>NW_026652276.1:191567323-191934774 GCF_009828535.3 Hylobates moloch
AAAAAAAAACACAACTCAAGCTGGGTGTGGTGGCTCACGCCTGTAATCCCAGCACTTTGGGAGGCCGAGGCAGGCAGATGACGAGGTCAGGAGATGGAGACCATCCTGTCTAACATGGTGAAACCCCGTCTCTACTAAAAATACAAAAAAAATTAGCGGGCACCCGTAGTCCCAGATACTTGGGAGGCTGAGGCAGGAGAAAGGCGTGAACCCGGGAGGCAGAGCTTGCAGTGAGCTGAGATTGCGCCACTGCGCTCCAGCCTCGACAACAGAGCAAGACTCCATCTCAAACAACAACAACAACAACAACAACAACAACAACAAAAACAACTCAAAGTGTAAGCACCCAAAGGGAAGGTACTTGTATTGCTTGCCATTGTATATATCCATAGCACCTATTACTCTACTTGGAACACAGTACATGGCCATTTGTTAAATAAATGAACAAACAAACCAAGATAGTGATGCTATGAAAAACAAATCAAAGGGAGTTTCAAGAAGAAGGAATCACTTATAGCGGCATTAAGACGTCCTTGGATTAGGCAATTAGAAAGTCATTAAAAACCTCATTATCAATAGCTGCTGTGGAGTTTTGTTGGTAGAACTCAGATTGAGATGGATAGAGGAGCAAATGGAAAATGAAGCAGTGGAGATGTTGAAAACTGCTTTCACCTTCAAAAATAGTGTCAGAGCAGGAATTATTAATAGATAAAACTAGAGGAGGAAATATTATTGAGAACACTTTTTGTAAGTTAGGAGAGATGTAAGCAGGTTTATATGTAGGGAAAGAAGCCAAAGGAAGGAAGAAATTAAAGAAGCAAAAAAAGGGCATGACTGATAAGGTATGGTCCCTGGGACATGGAGGAGATGAGTTCCAAACCAGAAATGCAGGAATTAGTTTAGGACCAAAAACGGGACTTCTCTATCTATAGAGTGTTACATCGGGACAGTGAAGGTAAATGAAGAGATGATGATAACCCCCAGATTTATGACATAAGGTGGTGATCTCTCTCTTTTACACCCGTAAGGAGGTAAGAATAAGAGGAAATATAGGCATGATTTCTGGTGTAAAAGTAGAAAGTTTGAGAACACTTATTCTCAATGTGTAGCAATGCTGCTATCTTTCTTGAAGGGTTAGAAGTGAAGTAGGAATTCTGAAGAGAGTGGTAGATATTTAGAGCAAACCCTGGCACTAGATTATGGAATTTAACAAGAATATGTGAAAAGAACTACTGCTATCCAACGGAAGAGTACATAATAAATTTTAGTTGCTTGCGCTAATCTGCTCAATGGTTGGGTTTTCTTCGGTGGCATTCAGTGTTTTTAGTATAAAAACCAAAAAATAAACAGCAGACTTAGTCTAAGGCTAGCTGTTGGCAGAGAAGTATGATAGAATGGATAAAAACCAGGGAGTTAAAAGCACTTGGAAGGTAGCCTGGGAGGAGGCTGGCAATAGTTTAAGTTGGTGGAGGTAACTGAAGTGCTTTAGCATTTGAACAGCAAGTGGAATCAGAGGGACAAAAGGAGTATGGGAGCCTCAAGGATAAGAGATCATGGTTTTGAATCATAAAAGGCAGATTTAGCTGGGTGTGGTTCCAAACAGAGGTGGGAGCCTCAGATGCAGATAGAGGTTGGCTCAGTTGCTTACCTGAACTAGCCAGAAGCAGCAAGAGCTAGAAGATACCTTTGAGCACTCAGGGCACAAATTAAAAATGCTAATATTTGTCTGGCACACTGGAATACACAAATAAACCTGGATGAAGCTGCAAATGACTAGATCAAGGGGTCCTACTGCTGGAATGACACAATATTCCAGACACGCCTGTAACCCCCTCCAACCTATTCCCTGCCTGTGCACCAGAACACACAACTTAGGAAAACTACGCTTTTAGGAAACACTGAAGGTTGAAATAAGGAAAATCGAGTGATTAATGATGTAGCTCAGAAAGTTAAGGTGAGAGATTCAAAACAAAGACAATCAGATCTGAATCCAGGCAAACACGGGACTGAACATGAGTGAAAACAGAAATGACAGGAATAAACAAAAAGTCAATGACTGCTGTTAGAAATTGGTCTCATGCACCATCTGACATAGGCCTTGTGGTACACGGATAAGTCAATGCAGAAGCAAACATGAAGGTAAAATTTGGAGTCCATAATTTCAGGAAAAGGTATTTCAAGGTGAAAAGAAAAAAAGGCCTTTTTCACTAATTTTAATTTTAGTTACTCATGTAATACACAACCAAGGGTACCACAGAAAATTGATCAGGATTTTTTTTTTTTTAACAGCTAATTAAAAAGCTGTAGAATCAAATGAAGTTATTGTGCTCTGGAAAAAAACCCCATTATTAAAATACAAAAATGTACTTCTCAAAATATATCCTAATATTTTCCTGTTTAGCATTGTACAAATTAACAGGAAGTTCTCTTAAGTTTGAAATGTTTATAAAATAATACTTTTGTGTCTCAGTAGAATATAAGATGCTTTATCCTGCTTGAACATCTTTGAAGGAACCATCAAAGAAGCAAAATGTCACCTGCATTGTCAAATGAACTTGCTCTGTGATCTTCGCAGAAAACAAACAGCTTTAAATGAGAAGAAACTGTCAATACAGGCCCTGTTAACAATAATGAGAGTTCATCACATGCTTTATCCTGTGGTTCTGAATTATAGCACTCTTTTATGTAGTTACATTGTAAATCACCACCCACTATTTATAACATTTCTGTACTTCTAGCCAAAATATCAAGTAAATCAAATTGGAGATGAAATATTTTTGGCTTAAACCGATCCAATATGTTCTTGCTCCTGACAGCCGTAAAACTCAAGAGCTATTTTACATCTTAGTGTTTGAAGTCTAAAAACCACAATTTGGGATGACCTAATGTATTCCAACTAAAATCCTGGAAATCTCATAATGTCTGGGAAATTAGCTGAGGGGAGCACGGACAGATCATTGTTACTGGATGAAACTTACAGGAGAATCACAGTAAGCAGCCATTAATTACAAAGCCAAAAGCAAGAGATCATGAACAACAGAATTTAAGAGGTATCCGAATTGGAATTAAGGTGTGGCTGTTAAGAGGCTTATAACACGTAGAGGTATAATTCTATTTATTCTAGAAGGTCAGCTAAAGGATGAAGAGTCAGAGCCCCCTGTTGAGCCTGGTAATTATTCTAACAAAACATTTATGTAGAAAGTAATCGCTCTTCTTCAAGGCTGTTGTAACAATTAGTGAAAGAAATAAAAGAGGACTAAGGGGATGAGCTGAAGCAACAATATAAACAAAAATGAAACTGTTCACCACCACAGGGGAATATTGTCGTAATTGTGTGAGGTTTGTAAGTAAAAATGGCTGTCAGTATTATTATCTTAAAATAATTTAAGGAAGCCACAGGATGTCTCATGTACATAAAATAAAACAATTTAAATTTTGGAAAATAACATATAATCTAGTCTTTGCTCTACTACTAATTGCTGGGGAATATGATACTGGCTGGGGCCCTTCTGTTCTTATATTAGCTGTCTCTATTCATTGGAATATAACCCTTGGAAACTCAGAATTCTATGTCAAATATTTCTGAAATCGTTTAAGTGCACTTCTCTTAGTGGTTCTGCCTATGCTTTTAAAATAGCAAGGAAATACTTTGGAATTCTTGCCAACCTGTTTTTCCAGTATAGGCAGAATTTAAAAGTGAATTTTCATTCTCAGGTATCTAGGAACACATATTTCTCCTTCATGCCTCTGGATTGACAGCAACTGCAGTAACAAGTGGTGCTTTGAGAAGGCTTAACCTTCCATCTTTCTTTCAGCTTCTCCCTACCCGCTCCCCAGTCAGCATCATGATTAATATTCAATACATAAAAATAGTATATGCTTGTTATACAAAATCAGCTTCAGGAAGAGTTATCTTGCTTCCTTTCCAATGAAATTAGCATCCTACACCCATCCTACATCTAGTGTCATTACTGAGAGATAGCTTCGTATACTGACCAAATGCATGGACAGACACTGACCCATTCCAGGGACAAGCTGGAAGGGACAGATACCATCTTTATGTGTAAGACTCTGGGAAACTTTTAACCTCCCCAAGTCTCACATTGTTCATAGTTGTTGCAAGGACTAAAATGAAATAATGCATTGGGAAGTGTTTGGCCAGCATATGGCAAATAGAGCTAGTTAAGGCCAGACATTTTTAATATTATTGTTATTGTTCTTATTACTGTTTATTGCAATTTTCCCTTGCAAATGGTTTATCCACTGGAAACATCCAAGCTAAGAACCATGGAGATGTAGAGGAAATGAAAATATCTTATAGGTTTTCTTGGGTGACCAAAGCAAAAGAACAGACTATGACAGAAACAAACAAACAAAAAACAAACAAAGAAAAAAACACAATTCTAAAATATGTTGACTGTGATCTGATTATTTAGAGAACATTTCAGTCTCTTCAATTACGTCAGAACTATCAGTATAACCATCAATTTTCACTTTTCTAGCAAACAATGGAAATCTTGGCTACTAAAGAATGCTGAATGACAATTTAATTCAACAAGCATTGATGGAATGGTGATCATATAGAAAACTCGTGTGCTTACTGGAGGGTATTGTATGTAGGGGGACTGGATAAAGATAAGCAAGAAAGTGTTTCAAATACTTTGCAATATAAGGAGGAGGGATAAGAACAAGAGAGAGAGAAAGAGGGAGAAAGAGGAACAGACAAAGTTGTAAACAATCATAAGATAAGACAGAATTGAAGTGCTGTAATAAAGGTGAAAATCTAAGGATTTGAAAGCACAGCTGTGTGAAGGATTGATTTTTAACTGGCAAGACTGATGAAGATTTAGTGAGAGGGTTCATTTGAGCTGGCATTTAAAAGATGAATAGGATGTCAATAGGTATGAAAGAAGACATTTCCAGGATGAACTATAGGATCAAAATATTTTGGAATATTTGGAAAACATAAGGACAATAGTCAAAAAAGCAGAACAGGGTTGGGATGGAGCAATGAAAAACCTGAAGGGTGTTGAGTAATGGGATGTAATAATAACAATATTAATAGTAATGGCAGTGGAAACAGTAGTGGGGGTTATATTACTAATAGTAGAATTCATTAAGTAGTTAATACATACTTAGTACTTTTATCTCATTCAATTCTCAAAAACCACCACTCTTTAAGAGATGTACCATGTCTGCCTTTTTTAAACATGGGAAACCAGGCACAGGGAAGTTAAAAAAGTTGCCAGTGCACACCTAGGTAGTAAGAGACAAAGTCAGAATTCAAAACCCATCTAACGTCTAGAGCTAAAAGTCACTGTCACACTAGCTAATATTACTATGAATATTATTTCTTTCATATGAAAACTAAGAAATAATACAATCTTTTTTCTCCACATAAAAGTGGGATCCAATGTATTTCCTTTTTAGCAAATAGATGGCATACATTGTACTCAATGTGAAAATATATGCCGATTTTTGTTTCTATGGTAAATGTTATTACGAGTTTAAATGACATCCTTGAAACATAACATATATCATGATTTCCAGTGAGGAAATCAAACCCCGGTTTAGAGGCCCTTCTTACAATAACAAGGGATTATAAGTCAGCCCCACCATTCCTATAACTACCAGAGAATATAGATGCTAGAAGGATGGGGTAGGGGTGTGGAGCAGAGAAATGTGTGTGTGAAGCAAGTTTGTGAAAATAAAAGCTCTTTATTCTTCATTTTCATGCTTCTCAGACCATGAGGATCTGGAATTGGTTACAATTTGTGCAAGGAAAAACTCAAGCTGTGAAGCAGGCAATGATGGCAAACTTGTCTTCAGTTCTATATACCAATCATCAAGTCTTCCTTAATAGGCAGATTCCCTTGTACCTAAGATATTGCAGTGCATTTCATAAAACACAGACATACTAACCATAAGATGAAAAACACTCTTGTGTAAGTAATAAAGAATAATGAAATGGCCATCAAGCTATAGTCTAAAACTTTGGTCGCTGGACCATAAATGGGGATGCCAAATTGTATTATGATTGGGATTTTGAAGGCTTCTCCAATAGGGACAGAAGTTATGCATGTGTGTAAACATTCCCCTCCAAACAAAGATGATGGCTAGAAGTCACTGACACACCAGCTAACAGAGTAAACTACCACCAGTTCGGTGCAAAATCCTGACCCAAGCTTTTGATCCTACAGTTGAGAAGCAGCTGTCACATGGCAATCTTGCTCATAAGCAAACAGAAACCTGCATGCCTGCGAGTGTCTGGTTTTTAATTTTTTGAAATCAATATAATTTTATCCTACTAAAGGGAATAAAAGGTAGCTAACTGGTAGTGATCCATTCTTTAGGCTTGATTTTTTTTAAACCTTTAAATAAATCTTCACTGATTAGCAATTGTAGTAGTTCTAAAAACTGATTGATGGAAAAAAGACACAGTCCATATGTGTGGCAAGATATCTTAATAAAATGCTGTTTGTAAAAAAAATAAAAACACCCACAGTTTCAAGAGATATTTACCGGAACCTTTATTTTATATCCTCTGGTTACGGCCATGGAGCCAAATGAATTAGAAAACAGAGGTAATGATATAGATATGCCATATAACCTTCAACTATAATCTCAAATGATCCCCACACTTAAGAATAGATATTTTGCTCTGGTTGACTTACCTAGAGGGAATGGAAAAAAAAAAAAAGAACAGACGTCTCGCAACAGTAATCACGAGGAACTTAGAAGGGAAATATTACTAAGAAAATATTTAGCAGAAACGTTTGCAAATGCTTAATAGAAAGAGCTTATAAGTAATTTATATGAATTATAAAAGTAAAGGTTTATGCTAAATTTTGTTATGTTGCTTCAATATCATTTCTAGTTATTTTCTGTTCCTTAAGTAATTCTGCTTACCAACAACCTCTCAAAATATTGTAGAACATTTGGGACATTTGAACCAAGTTGTGCCTGTTGTCAAAATATCATTTCATCTTTTAAGCACGAATAATATTTCCAGATTTATTTATAAGTATAAGACAGATTTCAAGTGATCACCATTTATCTGGTTGGCAATTAAGTTGGTGTGGCTTTCTACCTGAAACAAGATTATTCTTTTGAGTCAAGGACAATTATTAGCTAGATTCTGCCCTATATATGACTCTACCAAACTAAGCTTAGATGGGGCAAAACTAATGTCCGAGTCAATGCCTTAACTTCCAAAGTGGGTATCTTCAATGACATCTTTTGTAAAGCATTCCTATCAAGAAATTTTGCTGTGTTACATTCAGGAACATTCTGGAACCAAAGTTTCTGTTTGCTACATTGTGGGAAAGCAACAATAGTATGCACTGCTATAACTTCTTTTAAAGTAATGTTGCAGCTTCTCTAAGGAATGTTGCAGGTGGATTCTCCAAGGTTGCTAAGGATAAGAGAAAATGTCTTCAGCATTTTTTTTTTTTTTTGCATCAGGAAAGAGATATTTTAAAAATCAGATTCAGTAAAGAAAACGGCATTCCAGTAATTCCAATAGTTTTGTAAATTTGTTTTTATAAATATGGTTCTTAGCTCCTCAGCTCCTCAGTTTAAAACAAAAATGACTATTAAAGTTCACAAGAACTAAACTAAACCTCCCCTCATCAATAATCACCTGTCAATTCCTTTTCACCCAAGAATCACTGCTGTTAAGGGTATCATATACCTGTAAGTGGCTTATCAAGAACTGGCTGTGAGATGTTAAAACCTGCACAGCCTTGACTAAAGTAAAAACATTTCCAAGTACAATTCATTTAACTACACCATTATACTGGATGACAGGGCTGAGACTGAGGGAGAATGAGAATAGCAAAGCTTTAAGTCCCTTGGGATGGACAGATAAAGTGAAGCAGTACCTGTCTAAACAACAGATTTGTTATAACTAGTCATGGTATCCTCAAAGTCTTTACTCTGGAAACTACACTGATTATGCCAGAGTTCACCTTATCACTGATGCCACAAAGGCATTTCAGACATGGATCACACTTGCCCATCTTGATTTTACAGAGAGGAAACCAGAAATGACAATTTGTATGAAAAGTGGAATCCAGGCTTTCATTTGGCATTAATATGATTTTACTTACTAAAGAAATTCTTGTTCTAAATATTTTGCTTTTTACTTAAATAAGTCAGTATTTTGGTAAATTTTGGCTTTTGTTATAAGCTGTACAAAATGAAATATGTTCTCTTGGTCTCATAGCCCTTGGAAATAGATGAAAGATTTTATTAATAATTATTTTAAAATTCTTTTAATTTCCATGGTATTTTCCTTCGACATCCAAATTTTTAAAAGAATATTCTTATTCTTTTAAATAATACTATAAAATAATAGATATTAAAATTCTGTTTTACATATATTAAAATATATGTAATTTATGTAAAATATATGTAATATAGTAAAATATATTAAGATAATATATATTAAAATTGTGTTTTACATAAAATATATGTAAAAATACTATATATTCATTTTTAGATTTGAAGAGTTAGATTCAACCATTCAACAAAAATAAGAGGGGAAAGAACTAACATTTGCTGATCATGTCTACTATGTTTAAGCACTGTGTTCAGCAAGAAATACAATAGCCTTGAAATAGTCACTTGCTAATGGAGAAGGTAGATAGCTAACACTAACCTTGGTCCCCTGTGACAAGGGTGGTGGTAGACCATTCATTTGTTCTAAGTCCATGGATTAGAAGCTGATTTATTCTGATTGGGACAATTGCAAAAGGCTTCAGAAACTACGTAGTATTTAAACTGAAACTTAAAGAATGAATACCAGTAGTATTAGTAATCACAAGTACTGCTACTGCTGCTACTACTTACATAGCACTTGCTATATACCAAGCACTGTTCTAAAAGTCTTATATATATTAACTCATTTAATTCTCACAACTCTGAGAGGCAAGTACTATTACTCCCATTCTACAGATAAGAAAACTGAGGTTCACAGAGATCAAATAACTTGCCCAAAGACACACAACTAATAAATTGGGCAGCCGGAATTTGATCCAAATGGTCTAACCCCAGACTCTGTGCATAACTCCTATATCAAACTATCTCTCATATAGAAATTCACCAAGGAAGACCATTAACAGGCCAACCCAAATGGAGAGAATAATAGCATATCAAGAGTTATGAGATAAATGATTGTGCTGTCTTCAAACACTGGGCTCCTTGAACATCTCCCTCACCATCTAAATAGGTATGTGAAATATATAACACTCCTTTCTTCCCACCACATGGCTCCAATTCAGTTGTTCTGATAGGAGAGAAAGAGAAGAAAACAAAGCGCACAAAAGCATGGAAACTGATTTTATCCAGAAGTAATAATTATATGTAATGGAATATTAAAATGGAAGTTTTGGCTGTAGCACCAAGACAATAATTAACACATTCCCAAAGAGGTGTAAGGCCATATGTTGAATTTCCAAAGGAGGATTCTGAGAAACCAGTTACACAATTCTAAAATGCTATACCGACATCAAAGTCCTAGTGTCTGAAATTAAAAAGGGGAACTTATTTGGAAAAAGTTATTGACAAGCTGCGATTTTGGCTCTGAAGAATAGGAGATCTCTTTCCTCACCTCAGCGTGGGGAAAGAAACTTCAACAGAACCTCTTTAGAAACCCTAATATGTGTCCCCTGCATTTTGATGTGCATATAGACTGGTGTCTGACCCATGTACATGAGAAACCTAAAGTCCAAGTGACTGTCTAGCTCTACCCATGCTAGAGCAAAGAGAAATTTGCTGAGTGGGGAATCACTAATGCCCAAATTACACTGGGGTTCATAATATGTGAGTGTTCCCCCACGGACCAGTTGTGGGCATTTTGTAAGAAGGAGTCAGAATGGGGTCACCTCTGGTCATGTCAAAGAAGATCATCTGGAAAAGGTCAAGATCTCAACAAAAAACACTGGAGGGACCATTGGCTTTCTTAGCCAGAATGGAAATGCTTCCTTAGGCATTAAATAATTGCAGACGGTAGAGTCAATAAAAGCATTCAGAAGTCAGTCAGCTTTAAAATCCTCCAAGTCCAGGCTGGGTGCAATGGCTCACGCCTATAATTCCAGAACTTTGAGAGGCTGAGGTGGGTGGATCACCTGAGGTCAGGAGTTTGAGACCTACCTGACCAACATGGTGAAACCCTGTCTCTACTAAATATACAAAAAAATGTAGCTGGGCAGAGCGGTGCATGCCTGAAATCCCAGCTACTCAGGAGGCCAAGGCAGGAAAATCGCTTGAACCCAGGAGGTGGAGGTTGCAGTGAGCCGAGACTGTGCCACCGCACTCCAGCCTGGATGACAGAGTGAGACCCTGTCTCTAAATAAATAGATGAATAAAGATTAAAAATCCTCCAAGTTCAGGCAGCACCAATGCTAGACTAACATTATGGAACTTATCAAGGAAGAACTTTCCTATCCCTGTTTCCTCCTCTCCCTCCCAGTGCTCCAAACCAGTAAGAGTCAGAAACTGATGTTAGCAAATTGAAGGTAGAGGAGAAGACAAGGTAGGGAAAAAGAGAGGAGACCAAGCATCCTTTCCCCACTGCAGGTTTCCTGCCTCAAAGAGAGAAGCTTTAACTTTAAAAAATATTAGAATATTAAATATAACATGAGCTAGATATTTAAATTGTTAAATTGAATCTGTATTCTTACCCCCAAAGCTACTATAAAGCATATTATTATCTAAGAGAGTCTGGAAAAGTCATGGGACTTGCCTGAACTTACATCAAGGGGTAAGAAAAGAACTGCTTCACCAAGTGGATTTAAACAGATATGAGGTAAATTTTTACAAATAATTACATCTAACAAGTTGTGCTAAGTCAACATAACAGCTACATACATAACAAGCTCTACATTGCATACCCACACACATGAAATTCTGCTCACTTCTGTTAACATTGTAAAAGGCAGCACAGGAAGCTTGAGTCTGGCTCTGGAGCCAGTTTATCTGAGCTTGCCTCAGTTTCTTCTTCTGAAGAACAGGGGTACTAACAATATATACTTCATAATGTTGATGGGAAGATTAAATTAAATAATATGCAAAGGCATTTAATTTAATGCTTGGCCAATAGTAAGCATTCATACATAATATCTGCCATGCTTGTTGTTATTGTTATCAATATTATTAATAAACTTAAAAGTGACCGGGAGTGGTGGTTCACGCCTGTAATCCCAGCACGTTGGGAAGCCAAGGGAGGCAGATGGCTTGAGCACAGGAGTTCGAAACCAGCCTGGGCAACACGGCAAAACCCTGGATCTACAAAATATATAAAAATTAGCCGGGTATAGTGGCGTGTGCCTGTAATCCCAGCTACTTGGGAGGCTGAGGCATGAGAATCGCTTGAACCTGGGAGACAGAGGTTGCAGTGAGCCATTATCATATCACTGTACTCCAGCCTGGGCAACAGAGTGAGGCTGTCTCAAAAAAATAAATAAAATAAAATAAAATAAAATAAAATAAAATAAAATAAAATAAAATAAAATAAAATAAAATAAAATAACAATATTAAAGGCCCCTTTTGACCCACCTTACCTGCAAAGAATAATCAGGGCAGAAGGCTCACCATTATCATGTTTTATCTAATCACCTCCTAACTACTTTCAAACCAACAAACCCAAATATTGCCATTGATCCCCCTCCTATGCAAAGGACAGTAATAAGTCCAGTCTCAAAAAGTATTGTTTGTATTGAATGCCTATCTCCATGCACTGTACTATGGGTTCTGTGCATATTATCTCATTTGTTCCTCACCACATTCTGTGAGGTGGCTACAATCATTATCACCATTAACTGATGAAAAACTAGGACTTAAGGTCCTTGTCCATGGTAATAGAAATAGTATATAGTAGAAGTGGGATAAACAGTTGTATTAGTCCATGTTTGTTTTGTTTTGTTTTGTTTTGTTTTCACCCAGGCTGGAGTGCAATGGCGCGATCTCAGTTCACTGCAACCTCCGCCTCCCGGGTTCAAGAGATTCTCCAGCCTCAGACTCCTGAGTGATTACAGGCACATGCCACCACGCCTGGCTAATTTTTGTATTTTTGCTACAGATGGGGTTTCACCATGTTGGTCAGGCTTGTCTCAAATTCCTGACCCCGTGATCTGCCCGCCTCAGCCTCCCAAAGTGCTGGGATTACATGCATGAGCCACCATGCCCGGCCATATTAGTCTGTTTTTACACTGCCATAAAGATACTACCGGAGACTGGGTAATTTATAAATAAAAGAAGTCTAATTGACTCACAGTTCTGCATGGCTGGGGAGGCCTCAGAAAACTTACAATCCTGGTGGAAGGTGAAGGAGAATCAAGGTGTACCTTAGATGGTGGCAGGAGACAGAGAGCGTGTGGAGAAACTGCCAAACACTTTTTAAAACCATCAGATCTCATGAGAACTCACTCACTATCACAAGAATAGCATGGGGGAAACTGCCCCCATAATTCAGTCACCTCCCACTGGGTCCCTCCCTCGACACATGGAGATTGGAATTCGAGATGAGATTTGGGTGGGACACAGAGCCAAACCATACCAACAGTCATTGTCACCATTTCTGCTAATTTATGATAATCAAAGTTATTTTCATTTTGGGGTGAAATCTTTAATATACTGTCTGTCATAGGGACTTCACTAAAGGCCACTAGTAACTCAAATTAAAGCAATGTATCTGTTCTCACTTATAACTGGGAGCTGAATGATGAAAACACATGGACACATGGGTGGGGGGAACAACCCACACTGGGGCCTGTCAGAGGGTCAGGGGGAGGGAGAGCATCAGGAAGAACAGCTAATGGGTGCTGGGCTTAATACCTGGGTGATAGGTTGATCTGTGCAACAAACCACCATGGCACATATCTACCTATGTAACAAACCTGCACATCCTGCACATGTACTCCAGAACTTAAAATAAAAGTTGATTAAAAAAAAAAAGCAATGCATCTTTTATGAAGAAGCAATTCTTCTTTAGTTTTGGGAATCTATTGAACATTATAAGGTAAAATCAAAGAGGTTGGCTTTTAATTTCAAAAAGATTAAACATGAAAACATGAAAGATTAAACATGAAAGATTTTCATGTTAAGAGTATTGTGATGGCTAATACTGAGTGTCAACTTGATTGGATTGAAGGATGCAAAGTATTGTTCCTGTGTGTGTCTATGAGGGTGCTGCCAAAGGAAATTAACATTTGAGTCAGTGGACTGGGAGAAGAAGACCCACCCTCAATGTGGGTGGGCACCAGCTAATCAGCTGCCAATGTGGCTAGAATAAAGCAGGCAGAAGACAATGGAAAGAGGAGACGTGCTGAGTCTCCCGGCCTTCATCTTTCTCCCGTGCTGTATGTTTCCTGCCCTCAAACATCAGACTCCACATTCTTCAGCTTTTGGACCCTTGAACTTACACCAGTAGTTTGCCAGGGACTCTCAGGCTTTCAGCCACAGACTGAAGGCTGCATTGTCAGCTTCCCGACTTTTGAGGTTTTGGGAGTTGGACTGGCTTTCTTGCTCCCCAGCTTGCAGATGCCCTATTATGGGACTTCACCTTGTGATCGTGTGAGTCAATACTCCTTAATAAACTCCCCTTTAAATTTACATGTATCCTATTAGTTCTGTCCCTGTAGAGAACCCTGACTAATATGAGTATATACAAAACTAAATCATAATTAAACACATGTTGCTGCTGATGAGTGTGACTAGAAAGAGGTATCAATTTAAATAAATTTAAAACACAATATCCAATCAGGTGAACTCTTCTGAATGTCATATTTTACTTTATATCTTCATTTAAATTCTCCTAGACTCAGGTCCCTAGTATCTAAAATAAAAAGTTGCCATCAGAATTAAGGGAAATGATATATAAATATGTAAAAATTACTTTTTAAATCTAGAGAAACCTATAAAACGTTAACACTTTTTATGTTTATAAGAAATCTTATTGTATTTTAGTATATAGAATATCATAAAAAATATAAATATCTAGCTGCCCAAGTGCGTATAGTGCTTGATCTATAGAAGGTGCTCAATAAATGTTAAATGAATGAAATGAATGAATACAGATGCTCTGAGTTCCTTGCTAATAGCAAGAATGTATTTAGTATTTATTATTGTTATTATTTCCCCCATCATAATAATAATAGAAGATAGTGCCCTTATCTGTTTGTCATTGCAATAATGAACTCTGCCAGCAGCCTCCGTAATTTGGGGGTGACACAGGAGAGGGAGCTCACAAAGACACACTATACACGCAATGGTCCTGAATCCTGAATTCAAACTGGTGTCTCTGTTTTTGTAGCTTTTCTTCCCCCAAATATGTAGGCAAACATACTAATACAACCATTAAAAAATGCCGTTAAATATAATATCTTGCAATAATTAGGTGAAGAATTCTTGACATGCTCAAATTTTATAGTAATTATTTATATCATAAGTATGAGATTATAAAGCCTATTTTCTCCGTTGACTCCAGGATGAAGTCGATAAAGGGGACATAACTAATTATTATAATCTATTCATCATTCCATACTTACTGAGCACCTACTAGGTGCCAGGTACTGAACTAGGTGTTGAACAAAAAAAGTAGTCTCTTTGTAGAGTTATTAGACTAGTTAGAGACACAAACAACTCACCAGCAATTAGAAAACAGCATGTCTGCTACAAATGGGGAATTAATGAAGACTATAAGAGCACACAAGAGGGATTTTTCAGAAGAGTTCTCCAGGCATAGTGATGTCAAAGCTGAGACTGGGTAGGGCGGGGCTGGAGAAACTGTACTAGGAGAACATGTATGACGGTGAAGTTCAAGGGGCTGGAGAGCATGAAGAATTCAGTATCCTGGGGAAGGGGGTAGTGGGTAGAGAGGGAGCTGAAGAGGCAACAAGGGACAATTCATAAAAGGACTTATGAGCTAATACTCCTCAGGTAATAACACTGAATGAAAATATTTCCCTATATGTCAAGCATATTCATTTTATTTCTTCCATTGATCATTAGTAATAGGTAGCTGCTTTCAAAGAAGCTTCAGAATTTAATCAAAACAGGAAGAATACAAAGACCTAAAACAAGTCTCTATAATCTTTTTCTAATTACAAATAAAGAGGTCTTTGGAACTGCCTCTCCCTAATTTGGCATGTGAATTATGATTTGAGAGCTTGAAATAGATATGGTACGAATTCATTTGCTCTGAGGAAGAATGGACACAGATAGCAAGAAGTCTTTTCCGCTGGGCTTATACCAGTTTGCTTTTATAAGGATTTTGTACCTTGTCCATGAACACTTGGAACTCACGGGAAAATTAATACTCCCTAAGCAAAATAACTGTTTTTTTTTTTTTTAGGAAAATGTCTTCAATTTTTCTGATAGAAACTTATTTCCTAGGTGCAGAACAAGCTACTACATATGCTTAGTAAATAATCCAGATATGTGGTAAAAGTTGATGAATGGAAAAGATGAAGGCTCAAGCACAATGAATTTCATTTACTTTTTTTTTGAGATACGGTCTCTGTCACTCAGGCTGAGGTGTAGTGGCATGTTCACAGTTCACTGCAGCCTCAAACTTCAGGACTCAAGAGATCCTCCCACCTCAGCTTCCCAAACAGCTAGGACTATAGTCACCTACCACCACATCTGGCTAATTTTTTAAAATATTCTATAGAGAGGGGGTCTCACTATGATTCCCAGGCTGATCTCAAACTCCTGGCCTCAAGTGATACTTAAGCCTTTGAAAGTGCTAAGATTACAGGCATGAGCCACTGCACCTGGCCTTCAATTGCTTTGATACCTTATCAGTTAAGATTGGATTAGTTGCAAAAAATAGAGACTCCTAAAACAGTGATTTAAACAAGATACAAATCATAGTTACGCTGTCTGGTGCTAGTATGACAGCTCTACAGGGTTGTCAGGGACTGGTCTCCTTCTACCTTAACTTTCTACTATGATGGTTATTATTCCCAAGCTGGCTATGTAAGTGTCAGTTATCACATGTAGAATTTATGCAGTAAGATGGATGAAGAATTGAGGAAAGCATGCCCTCTCCCTGTCAAGGGAACCTCTGTGAGTCTGTACATAGTTCTGCTTACGTTGTATTAGCCAAAATTTAGTCGCTACACTCTACTTCACGGACAAGAGAGCCAAGGAATGTTTTTTTTTAGATAGGTTGCAAAGAGCCCAGCTAAAATTGTGTGTATTTCTAAGAAAGAGGAAGGAAAAGAAAGAGAGAAGGAAGGACAGATTTTAGAAGCCAATTCTCAATCTCTGCCATAAACATACATTCATATAAACTTAAAAATGTGAATGTGTGCTATGGTTTGTAGGTTTGTGTGCCTCCAAATTTCATGTTGAAACTTAATCTCCAATGCAACAGCATTAAGAGGTAAGGCCTTTAGTATGTGATTAAATTGTAAGGGCTCTATACATTAAGGGGATTAGTGTTCTTAGAAATGGGCTAAACAAGGCTGTTTGGCCCTTTTTCCCCCTCTGGCCCTTCCTCCATTATATGAGGGCACTGCATTCATCCATTCCATCATGTGAGGATACGGCATCCAGATACCATCTATGAAGCAGAGGGCAAGCCTTCATCAGACAGCACCCTGACCTTTAACTTCCCAGCATCCTGAACTATGAAAATTAAATTTCTACTATGTAGAAATTACCCAATCTAAAGTATTTTGTTATAGTAGCATGAACAGACTGAGACAAAAATTTGCACCAGAAATGGAGTGCTGCTGCAGCAAATACCTAAAAATGTGGAAGCAGCTTTGGAACTGGGTAATGAGTAGAAGCTGGAAGAATTTTAAAGTGCATTGCCATGAACAGAGGGGCATTGAGGGCAATACTGGTGAGAGCTCAAAGAAGAGAGCTGTAAGGAGACTGTTGATCTTCTTAGAGATTATCTAAGTGGTTTTTAACAGAATGCTGTAGAAATACAGACAGTAAAGGCCATCCTGATGACATCTTAGACAGAAATGAGAAACAACTTATTGGAAACTGTAGGAACAGCCATTCTTGTGATAGCATGCAAAGACCTTGGCTGAACTGTTTGGGTCCTAGTGTTTCATTCAAGTAAGAACTTAAGAGCAATGAAATAGGGGATTTGGCAGAAGAAATCTCTAATCAAAGTTTTGAGAATGTGGCATGGCTTCTTTTGACTGCTTATAGTAAAATGCAGGAAGGGAGAATAAATTAAAGAATTAAAGATGCAATTTATAATCTAAAGGGAAGCAGAACTTAAAGGTTTGGAAAATTCTCAGAAGAAAAAAAGCGTGTTCAGAAGAAAACACCAACAGTGTGGCCAAATGACCATTTGATTAGAAAATCAGGATGGATAAAAGTGAGAGAGGAGAAAAGAAGAAACCAGTCAGGCAGACAGTTAGGGTGGGTCCTCAGTTAAATTGTTTCAAACAAACAAAAAAACAGCCTAAAAAATCAAGTTGCAGGCACAAATAAGGGAACTTGCCCAGGGGGCTTGCCTAAGACATGCCCTTAGCTGCATAGATAAGAAAGGCTATACAGAAGACTGGGCTGTTTGCAACCTATCTAAAAAAAAATACTCCTTGGCTCTCTTGTCAGTTAAGTAGAGTGTTGTGACAAAATTTTGGCTAATAATATCTAAGCAGAATTAGGTACAGACTTGCAGAGGTTCCCTTGACAGGGAGAGGGCATGTTTTCCTCAATTCTTCATCCATCTTACTGCATAAATTCTACATGTGATAACTGACACTTACACAGCCAGCTTGGAAATAATAACCATCATGCCTGCAATGGAAATAACCGACATGCCTGCAATGGAAAATTCCATCTCCTGACACATGCGCAGTAAGGGGAACAAAGCAAAATGGAGTAACTCAAGCTAAGAGCCTGCATGTGCACTAGGAGTATAGGGTGGAACTACCAGAAATGCACACCTTATGCAAATGAGATACCCAGCCCCTTATCAGTTTCTTATAAAAACCTCTATCCAAACTGTGAATCAGCAACCCATTTTTCCAGGACCCCTCTCTGTAGCAGAGAGCTATTCTCTTTCTTTCGCCTATTAAACTTCCACTCTTAACCTCATTTTTTGTGTGTCCACATCCTTGATCTCTGTGGCTGTGAAACAACCAACTTTGGGTGTTACCCTAGACAATGAGGCCACTTCAAAAGGAAGCCAAATGCTATTCATGGAGACAATGAAAGAGGCTGGGTGTAGTGGCTTGTGCCTTTAATCCCAGCAATTTGTGAGGCTGAAGTGGGTGGATTGTTTGAGCTGAGGAGTTTGAGGCCAGCCTGGGCAACATGACAAAACTCTATGTCTACAAATATATATATATATTAGACAAATTATATATATATATTAGAAACACACACACACACACATGAAAATTAGGCAGACATGGTAACATGTGCCTGTAGTCCCAGCTTGAGCCTGGCAGATGAAGGTTGCAGTGAGCCAAGATTGTACCACTGCACTCCAGCCTGGGTGACAGAGTCTTACCCTGCCTCCAAAAAAAAAAAAAAAAAGAATGAAATAATGACCCCAAAAGCATTTCAGAGATTGTTGGGGCTGCCACTCTCATCATAGGCCCAAACTGCCAGGGCCTTGAGGGCAGAAAAGTTTCAAAAAACAGCCCAGGGCTCCTGTGTGAAAAATTTCAGAAAGGGCTCAGGGGTTACTTCCCAGCACCACCTAGAGTCTCTGCTCCCAAAATTCAGGTGCGGTGCTCCTCAGCTGCACCAGCTGTGGCTCAGGTAGGCCCAGGTGCCGCTTGGGCCACCCTGCTGGAACATAGTGACAGGTGAGGCCTGTGACTGCTGGCTTTCCTCTACTTCCTTCGCTTCCCTGGCAACTCAGAAGAGGAAACCTTAATCCCTCTGGGAATATAACTCCATTGGACTGGGAACCATACCCCCATCTGCCACAGCAGTCGCAGCAAGCCCACCCCAAGAAGAGGTTGAGCTCAGATATGCCTATCTCTGCTCCCACCTAGTGGTCTTTCTCTACCTGCCCTGGTAGCTGAAGAAAAAGGTCATAATCTTTTGGGAACTCTATGGCCCTGCCCACCACCTGAGAAACCTGAATACTTAACGAGATGTCCCTAGGGCAAGTTTGCATCCTCCATATAGGACCACAGCTGATGTGCTCTTGAAAATACCACCTCCTGGCTGAAGGCCAACCAACAAAAACCAGTGCACTAAACAAAAACAAAACCAAGGACTCTCACAGAGTCCACTCCATTCCCCTGCTAACTCCCCCAGAGCAGATGCAGGCATGCAGAATACAAGAGCTATGCTACCTCCGCCTAGATTTCAGAGGATAACCCCAAAAGCCTCAGGGTCTAGGCACAGGCAGGGCTATCACAGAAAGCCCCTAGTAAGGTAACACCCAGCAGATCCATGGGGCCAGGGTCAGGGTCACTGCAGAGTCCCTATTAGGGCAATGCTCGGGGGAGCTATAGGGTTGGGGATGCCAAAAAGAACTTCCACTAGGGCAAATGTCCAGTAAAGCTGTGTGGGCAGGACTACTTCCAAGACCCTGGACCAGCAGAGCCACCAGCATGTAATTTCAGCCCAGGAGAGCTGCAGAAGTACTACTGCAATGCCATGAAAGCTGCCGTGTGGGCTGTGCCCAGCAAAGCTAGGGGGCAGGACTGCTCTGAGCTTTGGGGACCCAACTTCCACCCCAGTATATCCAGAAAGCAGACATAGAGTCAAAGATCATTCTCAAGCCTCAAGATTTAATGTTCTTTGTCTTGGTGAGCTTTGTAATTACTTGACACCTTTTCCCATTTCTCCCTTTTGAAATGGGAATATCTATTCTATGTATGTCCTACCATTGCATTTTGGAAGCAAAAACTTGTTTGATTTCACAGATTCACAGGTGGAAAGCAATTTGTTTCAGGATAAATCATACCTTGAGCCTCATCCATATCTGATTTAAATGATATTTAGATGAGACTCTGGACTTCAAACTTCTGAGTTGGTGCTGAAATAAGTCAAAAATATGGGGGATTTTGGAATGGAATGAATGTATTCGTATGTGAGAAGGTCATGAATTTTGGGGGATCGGGGCAGAATGCTATGGTTTGAATGTTTGTGGCAGTCCAAAATTCATATTGAGAAATTGAGGGATTAAGATGGCAGATAGGAGGCAGGACTAGCTTGCAGCTGCCACTTGGATGGACAGAGCAGCCTGTAGAGACTCACATCGTGAACTTTTGCTCCAGGAACTACAGCAGGAACACACCAGAAAGCCAAGATAATCCACAGACCCTTTGAAGGAAATGGATCGCCACTGCAGGCTCCCTGAGATGCCAAAAAAAAAACTGTGAGTCTGCTTAATTTCTCAATGGGGAGGTTTGTGGTCTGGGGCAAGTTTTCAGCCCTGGTCACTGGCTGCCTGGAAACAGACTCAGTGCCGTTGGTGGGGCACAGTGGGAGTGAGACCAGCCTTTAGGACTACGGGCTGCATGGGAGCAGGGTGAGGCCTGTGACTGCTGGCTTTCCTCCACTTCCCTGGCAACTCAGAAGAGGAAACCTTAATCCCTCTGGGAATATAACTCCATTGGACTGGGAACCATACCCCCATCTGCCACAGCAGCCGCAGCAAGCCCACCCCAAGAAGAGGTTGAGCTCAGATATGCCTATCTCTGCTCCCACCTGGTGGTCTTTCTCTACCTGCCCTGGTAGCTGAAGAAAAAGATCATAATCTTTTGGGAACTCTATGGCCCTGCCCACCACCTGAGAAACCTGAATACTTAACGAGATGTCCCTAGGGCAAGTTTGCATCCTCCATATAGGACCACAGCTGATGTGCTCTCGAAAGTACCACCTCCTGGCTGAAGGCCAACCAATGAAAACCAGTGCACTAAACAAAAACACAGCCAAGGACCCTCACAGAGTCCACTTCATTCCCCTGCTAACTCCCCCAGAGCAGATGCTGGTATCCACAGCTGCAAGACCTGAAGACAGATTACATCACAGGAGTCTTTGTAGACCCTCCCTAGTATTAGCCTGGAACCTGGTAGCTCTGCTGGGTGGCTAGACCCAGAAGAGCAGAAACAGTCACTACAGTTCGGCTCTCAGGAATCCCCATTCATAGGGGAAGGAGGAGAACACCCCATCAATGAAGCACCCTGTGGGACAAAAAATCTGCACAGCAGCCCCTGAGTCCCAGATCTTCCCTCTGACGTAATCTACCCAAATGAGAAGAAAGCAGAAAAACAATTCTGCTAATATGATAAAACAAGGTTCTTTAACATGGCCAAAAAATCACACCAGCTTACCAGCAATGGATCGAAACCAAGACAAAAATCTCTGAATTGTTAGAAAAAGAATTCAAATTGTTGATTATTAAGCTAATCAAGGAGGCACCAGAGAAAGTTGAAGTAGAAATTAAAGAAATCAAACACTTGATACAGGATATGAAAGTAAAATTCTTCAGTGAAATAGACAGCATAAATAAAAAACAATCACAATTTCTGAAAATCAAGGGCACACTTAGAGAAATGCAAAATGCACTGGAAAGTCTCAGCAATAGTCTCATCCATCAAACAAGCAGAAAGAAAGAACTTGAGAACTCGAAAACAAGACTTTCGAATTTACCCAATATGTCAAATTCAAAGAAAAAAGAATTTTAAAAAATGAACAAAGCCTCCAAGAAGTTTGGGACTATGTTAAACATCCAAACCTAAGAATAATTGGTGTTGCCACAGAAGAAGAGAAGTCTAAAAGTTTGGAAAACACATTGGAGGAAATAGTCGAAGAAAACTTCCCCAGCCTTGCTAGAGATCTAGACATCCAAATACAAGAAACTCAAAGAACACCTGGGAAATTCATCACAAAAAGATCCTTGCCTAGGCACGTAGTCATCAGGTTATCTAAAGACAAAGGAAAGAATCTGAAGATCTGTGAGGCAAAAGCATCAGGTTCTATAACGGAAAACCTATCAGATTAACAGCAGATTTCTCAGCAGAAACTCTACAGACTAGAAGGGATTGAGGTCCTATTTTTAGCCTTGTTAAACAAAACAATTATCAGCCAAGAATTTTGCATCTAGTGAAACTAAGCTTCATAAATGAAGGAAAGATAGTCTTTTCCAGACAAATAAATGCTGAGAGAATTTGCCACTACCAAGCCAGCACTACAAGAACTGCTAAAAGGAGCTCTAAATCTTGAAACAAATCCTTGAAATACACCAAAATTGAAACTTCTTAAAGCATAAATCTCACAGGACCTATATAACAATAAGACAATGAAAAATATCAAGGTATTCGGCAACAAATAGCACAATGAGTAGAATAGTACCTCACATCTCGATATTAACATTGAATGTAAATGGCCTAAATGTTCTACTTAAAAGATACAGAATGGCAGAATGTATAAGAATTCACCAACCAAGTTTCTGCTGCCTTCAGGAGACTCACCTAACACACAAGGATTCACATAAACTTAAGGTAAAGGGGTGGAAAAAGACATTCCATGCAAACGGACACCCAAAGCAAGCAGGAGTAGCTATTCTTATATCAACCAAAACAAACTTTAAAGCAACAGCAGTTAAAAAACACAAAGAAGGACATTACATAATGATAAAAGAACTAGTCCCATAGGAAAATATCACAGTTCTAAATATATATGCACCTAATACTGGAGCTCCCAAATTTATAAAACAATTACTATGAGACCTAAGAACTGAGATAGATGGCAACACAGTAATTGTGGGGGACTTTAATATTCCACTGACAGCACTAGACAGGTCATCAAGACAGAAAGTCGACAGAGAAACAGTGGACTTAAACTATTCCCTACGATAAATGAACTTAACAGATATTTACAGAACATTCTACCCAACAACTGCAGAATATACATTCTATTCATCAGCAAATGAAACGTTCTCCAGGATAGACCATATCATAGGCCACAGAACAAGTCTCAGTAAATTTAAGAAAATCAAAACTATGTCAAGTACTCTCTGAGACCACAGTGGAATAAATTTGGAGATCCACTCCAAAAGGAACCCTCAAAATCATGCAAACACAAAGAAATTAAATAACCTGCTCCAGAATGATTGTTGGGTTAACAATGAAATCAAGATGGAAATTTAAAAGTTCTTTGAACTGAATGATAATAGTGACACAACCTATCAAAACCTCTGGGATACAGCAAAAGCAATGCTAAGAGGAAAGTTCCTAGCATTAAATCCCTACATCAAAAAGTCTGAAAGAGCACAAATAGACAATCTAAGGCCACATCTCACAAAACTGTAGAATCAAAAACAATCCAAACCCAAACCCATCAGAAGAAAACACATAACAAAGATCTGAGCAGAACTAAATGAAATTGAAACAAACAAGAAACAAACAAAACCCACAAAAGATAAATGAAACAAAAAGCTGGTTCTTTGAAATGATAAATAAAATTGATAGACCATTAGCGAGATTAATCAAGAAGAAAGAGATCCAAATAAGCCCAATTAGAAACAAAATCAGAGATATTACAACTGATGCTACAGAAATACAAAAGATTATTCAAGGCTACTATGAACACCATTATGTGCATAAACTAGAAAACTTAGAGGAGACAGATAAATTCCTGGAAATATACAACCCTCCTAGATTAAACCAGGAAAGCATAAAATCTGAACAGACCAATAATAAGCAGTGAGATTGAAATGGTAATTAAAAAAACTGCCAACAAAAAAAGTCGGAGACCAGATGGATTCACAGCTGAATTCTATCAGACATTCAAAGAAGTCTTGGTGCCAATCCTATTGACACTAATTATCAGGGAAATGCAAATCAAAACCACAGTGCAATACCACCTCACTCCTGCAAGAATGGCCATAATTTAAAAAATAAAAAAAAATAGAGTTGGCATGGATGCTGTGAAAAGGGAACACTTTTACACTGTTGGTGGAAATGTAAACTAGTACAAACACTGTGGAAAATAGTGTGGAGATTCCTTAAAGAACTGCACATTCTGTACATGTAACCCAGAACTTAAAGTATAATAATAAAAAAGTTACTGTATATTTAAAAAAAAAAAAAGAACAAAAGAACAAAAGTAGATCCACTCTTTGATCCAGCAATCCCACTAACAGGTATCTACCCAGAGGAAAAGAAGTCACTATATGAAAAAGATACTTGCACATGCATATTTATAGCAGCACAATTTGCAGTTGCAAAAATATGGAACCAGTCCAGATGACCATCAATCAACAAGTGGATAAAGAAAATGTTGTTTATATATACCATGGAATACTACTCAGCCATAATAAGGATTGAAATAATGGCATTCGCAGCAATCTGGATAAACTTTGAGACTATTATTCTAAGTAACTCAGGAATGGAAAACCAAACATTGTATGTTCTCACTCATATATGGACATGACCTGTTCCCCCAAAATCTATTGAGATAAAAAAATAAAATAAAATAAAATACAAATAAATTGATGAATAAAAACAACCAAAATAAAATTCATACTGAAGCTTAATTTCCAGTGTGACAGTAGCAAGAAGTGGGCCTTTAGGAGGTAATTATGCCATGAGGGTAGAGCCCTCATTAATATGATTAGTGCCCTTATAAAAGATCCAAGAGAATTTATTTGTCCCTTTTTGCCCTTTTTCCACGTGAGGACACACAGCAAGAAGGCACCGTATTTGGAGCAGAAAGCAAGCCCTCATCAGACACTGAATCTGTTGGTGCCATGATCTTGGATTTGCCAGACTCTAGAATTGTAAGCAATAAATGTCTATTGTTTATGAATTACCTAGTATAAGGTATTTTGTTGCAGCAGCCAGAATGAATTAAGACAGTAGGTAACCTTGATATATTTATTTTTAAATTATAGACATACTCCATTATGCTATTATTTTATAGAAATTATAAAATATGAACAAATAATTTTGTTAAAGAATAAAATAAAAATTAAACATAAAATGTTTATATTGTCTTTCCAATCTCAGGGGATTGTAATGTATAAATCAATTTGGAGACTGCTGCTCTAGGAGGCAATAAGTATAAACATTTAGATTCTACTTCTTCAGATTGGCAAGAAAATAATCATAGAATCTAGAAAGTCTTAGGCGTTTGAGGTATTCCCTAGTCTATTGAGGAAAAGTCTATGTCCACTTAGGTTACTACTCAGAAAGCTGGACTAATTTTGAGTAATGGCAAGGCTAGATGCTTAAGGTAGCCCCAACAATTACAACATTAGCATGTAAGAACAACAGTATTATAAAATAAAAACATGGAAAACAGAGTGACAATATAAATTAGTATTAGTTACATGAAGACTTTGAGGTTATTTTTGTATATTTACTTCCAATGGTAACATTTTTCTAAAAATGTGTTTATAGCAACATTTCTGAAAAACACAATGGCAATAATATAACCAAAAGCCTTAAAAATGTTTATATATCATAAGTAAACTTCTTAGACTTCTAAGAGCCTAGGGAAAGAAACTATTATATCATGAAAATTTTAGAAATAAAGATATTCCAATGATATTCATTATTAGAAACAGGCAAAAATGGTTAAACAAATTATAATACAGCCATGCAATGAAACATTATGCAACTATTAAAAATTATACTTTCAGCCGGGCGCGGTGGCTCAAGCCTGTAATCCCAGCACTTTGGGAGGCCGAGACGGGCGGATCACGAGGTCAGGAGATCAAGACCATCCTGGCTAACACGGTGAAACCCCGTCTCTACTAAAAATACAAAAAATTAGCCGGGCGTGGTGGCGGGCGCCTGTAGTCCCAGCTACTCGGGAGGCTGAGGCAGGAGAACGGCGTGAACCAGGGAGACGGAGCTTGCAGTGAGCCGAGGTCGCACCACTGCACTCCAGCCTGGGTGAAAGAGCGAGACTCCATCTCAAAAAAAAAAAAAAAAAAAAAAAAAAAAAAAAAAAAAAAAAAAAAAAAAAAATTATACTTTCAATCGCTTGGTGTGGTGGCTCACGCTTGTAATTCCAGCACTTTGGGAAACTGAGGTGAGCGGATCACAAGGTCAGGAGATCAAGACCATTCTGGCTAACATGGTGAAACCCCATCTCTACTAAAAATACAAATAATTGGCTGAGCATAGTGGCGGGCACCTGTAATCCCAGCTACTCAAGAGGCTGAGGCAGGGGAATCGCTTGAATTGGGAGGCAGAGGTTGCAGTGCGCCAGAGATCACGCCACTGCACTCCAGCCTGGGCAACAAAAGCTAAACTCCATCTCAAAAAAAAAAAAAAAATTTATACTTTCAAAGACTATTTGCTGACATCATAAAATGCCCAACATTAAGTAGGGGAAGCAACATAACAAATTAAGTCACATATCCCCTTACAAACCTTTCTCTCCCCCTCCTTCACACACATGGACATTCCTATGTACATTACAATGACAAATTCCTAAAAGGAAAAACCGCCTGAATTTTAATGCTATCTAGGGAATTATATTAGTGCTGATTTTTATCATATTCTTTAATGTTTTCTGTATTTTCCAAATTTCCTAGCACAAATACATGTAACATTCATATAATTAGAACTCAATGCTACTGAAAAGCTTATTGAAAGTCATCTTGAAAGAAAATATATTAATGTAGGTTGTCAGAATTAAAAAATATGTTAGTTTTATAGGTCTAGTGTTGGGCAGTGGAGAGTTATGTGGTCTCTAGGTCTGAGAAAAGGTAGTTTGAAGGAAATTCAGATAGTCAATTTGCCTTCATGTGGCAGAAAATGTCTAAATTATATTTTAGATAGTAATTATTCACATTATAGTAATAATGCATTATCAAATCTTGCATTAGAATCTGAATTTGCAGAATTAACATTGACATTACTTAGATAAAACTCTCAAGTATTAAATGAAAGTTAATAAAAATAAGATGTGCTATTATTTAAAATGTTTTTTTTTTTTTTTTTTTAAATAATTTCCAGTTGCTAGCAAGATGGCCGAATAGGAACAGCTCTGGTCTGTAGTTCCCAGTGAGATCGACACAGAAGGCAGGTGATTTCTGCATTTCCAACTGAGGTACCCAGTTCATCTCAATGGGACTGGTTGGTCAGTGGGTGCAGCCCAAGGAGGGCGAGCCGAAGCAGGGTGGGGCATCACCTCACCCGGGAAGTGCAAGGAGTCGGGGAACCCCCTCTCCCAGCCAAGGGAAGCCATTAGGGACTGTACTGTGCACTCTGGCCCAGATACTGTGCTTTCCCCACGGTGATTCCTTCTGGTGTCTACACCACCAGAGCCCTGGGTTTCCAGCACAAAACTGGGCGGCCATTTGGGTAGACACTGAGCTAGCTGGAGAAGTTTTTTTTTTCATACCCCAGTGGTGCCTGGAACACCAGTGAAACAGAACCGTTCACTCCCCCTGCAAAGGGGGCTGAAGCCAGGGAGCCAAGTAGTCTGGCTTGTTGGAGCCCAGATGGAGCCCAGCAAGCTAAGATCCACTTGTTGAAATTCTTGCTGCCAGCACAGCAGTAGTCTGAGTACGACCTGGGACACCCGAGCTTGGTAGGTGGTGGGGAGTCCACCATTGCTGAGGCTTAAGTAGGTGGTTTCACCCTCACAGTGTAAACAAAGCCACCAGGACGTTCAAATTGGGTGGAGCCCACCCCAGCTCAGCAAGGCTGCTGAGGCCAGACTGTCTCCTCTCTGGGCAGGGAATCTCTAAAAAAAAGGCAGCAGCCCCAGTCAGGCACTTATAGATATAACCCCCACCTCCCTGGGATAGAGCACCTGGGGAAAGCGGTGGTTGCGGGTACAGCTTCAGCAGACTTAAATGTCCCTACCTGGCAGCTCTGAAGAGAGCAGCAGATCTACCAGCACAATGTTTGAGCTCTGATAAGGGACAGACTGCCTCCTCAAGTGGGTCCCTGACCCCTGTGCATACTGACTAGGAGACACCTCCCAGTAGGAGCCAACAGACACCTCATACAGGAGAGCTCTGGCTGGCATCTGGCAGGTGCCCCTCTGGGTTGAAGCTTCCAGAGGATAGAACAGGCAGCAATCTTTGTTGCTCTGCAGCCTCCACTGGTGCTACCCAGGCAAACAGGGTCTGGAGTGGACCTCCAGTAAACTCTAGCAGACCTGCAGCAGAGAGGCCTGACTGTTAGAAGGAAAACTAAAAAACAGATAGGAATAGTATCAACATCAACACAAAGGATGTCCACTCAGAGACCCCATCTGAAGGTCACCGACTTGAAAGACCAAAGGTAGATAAATTCATGAAGGTGGGGAGAAACCAGTGCAAAAAGGCTGAAAATTCCAAAAACCAGAATGCTTCTTCTCCTCCAAAGGATCACAACTCCTCACCAGCAAGGGAGCAAAACTGGATGGAGAATGAGTTTGACAAATTGACAGATGTTAAGCTCCAGAAGATGGGTAATAACAAACTCCTCCAAGCTAAAGGAGCATGTCCTAACCCAATGCAAGGCAGCTAAAAACCTTGAAAAAAGGTTAATCGAATTGCTAACTAGAATAACCAGTTTAGCGAAGAACACAAATGACCTGATGGAGCTGAAAGACATAGCACGAGAATTTCGTGAAGCATACACAAGTATCAATAGCCAAATTGATCAAGAGGAAGAAAGGATATCAGAGGCAGAAGATCAACTCAATGAAATAAAGCGAGAAAACAAGATTAGAGAAAAAAGATTGAAAAGAAATGAACAAAGCCTCCAAGAAGTATGGGACTATGTAAGACCAAATCTACGTCTGATTGGTGTACCTGAAAGTGACGGGGAGAATGGAACCAAGTTGGAAAACACTCTCAGGATACTATCCAGGAGAACTTCCCCAACCTAGCAAGGCAGGCCAACATTCAAATTCAGGAAATACAGAGAACACCACAAAGATACTCCGCGAGAAGAGCAACCCCAAGACACATAATTGTGAGATTCACCAAGGTTGAAATGAAGGAAAAAATGTTAGGGGCAGCCAGAGAGAAAGGTCAGGTTACCCACAAAGGGAAGCCCATCAGACTAACAGCTGATCTTTCTGCAGAAACCCTACATGCCAGAAGAGAGTGGGGGCCAATATTCAACATTCTTAAAGAAAAGAATTTTCAAACCATAATTTCATACCCAGTCAAACTAAGCTTCATAAGGAAAGGAGAACTAAAATCCTTTACAGACAAGTAAATGCTGAGAGATTTTGTCACCACCAGGCCTGCCCTACAAGAACTCCTCAAGGAAGCACTAAACACGGAAAGGAACAACCGGCACCAGCCACTGCAAAAACATACCAAATTGTAAAGACCATCGACACTATGAAGAAACTGCATAAACTAATGGGCAAAATAACCAGCTAGCATCATAACGGCAGGATCAAATTTACACATAACAATATTAACCTTAAATGTAAATGGGCTAAATGCTCCAATTAAAAGACACAGACTGGTAAATTGGATGAAGTGTCAAGACCCAATGATGTGCTGTATTCAGGAGACACATCTTACATGCAAAGACAAACATAGGCTCAAAATAAAGGGATGGAGGAATATTTGCCAAGCAAATGGAAAGAAAAAAAAAGCAGGGGTTGCAATCCTAGTCTCTGATAAAACAGACTTTAAACCAACAAAGATCAAAAGAGACAAAGAAGGACATTACATAATGGGAAAGGGATCAATGCAACAAGAAGAGCTAACTATCCTAAATATATATGCACCCAATACAGGAGCATCCAGATTCATGAAGCAAGTTCTTAGAGACCTATCTAGAGACTTAGACTCCCACATAATAATAGTGGGAGACTTTAATACCCCACTGTCAACACTAGACAGATCCATGAGACAGAAAATTAACAAGGATATTCAGGACTTGAACTCAGCTCTGGACCAAGCAAACCTAACAGACATCTACAGAACTCTGCACCTCAAATCAACAGAATATACATTCTTCTCAGCACCACATTGTACTTATTCTAAAATTGACCACATAATTGGAAGTAAAACATGCCACAGCAAATGCAAAAGAATGCAAATCATAACAGTCTCTCAGATCACACTGCAATCAAATTAGGACTCAGGATTAAGATATTCACTCAAAACTTCATAACTATATAGAAACTGAACAACCTGCTCCTGAAGGACTACTGGGTGCATAACAAAATGAAGGCAGAAATAAACATGTTCTTTGAAACCATTAAGAACAAAGACACAATGTACCAGAATCTCTGGGACACATGTAAAGCAGTGTGTAGAGGGAAATTTATAGCACTAAGTGCCTACAAGAGAAAGCAGGAAAGATCTAAAATCGACATCCTAACATCACAATTGAAAGAACAAGAGAAGCAAGAGCAAACAAATTCAAAAGCTAGCAGAAGACAAAAAATAACTAAGATCAGAGCAGAACTGAAGGAGGCAGAGACACAAAAAACCCTTCAAAAAATCAGTGAATCCAGGAGCTGGTTTTTTGAAAAGATCAACAAAATTGATAGACCACTAGCAAGACTAATAAAGAAAAAAGAGAGAAGAATCAAATAGATGCAATAAAAAATGATAAAGGGGATACCACCAATCCCACAGAAATACAAACTACCATCAGAGAATACTATAAACACCTCTACACAAATAAATAGAAAATCTAGAAGAAATAGGTAAATTCCTGGACACATACATCCTCCTAAGACTAAACCAGGAAGAAGTGGAATCCCTGAATAGACCAATAACAAGTTCTGAAACCGAGGCAACAATTAAGAGCCTACCAACCAAAAAAAGTCTGGGAACAGATGGATTCATAGCTGAATTCTACCAGAGGTACAAAGAGGAGCTGGTACCATTCCTCCTGAAACTATTCCAAACAACAGAAAAAGAGGGAATCCTTCCTAACTCATTGATGAGGCAAGCACCATCCTGATACCAAAACCTGGCAGAGACACAACAAAAAAGAAAATTTCAGGCCAATATTCCTGATGAACATCAATGTCAAAATCCTCAATAAAATACTAGCAAACCAAATCCAGCAGCACATCAAAAGGCTAATCCACCACGATCAAGTTGGCTTCATCCCTGGGATGCAAGGCTGGTTCAACATATGCAAATCAATAAACATAATCCATGACATAAACAGAACCAATGACAAAAAACACATGATTATATCAATAGATGCAGAAAAAGCCTTTGACGAAATTCAACAGCCCTTCATGCTAAAAACTCTCAATAAACTAGGTACTGATGGAACGTATCTCAAAATAATAAACACTATTTATGACAAACCGACAGCCAATATCATACTGAATGGGCAAAAACTGGAAGCATTCCCTTTGAAAACCAGCACAAGACAAGGATGCCCTCTCTCACCACACCATTCAACACAGTATTCTGGCCAGGGCAATCAGGGAAGAGAAAGAAATAAAGGGTATTCAATTAGGAAAAGAGGAAGTCAAATTGTCTGTTTGAAGATGACACGATTGTATATTTAGAAAACCTCATCATCTCAGCCCAAAATCTCCTTAAGCTGATAAGCAACTTCAGCAAAGTCTCAGGATACAAAATCAACGTGCAAAAATCCAAAGCATTCCTATACACCAATGACAGACAAACAGAGAGCCAAATCACAAGTAAACTCCCATTCACAGTTGTTACAAAGAGAATAAAATACCTAGGAATCCAACTTACAAGGGATGTGAAGGACCTCTTCAAGGAGAACTATAAACCACTGCTCAAAGAAATAAGAGAGGACACAAACAAATGGAAGAACATTTCATGCTCATGGATAAGAAGAATCCATATCATCAAAATGGCCATACTGCCCTAAGTAATTTATAGATTTAATGCTATCCTGATCAAGCTACAATTGACTTTCTTCACAGAACTAGAAAAAACTACTTTAAATTTCATATGGAGCCAAAAAAGAGCCTGCATAGCCAAGACAATGCTAAGCAGAAAGAAAAAAGCTGGAGGCATCACGCTACCTGACTTCAAACTACACTACAAGGTTACAGTAACAAAAACAGCATGGTACTGGTATCAAAACAGATATATAGATCAACGGAACAGAAGAGAGGCCTCAGAAATAACACCACACATACACAATCATCTGATCTTTGACAAACCTGACAAAAACAAGCAATGAGGAAAGGATTCCCTATTTAATAAATGGTGCTGGGAAAACTGGCTAGCCATATGTAGAAAACTGAAACTAGATCCCTTCCTTACACCTTATACAAAAATTAACTCAAGATGGATTAAAGACTTAAACCTAAGACCTAAAACCATAAAAACCCTAGAAGAAAACCTAGGCAATACCCTTCAGGACATTGGCTTGGGCAAAGACTTCATGACTGAAACACCAAAAGCAATGGCAACAAATGGCAAAATAGACACATGGGATCTGATTAAACTAAAGAGCTTCTACACAGCAATAGAAACTATCATCAGCATGAACAGCCAACCTACGGAATGGGAGAAAATTTTTGCAATCTATCCATCTGACAAAAGGGCTAATATCCAGAATCTACAAAGAACTTTAACAGATTTACAAGAAAAAAACAACCTCACCAAAAAGTGGGCGAAGGATATGAACAGACACTTCTCAGAAGAAGACATTTATGCAACCGACAAACATATGAAACAGAGCTGATCATCACTGGTCATTAGAGAAATGCAAATCAAAACGACAATGAGATACCATCTTATGCCAGTTAGAATGGCGATCATTAAAAAGTCAGGAACAACAGATGGTGGAGAGGATGTGGAGAAATAGGAACGCTTTTACACTGTTGGTGGGAGTGTAAATTAGTTCAACCATTGTGGAAGACAGTGTGGTGATTCCTCAAGGATCTAGAAATAGAAATACCATTTGATCCAGCAATCCCATTACTGGGTATGTACCCAAAGGACTATAAATCATTATACTATAAAGACACATGCAAACGTTATGTTTATTGTGGCACTGTTCACAATAGCAAAGAGTTGGAACCAACCCAAATGACCATCAATGATAGACTGGATAAAGAAAATGTGGTACATATACACCATGGAATACTATGCAGCCATAAAAAAGGATGAGTTCCTGTCCTTTGCAGGGACATGGATGATGCTGGAAACCAACATTCTCAGCAAACTAACACGAGAACAGAAAACCCAAACTCGCATGTTCTCACTTATATGTGGGAGTTGAACAATGAGAATACATGTACACAGGGAGGGGAACATCACACCAGGGCCTGTCAGGGGTTGGGGGCCCAGGGGAGGGATAGCATTAGGAAAAATACCTAATGTAGATGATGGGTTGAATGGTGCAGCAAACCACCATGGCACGTGTACACCTATGTAACAAACCTGCACATTCTGCACATGTACTTCAGAACTTAAAGTATAATAATAATAATAAAAACAATTGCCATTATGTTAAACTTCAGATTAGAGCAAACCTTTTGCAGCTAACACTTAGCTCCCAGAAAGTAATGCTTTTACTTAGACAAGCTGCCAGGACTAAACTCTAACAGCATAAATATGTCACTAAAATAAAAACTTCTCAATAGACAAACACCGTAAGGATTACCTGGTTTAAGTTTCCAAGTGTAAATTCAATTTGAAATGATATAGCTAAAAATCTCTGTGGTCTTAAGGAATTTTTTTAAACTTCTACAAAGAGAGTGCACAGTTACAGCTTCTACTCACTGATCTGGGCCTTCAGAAACACATCAATACACATAGTACATAAGAACTAGCTGTAAGAGTTTTTTTGTCAATACAAAGCAAGGTCACTGCATTATAGAAAGACTCAGCACTCTGTTTATTTCACTTCCATAAAGGGATTGTTCAAGGGCAAATTCTAAAAGAATAATTCCGAGAAGCATTGAAACCCCTGGAAAAACAGACAGCTTTGGTAAAACCCTGAATATCTATTGGGATATTCTTGGATTGCGTTGTAAATAGAGGCAAAGAGTGCATCTGAATAAAATTGTTTGCATTTGTCTTTATATATTTTAAACTAAATGCCTTTACTCCTTATTTCAAAGCAATGGAAAGGAACATAAATACCAAGAAAATAATAAATTAATAGCAATTATGGTGACTCACTCTGGAAAATCAAGATAAATAAGAAAAACTTACAACAACTAAATGCTGACAAAATTGTAATTATAATGAGGGCCTGGCCCATGCTAGACACTGTAGGTTGCTGAGATTACTATTAATGCTTCCCAAATACTGTATTTTCTGTACAAAGACCACCTTAATGATAGGGAACAAGGCCAGGACGAGGGTGAAACTAGTGAGGTGTTTACTTTGGGCACCAAATTTAAAGAGGCACATACACACAAAAATCCCCTTAGTAATCCAAACAAACAATATTTTAATGAAATATTTTTAAAATAAAAAAGCAGAAAATCCATGATGAACAAAATATTGAAATTTTAATAAATGTCTATCAGAAATCATATACCAAATACTACTTGGTTCAAGTGGAAATGATAAAAGCAATCTCACATCCAAAAATGTTTTCAGAGTGAAAGGAAGATAAACCTTTTCAGTAGAATGTCTTGTTTCTTTTTAATACTTTCGGATTTTCCTTAGCCAATACTCTCTTGAGAACATAATGGGAAAACAACATCCAGAATCTTTCCACTTTGACCCTCACTAAGAGACTTAAAAAAAGAAAATCATGTGTAAGACATAGGGATCTTTAGAAGAGAAATATTATGGAAAGACATCGCATTAGTATTTACAAAGCAAATCTCATTATATATGATAGATGGTTAGAACTGGAAAAAAAATTTTAAAAAGAAAAGTATATGACAATACTCCTTTAGAAACATACTTAATATTTGGCTAACCTCCCGTTTTCCTGTTTTTTTTTTCCATTGTCTAGACGTTTCGTCTGGTTTTTCTAAGCCTTTTACAAACAATCTTTTAGAAAGCCAACATTCAAGCAACTCTAAGAGGCCTTGAGGAAATAAGATGAAACATTCATAAGAAACAAAAGCAAGAGCACTAAAGAGAAAAAAAGAATAACCCTGATAACCAGTCAATGCTCTAGGAAATTTTCTTTGGAACACTGAAACAAGATCTAGCTGTAACATAATAAATTGTAATAAGGTAAAGAAGGTAGCTGCCTCACAGCTGTAACACAGCAAGTTAGTAACCAGGAAATTCTAATATTTCATGACTAAAGATAGGTTTGTTTAAGCCTAGGTTGCATTTTATGAATGAAAATAAATACTTCTAAATTAACGGCTTTGTGATCATGTGTAACATTAAAATATTTTATAGTCATTCATATTAAATATCATAAGATTTTAAAAACCTAATAATATTTTTAAATAAAATGAAAGAATACATGGATTATGACCTTACATGATCACATGCATCCCAAAACCTTTATTAACTTCCGAGTGGTTCTAGAATTTAGAACCCACAAAATTCTCATCCCACTTGGCAGGAAAGATTATTGAAATTGCTGATCCTAAGCCGCACACTAAGATTTTCTAAATCATTATCTCTAGGGTTAGCACCTCATAAATGGCACTTTTAGGAAAAACCCCCTGTGGTACTTACATGTATGTCCAAGTTTGAGAACCACTGCTTAATACAGAATTTTAACCTAGGCTTTTAGAAATAGGCATGAAGAAAATAGCTCCTGGGATGGATTTTGAGGTTTAGTGCTATAGAAATGGTCAGCTACAAAGCATTATATAGGATATATAATCTCTTCTGGTTCAGTCTTATTACTGACGGTAATTACAATAGATTTCTTGGGATGCATAATTGGCCATTACTGTAGAAAAAAAATTTAAAAGTATGTTTTGATGCCTTTATTGTCTAGATCTTAAACTGTCTAAACAATGATCATCGTATTTTTGGTTTTGTCTTTTAAAAATATGTCTGTGTCCTAGATTATGAGACACTATAATTACCAACTTTTCTATTTATATATACACATTTATATATCTAATGATTTTACTTGCTTGTGTTTAAAAATTCTGGTTATGATTATATTAAACAATACAAAGTGACTGGGACACTCACTCTATTGTTTTCAAGTCTAGTGTTCCAGGGTCTTTGGATTCTCTGGTCCCCTATAGCAGCAGGGTTGTTCTGACATCATGAAGATCCTCTGATACACATCTCCTTCTGCTTCAGGGACAAACTGGTAGGGGCAGGCTGGCCCACTTTCAGCCAATCAAAGAAGAAACCCCCAGACTCTGAAGGGATGTGGGGAAGAGAAGACAAAACAGCTTGCCTAAAAGAAGAGGTTGGGTTGACAATACATCTTGATCGTCAGCAGGAAATAGAAGGAAACCTGAATTTGCAGTAAAACAAACATCACAGATTATCGAATATTACAGCTGGAACAGATTTGAGGGAACAAATAAATAAGGCCTTTCATTTTACCAATGAGGAAGTAAATACAAGAAGAGGTTAGATAGATTGCTAAGTTCCTTTAAAGGAAAGAATCTCCTAGGTCACCACACTAACACTTGTTTATTATGGTTTCCATGAAGTTGCTTTAACTCATAACAGAGTATGGAGTATAAGCTTTTCCTTTGTAGCAGTTATGCTTTATGGGAAATTCTTGGTTGATGTTGGGGGAGCACAAGGTAAGTAGAATGAAAGAAATCACTGCAAATATTTCCAAACTCCATTGCTTTTTTGTAAATCAACAATTAGTTTTTAAATCACCTGGAATCCTTCTACCTCAAATAATCTAGTTAGTCCAATGTGCTTTCAAACTACCTACTTAAATAGAAGACTCTACTCAACATGATCTTAGATATTAGAAAAGGGAATAGAGGAAAGTGTGGATGACCCATGGTGGCTTCCTTTGATCAGAATACTTCTTTTCATAACCAAGAAGTGGAGACCAGGTTTACTTTCATTACTGATCCCTGCAAATGGGCATAATGCCTTCTGACATTTAACTTTTATGACCAAAATCCCATATAGTGTTATATAGGATTTGTGTATAAAGAAGCTCATATTTCAATGAAATGTTGAATTCTAAACTATTACAGCAATATCATGATACCTCAATTTTCTAACAGCCACATGCAGGAATTACAAATGTATTCACTACTTGTGGCCCTTAAGTGGACACTCATATTGGTAGATACCAAGAACACAAGATAGTACATCATGTCTGATTTTTCAAAAGAAAAGCAGCCAAAGAGAAATGGCCAAAAGGGTAAGAGGCTTTCATTTGAAAGTGTGTGTGTGAGTGGTGTGTGAGTGTGTGTGTGTGTGTGTGTGTGTGTGGTTAGTAGAAGAGGAAAAAAGACAAAATAGGGTGGGAATATAGACAGTGGAGGAAAATTATGTCTAAACACCACTATAATTAACTTATTCTTTGTTCAGGAATCATTATGGCAACAAAAATAGAAGGACAAATGGGGGCCCAGCTATCTTTACTTGTCATAAAGGTTTTGGGGTACCATCTAAGCATCCCAGTAAATGGGTCTTAAGTTTCTTTCTACAAAATTTGCATAGTTTGAAACCATCATCACATTTATTTCACTATCAAAGAAATTCTTCGACTATCATTTTTCCTATCCTCTTTTCAAGATTATACATTTCCATCAAATAATCTTTCTATTTTGGGAGGCTGTCCTTAAAAATGGGGTCAAAAGGTAAAAGATAATCAACATTCAAGTCATAGTGCCACAGGAGGAAAAAGTAAGGTAATGGTTTACCAGCTTTTTTTCTATGTTTTACTGCTATTGTAAAAATAATGATGTCCCAATTAATCTAATCAGTGAATACGGATGCTACAACAAGATGAATAATACCTTATTTCATAGATGACCGGGGTTAACTAATAGTCCTTGTTCAGAAAGTCCAGATTTAATAGCCTGTAGAAGTAGAGTACGGTTTTTCTATCTATGAATTGTACTTTTTGTAGAAATCTGTCAGCTTTACTCAGCAGCTATCTCTACCTAAAGGCATATCTGTTCTGGATTAAATGTCAGTCCTCTCTTCCCTTCTTCCTGCTTTTCTATGGGTACAGAAATAGTTTATAGAAAATGAAAAGTTATTTTTGGGTCTAGTGATATTAACTTGGATTTTAAATTTTGGAAATTCTTGTTAGAATTTTTTAAGTGAACAGATACACATCTGCTTACTGCTTAGTATAAATCTAATTATAATCAAACTCATAAAATAATGTTAGAAAAACTAATATACAAAAGAAAATTTTCAAGGTACTGTAATATATTTGCCATAAGAGCCTTTTGCTGGTAATTGGAAGATTCAGCTTTACTTCACTGTTTAATCACCCACAAAACTGTTTATTGCCCTATATATTCCTCCAACAAGCACATTACGTTCTTAATGTAGCCCTCAGAGAACCAGGGAATACAGCAGGGTTATAGCACATTCTATTGTTTTTCAAATATTAAATTTGAAATTAAACTCAAATGACAAATTTTAATCTGACCATCAGGCTCTGAAAACACATACTCCAATTAGTACATACTTGAACTGAAAGAGGTTATTATTTGATGCAGAATGATATAGGCAATGGATTAAGGCATAAATAACAATATCTGCAACATAAGCTATGGGTCTAAAATATTAACTTTTAATTACATATGGTTAATCCTCAGTTTAGACCATAAAACTATAGTTTTTAAAGACACTCTTAAATATTTTGTTCATAAATATGTTTACTGCATGTTTGTATATATTCATTTAGGTATATTTAGTTTTCTTTCTAAAGCTTTTAAATAAATACAACAATTACAAACTACTACTTTTTTATTCAAAAGTAACCTTTTTCACAATCATTAGAAAAATAAAACTAGCTGCCATTAGTAATTTCTAGACAAAAATAGAGAAAAGTTAACAGACTGGTTATTTAAAATACTGTTTAAAAGACTTTTTAAAACTTAAGTGCTTATTTACAATTGTAGTTATGTAGTTCTACACCTGTAGTTTAAGTTTTTACACAGATACGCATATGGTGTGATAGCCACAATCTAAATATAGCATCACGTATTTATAGAGCACCTAATGTGTGCTGAGCACTGTACAAGGCATAGGGATACAGAGATTTAAAAAATGTCTCTTCTCTGAATTAGCTTTAGAGTATAGTGGTGTGAAAGATATTTAAACAGATCCTTACAATGTTCTACGTAAGGCTATAGTGAAGTTGTTAAAAGGTGTAGCGGAACTGAGGAGAAGAAGATGGGTCTTAGAAAAGAAGCGGAAGTTTGCTGGGTTGATAAGACTGGGACAAACATACCTGGTAGCTGCTGTAGGAAACAACATTAGGTGCTACAGCCTGGAGGGATTAGAGGCCATGCAAAAGATTTGGTTGAATAAGCACTAGTACTGTAGTTTGGTATTTCTGGAGCAAGAATGGAAAAGACACAGAAGGAGAGAATATCTGGAAGTATTCTATATTGCCATTTTAAAGGAGGTCAATGGAAAAGACACAGAAGGAGAGAATATCTGGAAGTATTCTATATTGCCATTTTAAAGGAGGTCATTCATGCTATAGGTGATGAGGAGCCATTTAACAAACTTTATGCAAAAAAGATGCGGTAAGATCTGCATGTAAGATAACCTTATTAGCAGCTTTGTGGATGACAGATTTAACAGCACAATTAAAGGCAAGAAGACGACTGAAGGGACCACTGTTAAAATCTAGACTAGAAATGATGAACACGTGAATTAGGATAGCAGATGTGGAGATAAGGAAGATGCAGACATGAGACATATTTAGGAGGTGGAAAACAAATAGACTGCTCTGATTAATTAGATGGTGCATGAGGAAAAGAGAGAAGCCACCAGTGATGCCCGGGTTCTGTCCTGGATCATGGAGAATAAAGAGGTTTGTCTTTAGAGACAAAGCAGAAATAGCAGGCTAGTGGCTGGAGTAGAAGGAGGTGCAGTTACATCCATTCTGAGTAAGCTCTAGATCCCTATATTTACAAGTGATGATATTTAGTAGGCAGTGGAATGTAGTATATATATTTTGAAGCCCAGATGGAAGATATAGGATGGAAATAGTGTTTGTGCCTCAGCTGCTTAAAATGTTATTTTGAACCCATGGCTAGAGTATACTGCAGAGTCTGAATAGTCAGGAAAGAAGTAGGCCAAGCACCGAACCCTGAGCATGACTGATTCTGGAATGGGCAGGCCATAAAGAATATTAGATAGGTTCATGTCAGGGAAATAAACCTTATAAAATTTTAAAATTATACTCAGGCATACATTTCTATTCTACGTGCCAACTGTTAATTTAAGTTACAGGACTTGTTTTGATTACTGCCTTTATATAGAAAATTGCTAAGAAAGATGATCTTAAATACTGAGAGTTTTAAAAATTATCCTTTCCAATGAAAGATACTGGCTTGCACTTAGCTTTCAGTTATGGCTAATGAAGAGAGGAGGTCAGGCTATGGAAAGTGAACCCAATCAGTAAGGGTTTGATCTCTTCCTGTAGCCTTTCTTCTGCCATTTTTTAAGAGAATGGTTTATACATTTTATTTGTATGTATTTATACGTATTTATTCTATTTACTATGTGCCAGGGAGTGTGAGGCATTATAGGCAGTATGTAATGAAAGATACTGAAATTCCTGCCCTGGGGAGCTTAAATTCAAGTGGGTCAGATAAATAACAAACCAAATAAATAAGTTAAATGATATAGCATGTTAGTTAGATTGAAATAGGTGTAACGGAGAAAAATAAAGTCAGAAAGAGGCATAGGGAGGGAATCCAGTGTTGGAAGCAAGGGGTGAAATCGGGGCTGGCTTCACGGGTGTGCAATCTGGGGAGTCACCCAGGGAACCACATCCAGAAGGGCTTCATGCATAGTTTAATACTCATCATCACCATCTAGAGCTTAATAATTTTCTAACAAGTTATTCTGCATTTTCATTTTGCACTGTACCGCTCAAATGATGTAGTTGATTCTGGCTGTAATTTTAAATATGGTGGGCAAGGAGGCCTGTATGCGATGTCATTTATTAGGCTCACCAGATACGCTCTCCACATTTCTCTTGAACTCTTTGTCCCAGGAGGCCATGTGGATTGTATTAGTGGGCTTCCTTTGCCCTCTGGCTTCTGATTTGGTACAAATAATGAGGATCCCCAGTTGAAGTCCAAAGGTCACTGCTTTTCTCAAGGGAGGCCTGTCTACCCATATCTCATATACCAGGTTCTATAAGTGCTCCCAGCCCTTGTCCAGCAGTGGTAACAGCTCTGCTTTATCAGGCTTGGGATATGCATATCCTTCCTGGACTCCCTCTGCTCCCTGCCCATACCTTTGTTAAATCTTTCTTAAATTTTTCTACTTTGAATATGTCATCTGTGTTTTGCCAGCACTCTGATGGAAAAAGCCTCATTAGGAAGGCAGCACTTCAGTAGACTCCTGAAAGTGGGGAGGGGAAGCCATGCAGCTGTTTGGAGGAAGAGAATTTCAGGCACTGGAAATAGCCGAGCGGAAGGTGGTAGAAGGAAGTGGGATTGGGGATTCTGGGGTAGAAGTAGGAGTGATGTAGTAAACGAGTTCAGTTTCATTCATTAAAAGCTTGGAATTTCTACTAACCACCAAGTAAATATGAGATAGGAAGAAAAACTAGATGAATATGTTGCCCTAGGAGTTAGGGAAGAAAATGTTTCAAGGAGGAAGGAAGGATGGGGCTAGTATGTCAATGTAGCTGAAGGTCAAATAAGATGAGGATGAAGAATGGATAAGTGAAGTTAGCCTCTTGGAGTCATTATTAACATTGAGAAGACTGGTTTCTGTACAGTGATGTGGGTGAAAATCTGACTGGAGTGGACTTAAGAGAACGGGAGGAGAGAAAACACTGGTTGTGAGTAAAGACAACTTTTTGAAGGAGTTTCACAGTGAAGAAAAGGAGAGAAATAGGAAGTCACTGGAGGCAGAAGCAGAGAGACAGAGATTTTAAAAAATATATAGAATAACAAACAGCACGTTAGTGTGCCATTGGGAAAGATCTTATAGACAGTATAATATCGATGACTCAGGAGAGCATAAGAATTGCTAAAGCCATGTCCTTGTAGGTGAAAAGGGATGAGTCTAGTAAATAAGTAGAGTGCAGCCCTGGCTATGAGCAAGAAGAGGTCTCAGGGCATGTGACATTGAGCTATTTAGTAGATAATAATCAATCAATATTGACTTTCAGTCTTCCTACAATACAACCTTCCAATACTTTGTGAGCAGTTAGGACGTTAGTATATAATCAAGATCTTGGAGTTTAACTCACTGTTTTGTCACTGATGAGCTCCAAGACCCCAGACAAAACATCCAACCTTTGTGAGACTTAGTTTGCCTTTAATTATAAAACGTAGTAAGTACTGGTCATTGCAGTGCCTGGAAAATTAATGAGTTATATAAGTAAACCTCCCCAGGTGCCAAATCTCTCTGATGTTGCTGCTACAGAACTTCACAGAGAGAAAAAAATGAAAAGTGCTTATAGACATAGACGTCTAGCAATAGCCAATGGAGATCTTTTCACAGTCTGTTACCCGATTTTGTTAACCTTAAATTTCCTCCAGATGAAAGGTATTTAGTCTCTATGCCTTAATACTCACTGTAATTTTCATTTCTGAGAAAACTGTTTTATATAAATGGCACGTTTAGTATTCTACTTGCCATTATTTCCATGAGAATCTTGCATGCGACGTTTGACCACGGATTCATCATCCTTGGAGACACAGCTCAAATGTCACTGCCACTGGAAGACATTCCTGAGTTGCCCCTAGGGAGAACATCTCCTTCTTGTTCCTATTGTACTCTGTTCATACCTGTGCTATGACGCTGAACAGGCTGCCTTGTAACGATCTGTTTACATTTCTATCTCTTCCAGACCATGAGCACTTCATCTTACCTTCCTCTGAGTCCTCAGTGACTTGCACAGAATAGATGTGAGATAAATATTTGCCAAAGGAATGAATTTAAATATAAATTTCTGAAAGGAGGCTGGTCAAATAAAATAGCATAGTATGTGAGGAAAGAAATGGAGTTAATGGATACTAAGGCAGAAGGTTTGTATAAGCGTTCATGAGAAAAGGAGGTTCATGAAACATATTCTTATAATTCTAAGTATTTTATAAAGAGGCCCTATTTTTAAAAATGGCTATGGTAAAAAAGAGTCAGGGAACACATTCTTGACTAGGCTTTAATATTAAAAACAGATTTTGGAGCTCCTTTATTCCTTTCTTGGTAACAGGTATGTACAGACAGACTTAGGGATTTACTTGTTTCCTTAAGAAAGTATATACATGCCCTTGTTCGACTTTTATTTCTAGGGGAATCTTGACGTCAATGAACTACTGAAGTTATAGCTTCAATAATTTCAAATAAGAGAGGATACAAATGAATTGAGTTTATGTTGTGTGAATTTTCAGAGTTGAACTTCCTGGCAGAAGCAAAATTGCTTATTATTATTAGATTCATTCTTTCCCAACCCAGTTACTCCTTTTTCCCCTGCTGTGAGGTCTCTGTCTTTGAATTCTTTATTAAGCTTTTTAATAGACAATCTGCTTCAGCACTTTCTGAGGGGGAAAAAAAAGCTTCCTTTTCTCCCCACAATGCCAGTTTAGCCTTCCATTTAATATGAAATCAAGTGGAGACATCTGTGCTTTGTCATCACAAAAGAAAACTGTTTTATTTTTCTAATTATTATCTACTTATCAGCCTTGGGTTGAGAATTCACTTGCTTTTGTGCCACCTTGAGAATTCAGTCTTAATTCTCCACGTCCAGGCCTAAGATAGTATCATTCCCTTTCTATTAGTGTTTATCTGCATCTGCCTTAGAGAAGTTGTTTACATCCAATATTGGACTACCCTTCACATTAAGTTTAAATTGGAAACTTCTTTTTCTAATAGAGATAATCTGTATAGTGTTCAGGAAACTACAATAAGTCAGCAATAGATGAAAATGTTTTAAAACTGTGAAGGGCTCTGAAGCTGATGTTTTCCATTATCAGTTGTTTGTTTAGGTAAATTACATTAAAGGTCAGAAATGAAATGCCCATACCAACAACTAGACTGAGAAGTGGTCTATTACTCACTGCTTTCAGCTTACATAGAAGAGTTTTTGTTGTCCCCGACTCCCAGGAGGGCAACTGCTGGGGAGGAATGAAGTGCCTAGAAGACATCAATCCATATTGAAAGGGAGCAAAGTGTTGGTTATGTTTTCCTTCCAACATATCACAGAATTGAATCTTTTTTGGTCTGTGCTTTCTTTTTGTTCTACAATACATTTATTTCAAAATCTCTCATAGCACTTCAATACCTGGAATATCTCAAAAGGTTTGCTGACTATTGTTAACAGCTCTGACTAAACACCTATTTCTTACTACAAGTGTAGAACACCAGATAGGATCATCACAGTAGGCACCTCACAAGGATCATGCAGACCTTAGAGGAAATTATGGCCCAACAAGCCACAGGAGCCAGAGAAGTCAAACCAGATGTATAAGTGACATAAGTGGGTTGGAGAATAGAGAAAGCAAATATTGCAATGCAGCAATATCAGGTGAATTTTAAAAGCATCTGCTACCAAATACAGGGCTTGCTGATAAGTAAGGGAGAATGAGAGCTGTTGGTTTATCAGAGTAGTGCTTCCTATGGATGGCTGAGATTCAAAGTTAGTCCACCTTTCAGCCAGTCAAATTTTAAACTTTTGGTGTCAGCAAGTATCTCTAACATAGTGGGATTCCAGAAGGGGACTAAGTGGTTTCTCAGTCTGTGGAAAATGAGCACTCCACCAGAAAAACAAATGAGAAATAATGACTTCTTGACGATGGGGATGGTAAAAAACAAAAATATAGCCATTCCTCTTTATCTACCTCACATCAAGCCCTGCTGACTGTGTAGCAAACAAAGCTTTCCAATGATCAATGATGTCCTTTCCATGACAGAAGAATCTTGAACTCGTCAACCTAGATTCAGATATAGTACTAGGGTGGAATTAGAGCCATCTCTATTTAGGCTGGTTATAAGAAATCAAGAACACTATGCTGAAGTCCTTCCTATTGATCTCCAAAAGTCAACATATTCTACAGGAAGGATTCACAGTGCCATAAAATTGAAGTAGATATGCATCAATCAGTTACCTCTCAGGAGACTTTAAATTTTTATAAAAATAACCATTTATAGTTATCAGATGCTTACGGTAAGGCTGGGAACTTACTATGTGTAAAGGTTAACCTCATTGACATGTATTGTCTAATGTAATCCTTACAGCTATCTTGTGAAGCAAATATGATTACAAATCCAATTTCACAGATGAGGAACCTGAGGCTTAAAGAGTTTAAACAAACACTTAGCTGTTAATTGGAAGCTTGAGCCCTTAACCTCTATGCCATGCTGAGTATAACTCACAGCTTATTCATTTCTCTTAACTTCTGACCTCTAGGGTCATCATGACAATTGTCAGGTCTACATAACATACCCTAAATGTTCTGTTTGTACCAAAGCTAAACACTGCCAACATAGCTCCCTGGTCAACACCGGGTCCGTACCTCTGCCCCTGTCCGACTCCTAGCTTCTACCTAGACTGAGGTCCTAAAAGCAGATAATGCTTTGAATTCTTTCCTAACGACCATCATCCTTTCCTTTCCAAAGAATCATGGAACTTGGCAAATATTTTAACAGATATTTTAAGGCATTTAAAAGATTTAATTGCAACTTATTACATTTGCCTCCTAATGTATTTCCAAATTTTATTTCTCCCAAAAGTTATATAAAATAACTTCTTAGAGGTTTTATCTGGGAAAGAGACTTCTGGTACATGTATCACGTTTTTTGTTGTTTTTTTTTTTCCCCATCGGCAAGGTGCTTCAGAGTGCTCAAAAATGTATAAAATACTTGAGTCATAACTACAAAATTTTAAATTTCTAAAATTGTGGGTCCACAAAAACTATAAATCCTAATCAATCAATCTATGTAAGAAAACAAGCTTATGGCCTTCATGGTAAGACCACTACTGGCTGTAAAATGGCACGTTCTGTGTATAACGAACATGTTCATTTGAAGAGCTTATCACATTGCCTGAACATCAACTCCCGTCTAGGCCCGCCTCGGTATCATTCTCCAAGTCACCTTTGCTTCAAAATCTTGTATTTATCCTTCACTCTTTTGTATCCTTCTTGACCTCTTCACAAGCACCAAATCTTATTATTTTTTCTTTAAGTAGCTTTGTCTGGGAGGGCAGAGGTCAGAGGCAGGCTGCTAGGAATGGACTAGTGAAATCCTACGGAGGTCTCTAAGGAAATCTTATCTGCTGAATTGAGTTAATGTCCACTTGTATTTTGGACACATGCCCAGAAGCTAGTGGACAGCAGGGTCTTTTATAAGCAACACAATTCCCAAAAACAGAAAGCAAAAAATGAAAGAGAATGTTCGGAGAGCAAGAGCAAGGGCAACCATAAAAATATACTCCACCCTGCATTTGTTTCTGAAAGCATTTCTCCCATTTTCTATTATTATTAATCGGGATTTGTGTTAAAGTTTAATTTTAACCATTCTCTTTTCCTGTAACACTATATGCAATAAAACCATCCTTTGAGCTGGGGAATAGCTCCATGGTAACAGATTCTCAAACATCAGCACAGGATGGAGCTTTTAGTGTGTGATCACAGTTCAGCAAAGGAGGAGGAGGAGGAAAATGAAGAAATCCACACTGGGTTTCTTTCCTTCTTTGGGATAACATCCTGAGAAAAAGAAATCAGCAATCTTGAGAGGTTACTGAGAGTGGGGGAAGGAAAATGGAGTCAAGTGATAGAACAAGCTTAACATTTCAGTAAGCTAGTTATGGAATTTCCTTTGTTTTAGCTCCCTGAAGAGATGAAAAATACACTTTCTATTCAATGGAGAAGAAAATAACTTTCAACCCTGATGACACACTTTCCAGCATATACTGAATTTGATTCATTCATTCACTTATTCAACATTCATTGAGTGCCTACTCTGAGCAAGCAAAGCCCTATGGTGGGTAGTGTATTAGGGTCCAGGTTCATTAGTTTTTAATAGGATAAATCTTTGTGAAAGAGTGTTATATACACAACAAATTAAATGTTTCCATCTCAAATATCTGGCTGTACTAGAAGCTAGACATCAAAGTTCCACCTGAACACTACTAAATGGGAAGGTCTTTTATACACTTTTCTAATAGTTACCATATAACACTGACAAACCACTTAAATCTTTATAAAAACTTCATAATTTGCCTGCCAAGTTCAGCCAAACCTCACAAATTGGAGTAACTTGATTTAAAGCAGGGTAATAGTAAACTAGGGAAGTATTTCAAATAAGGGCCATTTTAAACTATCAACATTGTTGTTGGACAGAAATCCTCCTTAAAGAAAACTGCGAATATTTTATATATGCAGCTTAGATTGTCTGTAGGTATATGGGTGCTTCTAAAGTGCTTAAGGGTGTTTAATACCATTTGTTCTTCCAATCTTGTTTGCACTACTAATTTGGTTAATGGGTTAGTAATCCTTTCTTTATAGATAGCAGGAGAGTAAACTTCAGCCCAGCTCTTTGCTAAATTATTACATTCTCTGAACAAATGGGGTGCAGATTAATGAGGTTTTACTCAAAGCCTTGAATTCACAGAAGGCTTAAATGAAGTGATACATCCTTGTTCTATTTAATGAAAATAATAAAGAAATGAAAACTGACTTGAATACAAGGTAACAGAACTGGATAACTACCTGCCAACATTGAAATCATCTTCAAAATATGCCTTCTGGCAAATGAAAGGGCTCTGACCACCTACTGACAATGCCAACTATATAACCACTTAAAGATGAACAAAAAAAGTACTTACAATCCTTTCTTGGGTGCAGTGAGTCTCACAATATGTCATAAATACATACAATCATATGGCACATTAACAATAAACTAAAGGGGGTTTCTGATTTTCAAGTTTTTTAATTCATTTAATCATAAAGCAATATATGAGTCCCCCCCCCACTCAAAAAAGGCAAATATTCCTATTTGCACTATTCAGCCAAAAATAAAGTGAATAAATGAAAGAATATCATCACATGTAATATTTTCTACATCAGTATATCATGATCGAGCTTTTAAATAACTCACTGGTATTAAGAATTCTCTGTATAAGGCACAATTAATATCAACAAAGCCTGTATTAAAAAATTGTGAACCTGACAAATCAACAAACATCTATTTTGGAATATTTGCTCATAAGGTAGCACCTAATTATAATAAAAATCCAAATGTAGGAGAATGAATATGTCAATGAAAGAGAATTATGACTTCAAAGTGGGAAAAAGAATATGTAGCTCCTTTTTTGTTACTAAATTACTTGGGGAGAAAATATTAGTATTTAAATGCAGTATCATTACTCCTGAAAGATTTACTCATAAATCCATCAAGCTCAAAATAAATGCTACTATTATTCTTTTACTTCTAATCTTCTAGCCAACCAAGATGTTATTAAAAACATTAAAAACTAGTTAATGTCTTTGTGGTTCCTTGTATTGATCCAAGACGATGAAGGGAAGAGCTACTGAAAACTATACCGATCCAGTAACAGGCTTGAACTTGAATCCGAAACCTCAATTTTTACATCTATAAAATGAAGAAATACTGCTGACCTAGACATTTTGCCGCTGTATTCTTATTCAGCAAACTGAAAAGCAAAGCTTAACCTCTAGAATAGACAGCAAAATCAAGATAAAAGATATCTTGTAGATTTGAAGAGTACACATCTACTGTGTAAAAGCAGGTAGGATAAGAGTAACAGTTTTCATTTCTCCTCATAGAATATTCTATGCCTATAATAAATCAGATTGCTAAGGTTAATGGTGAATAGAAGTTTCTAACCATAAACATTATCATAGGAAATTAAATACTCACAGAGGAAAGTTATAGACATATTTATATCCCAGAAGAGAAGACAAGATTACTAATGAGATTCCAAGTTTGCAAAAATTGTGGCTGGGCTGAAGAAGTTATCATGACTCTCAAGATATGCCCGTAAAATATCATATTGGGGGGACACAGTATGGACTGAAGAGAATCATCGATGTTTTCGAAACATTTTTTTTTCTTTGATATGACATTACCACAACCACTTTATATTTAGGACTCTATATTCAGTATTCAGTATTTTGCCTATAGTTAGGGTATGCTGCTAGTAGATGGAGCAATGGCTAGGTCATAACTACTGGAAATCATTCATTCACTTGAGAAATCTTAAAATTTCTTTCATTTTTAATTTACATCTAAAAATTGTGCAGTGTGCTGTTTAGATACATTTATACATTGTGAAATGATCAAATTGGGGTAATTAGCTTATCAATAACCTCAAACACTCAGCTTTTAATACTTTACTATAATAGCCATCTATTTATTAAATAGGAATTTAACACATCTTTTTAAAAGTAGGCTAATATTTTCATTAGATTTTTAAAAACTTTTTGCTAGTGCTCTAGTTACAAAGCTGTGTAAGTTTTGAGTGGTGGGCCTCATCCTATTTTTTAAAAATATGCTTGGTTATTTGCAGTGTGTGGTTGTGCACATTGTGGGTGTTTTCAGGACCACATATATCATGTTACAGCAGAAATTCTGTATCGTGGCTATAATTTATTGACCACATAATTATTAGTCCTAATGATTTAATTGAATTTGTTGTGACTATATTGGTTATTGAGTTATCTACAAATAGAATAAATTACACATTTCCAAATAACATAGGAGAGATTTATTTAAATAGTTTAATTGGTGAAATACAATCTAAAGATAGACTATTTCCAACTAATTTCTGGCTCTTAACAAACTTGTATTTGACTCCAATCTGGAAAGGCTTTAACTTGTCAAAACTTAAACAGTAAATGTGGCTAGACGCAGTGGCTCAGGCCTGTAATCCCAGCACTTTGGGAGTCTAAGGCAGGCGGATCACTTGAGGTCAGGAGTTGAAGACCAACTTGGCCCACATGGCAAAGTCCCGTCTCTACAAAAAATACATACATTAGCCGGGCGTGGTGGTGCGCACTTGTAATCCCAGCTACTCAGGAGGCTGAGGTAGGAGAATCGCTTGAACCCAGGAGGCGGAGGTTGCCATAAGCTGAGATAGTACCACTGCACTCCAGCCTGCGTGACAGTGTGAGACTCCATTTAAAAAAAAAAAAATTTTTTTTTCATTTCTTATTTGGCAATAGGAAATTTTCATGGTGGGAGTTGGGGGAAGGAATAGGATCACATTAATTTGCCATTTTTAATCCCTTTTGAATGGTTTCCTTTATGAAAACAGAGAATTTACATTTGTCCTAACTTTTTATTTCATTAAGAGAAAATGCTTAATATCTTGCTTTTTGGTCTCTCTATACAGAAGGCAGAAACATAACTGATTAGAGATTCTGATGAATTCAGAGCAGTTGTAATCAGAAACTTCAGGCAATTAAGTATTCGAGGGTGGAACCTGGTGTTTGGGTTCCCAGGGCTTCTGAGGAAACTTATGGCAATTTTCATGCTTAATTGGGCCACTGGATCCTGTCTGTGTGAGGCGAGGAAAACAAGGTCCTCCTTGTTTGGCATTTAAAATGACTTCATTAATGATTACGTGGAAGCATTAACTTTAGAGTCAGTACAGTGCTATCAGCATTTCCTGTTTCCCTTGTTCTAGTATTTGTTTTGCAAGATGCCAAACTGACCTTTCAGTCTGTCATATAATTTATTTATCCTATTAAGCCATATTGTTGTTGCTTATGAGTTAGACAGACTTGCCCAAAGATAACCTTACCTACAAAAGAACCAGTTTGTGTTTTTGCAAAATGGAAAAGATGGATGACAGACACAAGCAAACAGAACCAGAAAGAGACTTCATACATGGGAGAAACGATGTTCCTAAACCAAGTTTTTAATTACTTTGATTTACTTTCAGTATGGGTTTAAACTGGTTCATTTTTAAATAATTGATTTTGAATTGATCTGTACACCTTAGGATTTTAACGTTAACTCTCTCCTAGTGTTACTCTCCACCCTTTCCTCAGGCTAAGCTCACCCACTCTAACAGTGTCCTTTACGAAACTATCTGCTGATGACTTGCAAATCCACATCTCTTGCGCACATCTCTCTCCTACACTCAGTTATACAAGAACAATACTTAGATATCATCTTGACTCTACATTCTCTATCTTATGCCTATCAATTAATCATCACGTACCATATATTCAGTCTCTACCTCTATTTCCAATGTTATTCTCTTGATGCAAGTCAGCACTAAGCAGAGGAAGGACTAGAACAATCTCAATAGTTTCCTAACTAGTCTTCCTGCTCCCATCAAGCACTACTAAATTCATGCTTCGTGCTACAGCCAGGATGGTTTTTCTAAAGCACAGAATCCTGGTAATGTCCCTACTTTGCTAAAACCCATTGCTTTTGTCATAAAGCCCCTGGCATGGCATTTAAGACATTTTTTTTGGAACTGGTCCTCTGTTTAATCTGTTTATCAGTGATTGAAGAGAATTTTATTGATTGTCTATTATGTGCCAAGCACCGTTCCAGATGCTGGTAATATAGCAATAAACTAGTGTGCAAAATCCCTGCCCATGAGGTCTGTAAATAAAGTAGAAAACAGATAAACGCATACTTAAGAGTTTCAGGACTAATAGGTGCTGTAACTAAAACAGATAAGAGAGCTTTACAGAAAGTGACTTGGGATGCTGCTTTAATTCTACAGTGATTGGGGAAGGCCTCCAGGAAGGGGCGACATTTGACTGAATCTAGAATAATAAGCAGAAACATGTGAAAAACGGAAAGAAGACCCTGCCTTTAAAGAGCCTGGGACTGGAATGACCTTGATATGTTTAAGGAAGGGAAAAGAAAAGAAAAAGAAAGGAAAAAAAAAAAAGAATGACCACAGTAAAGGATATAAGGCTAGAGTGATAAGAAGCAGCCAGATGCACAGGGCTCTGCAGGCCACTATGCAATTTCAGTTCCATTCTGTGCACTATGGGAAGCTACTGGAGGGTTTTAAGTAGAGAGAGGAGTGACCTGATTTTCACATTAAAAGCTTCCTGCAGCTTTCTTCACTGCCCACTCTCTCCTGATGCTAGGCTTATAGCCATAATGAACTACTTTTGGCCCCGCAATTTCCATACTCCTTCTCCAGGATTGTATACGTGTTATTCCTTCAGCTTGTAATATCTTCAATGCCTCCCTCCCTCCTGGGCTAGCTTCCTCTTATCCTATGGACCTCTCAGTGCAGACATCACTACAGGAAGGAAACCTATTCTCCAAGCTGAAATAGACATCCCTCCTTTCTGGTTTTAAGCTTTAGTATCATAGCCCTTATAGCAATATGTTGTGATTGCTTACTTTCCTATCTCTCTCACTGGATCATCAGCTACTTCAAAACCCATGTTGCCTAGTCCGTTCCTGTTTACCCAGCACTAGCTCAGAGCCCTGATGTACAGCAGGCAATCAAAACATACTTACTGAATAAATGAAGGAGTTTTTTTAAAAGTAATAATGACTATTGATTGCTTACAGGGTAGAGATGGCTTAATGGAAACATGCACAGAATTAGGTGTGCTTAAATTTTTTTTTTAAATGAAAATAAACAGAGTATGCTGCTAAAGTCCACGTAAATGTTCTGGTACCTTTTTTCCTGATAGCACAATTTCATATATTCCTCTGGTCCAGTCTTATGAATACATTTTCATTCTCGCAGCACATTTCTTCTGCTGCTTTTCTAAATTATTTTCTTGAATGCTAGTGCTCTTTCCTTGTTATTTTCATTACCTGCCTAGAATTGTATTTGTTCTTTCCTGGTCACTTCTTATATTTTATGTCCAGCCTTTTTAGCTCTTAAACTTCCACATTCACTTCCATGCCATTTTGCATTCATCTGGCATAACAAGAATGACCTCTTGTACAGAGAACACACATGCTGCTGCTTTATACCACCATTCATTTGCATATAAGCTTTTAATTTAGTAGTCAACTAATTCCTCATTATGCTGGGACTGATTGTCCGGTTAATAGATTATCTAGGTCTCCTCCTTCCTTTTTCTGCTGTCTTTTGGCCACAGCATTTTTGTATTCTGCTAGATAATATGCAGAGAAGAGAGGAAGTAAAATGCAAATTAATCAATTTTGATCATTTTGAGTAGTTCTCATAAGAAGATCTGATGGAAGACAAGGTTGAAATTATTGGCTCAATTGAGAATTATAAGCTGTCTATGGGTGTCATTTATCCTTGCTATTCTGATCACCACTTAACATGGATAACTGGGAAGAAAATGGACAGAAGAAGAAAAAAGAAATAAAAGTTAGTGATAAATAAAAAGAAAGAAAAGAGAGCTAAAAGTAAGATAGACATTATACGACAATACTGCTGAACCAATAAGTGAGTAAAGTCAGCCCTAGATTTGAATCAATTTCTTCTACTCTATCTCTTGCTGGGGAAACAATCTAAATCTTGGAACAAATAACCACTCATCTGACTGACTTAGCACACCAAGGATGAAAAAACCAACGGGTTGACTATCCGAACTGTTGGGTTTCATAATGGGTCGTCTTTGTTCAAGTAGATAGAAGCCACAGAAGAGTCCCCAGTCCCTATGCATTCATACAAACAGACATACTCACATACATACAACAATAACGATTATGTTACTGATTACAATGGTTTCCTGATCCCAAATGGACTTAGAGAGTTGAATTCTTTCTTAAAATCTAGAAGATAAACCTAGTAGTGCTATAAAATCTCAGGCACTTAAATAAAGCAATAGCAAACTATTTTCTGTAAAGAACTCAGGGGATGGAAGTGCTCATACTTAATTCCCTTACAACGAACGTGAAGCCATGTGCATTTATGCAGGGTCATTCCTGCATAAATGCAATTCTTCGTGTGCAATGTGCCCCTCAATATAATGGCACTCATTAGCGAATTACAAACATTTCTGTGAATATATTAAAAGGTTTAAGAGAAATTAGCCTTTGTTTATAATTAGGAAACATCAGTGAAAATGTATTTTATTTCATGAACTTTTCTGAATAAATTAAAATTAACAGTGAAATACCTTCCCCCTCCCAGTCACACTTCTTCTTCACCAAAGTTCAGATCTTTACATTTCATGCACTGTCTTGTCCCTGTCAAAATCCTTTTGATGTGTTTCATGGCAGTTGATGTTCATGAAGTTATTTTTATACATACAATATGGCAAATGTTCCTTTTGAGCAGATCTGCATCTTCAAAGGAAGGTATTGAAGACTGTACTGTGTTCTTATTTGGGCAATTATTACATTAGAGATGTACACAGAAAAGCAAGTGTTCAGTGAAAGAAGTCTTCCTGAAGGCACTGGGTCATTAGGTGGATATAGTGCTCCTGGGACGTCTGACCTTCTATGACATTCTAGGAAGACTGGGGGTTCCTGTGTAGCACATGTCAATTTATGGCAAAAGGAATATCTGGCTGGAAAAATCACCATGTAATTAACATGAACATTGCTCCCACAGAGCTGTTTTGTTCCTGGTGGGATTTACATAGCACTTGCTCTGTGGGGCCTGTGCTATATTCATAGGGTCTATCAGGGATACTCAGAATTCACCTGCCCAAGGCCTGGGCAGGGGACTGAAATGTTGACAGGAAAAGGGGGAAGAAAATAATGGCAACGTCAAGGGAAAATTAACCTTCGGAAGGTTCTGATGGGAAATATCCAGAGTCTCTTCAAAGAAGGGGTTGCTGCTTTAGTGACTTTGTAGCAGAGTTATTAGAAGTTGGGGGTGAGACTAGGTTAGGAAAGCCACTATGAGACTGCTGGTTTGGACGAGAATCTCACTGAGGAGGATCAAGTCAAACGTTAGTGTTGATGCTGTTAGTAAGGGGGATGAGGGAGCTGCCCAGGGCCTTCTTGCTACAGGTTGATGCCTCTAATCAATTAAGCTTTGAGACATAATGAGAAAAAAAACATGGGCCATCTTAACAGGAGAAAGCAGCGCTGAACAAATGAAAAGGACCTTGGCAGTGGAGCTACTGGAGCAGCATGGTTGAGAGCAGGGACCACCAGACTGCCTGACTCCCAGCTTTGCCACTTTCAGTTGTGTGACCTTGGGCAAGTTACTTAACCTAGCTGGGTCTCAAGTTCCTTAACAGAAAACAAGAAAAATACAATTACCTATTTATCATGTTGGCCATGAAGCTTAAATGAGCTAGAATATGTTCACACGTAGAATAGTACCTGATACATATTAAATGTTAACTAAACATATGAGGGTAGAGTTACTCAAAGGACTTGTCAAAAAACATAAACACAAAACCCAACAACAAAGACTCCTATGACACAGAATATATGCCAGCTATAATTCTAATAGCTTTACACATATTACAAAGTGTAATCCTCATAAAAACCCTATGAGGTAAGTAATCTTATAACCTCCATTTTACAGATGAGTAACTTTAGACAGATAAAGGTTATACAACCTTGAGATCTAGGATATGTACCAAGCACTTGGTTACAAAAGATGTGCTCTTAACCACTATGCCGAACTTCCTCTATGGTATTAAAGAGAACTCTTAGTCATGATCTTTTGATATCACATCCTGGGATTGGGGCTTTCTTTGAGGTCTAACTCAAAATAGTGAGGAAACCTACCAGCATATGAAACCCTCCAAAAGCTGCCTGGTCTCTTGCGGGTAATTAGGCCTTAATCATCAGAGTCAAGGGGGAGAGAGTGGTTCTGGAATACTGATGTGGTAGAAAATGGAACAAATCTTCCCAATGCTCCTGAAGTATCCTTCTCCCTTGAGACTTGGTGGAGTCTATACATTGAGAATGGTGATCCATGAGCTTCAGGAATTTGGAAACTGTCTATATGGCATGAGGTCCACATCTGTGGGTAATGCCAAGTATAACCATCGGCCTTCTTGTTCTCAAGGCTCTTCTCTGGTGTCTGGTCAGGAGACTCAGCTCCTGCCTGCTGGACCCCCAAGGACAGCTTCATTAATACAAGCAGTCACCCCATTTAACCTACGGCTGCTTTAAGAACAGCACTATGCTGCCCAGGGACTCTGCCGTATCATAGCTTACTTTTCCATAGTTTCTACATTATCATCCCTACACTGGCTGTGACCAGCTTGGCTACCAGCCCCTTCAATGAGTGTGATGCTGAGGAGTGGGCAAATCCTCTCTTGAAGGGAATGATGCTTCTCTAACACCAGTGGGTACCAGGGAGGGGGCTCTTGTTCAGAAATTATGGCTTTAGACAAGGCTTAACAAGGTCCGCTTCTCTTCAATAGCCAGGCCCCCTTGACTGCAACGAGATAGGACCAAGTTGGTCTTGACTCCCCCACTCAAGTCATTTGTAAGCACTATGCAAGCCCTGGGTGTGGAGCACTGGACAGAAAAGCTCAGACTTCCCATCTACCCAGCATTACTGGCAGGAGGCCTTATGCCTGCATATTAAGGACCAAGTGCAGTAAGAGACTTGCACTCAGAACTGTGCACAGGAACACTCCAGTTCGAACGAGAAGTACTATCTGCCATATTCATTTCTTTCTTTTCCTTTGTCCTTTCAATGTATACTACCCTTACAATAATTACAAACATAGATTTTTAAAAAGTAATTTAACTTTAAAGCATTGAGGAGATATAAATTCCCAAGGCAATGTATAAATTCCACATAATAAGACCTAAAAAAGGGTTCTGGTCATCTTGGAGCAACGTTTCACAAGACATTGTCAAGCAGAAAAAGTGGTATTATTAGTTTAGTCACTGTGTGCTAGAAAACCAAGGATTTTCAATGGTGTAAACGAATGAAATGTTGAACCTTTCAATGTTACAAGGTCTCTATACTGACAAAATGTTCACAACCCTCCTGGGGCGATAATCTTGCAACTGCTTTAAGCAAAGAGCACTAAATTTACCTCCTAATTGGCTGAGACACAGCCACAAAAAATTCAGGTGTTAGAAAACAGTAAAAACAAATCATTAGCTCACTCTTATCTGAAGACATCCCAAAACAGCATCTCAATCTAATATTATGAAATACTTCACATAGTGGGTCCTGTCTAGAACATTAAAAAATCAGTCATTACGTATCAGGTGCAGGGACAGATTAAATTTAGAACTCTGGCCAAACACTGTCTAGCAACATATGAGTATAGCTATAAGAACAATTTTCCTTGGACTATATTTCCCAAAGAGTTACAAACACAAAAACAAAAATGCGACTACAACAAAACAACTGTGCTAAAACTTTTAAACCACTTAACCTGTTGTTTAGAAACAGAGTTAGCAACTTGGCCATCCAAATTGAGTTCTATGTGAGAAACAACAGGCAGAATTAAATCAGTCATTTCACTTGGAAGTTAATCTGTCCAGGAGGGCAATTAGGCAAGTGCTCAATGCAGTTAATAGTCTATTCTTTTTTTTTTTTTTTTTTTTTAGTTCCTTCACTACTATTCTTTAAACTATTTTCTGCTGGAGTTCCAAATCATGACATTGGGTAAAATAATAAAAAAATGTTTATAAGTAGCCATTTAAAAGGAAGGTAGTATTGGAAACAGGCATATTTTCTTTCTGTATCTCTAGAAATCAAATTACTTGCTTTTTGTCCTTGATAACTGTTGCTGTTTAAGGTTTCTTGTATCCAACAATACTTTGGGAAGGGGGAAGGCTGAAAAACTTTAAAAGGGTGCCACATTAAAATATTGTATGGTATATTATAGTTTTACCAAATTTAAAACCACCAGTCTATGTAACAGGCAGAAAATACTCTACAGAGAAGATTTTGGAATCAGTAACTGGTAAACCTTCAGTTAACTAAAACCTGTTTTTCCTGAAACAGGCAACTTGCTTGGTTTGATCATGCTCTCTGGTTGGCTAGTAATTGAAACTGTTCTTCAGTGCTGCAAACCTCATCAAGCAAGTATGGAAAGGGCACAAAGTTAGTATGTAAAAATGGTACTAAGTGAATAACCCCAGCTGCTTTTCCTGGCCCCAAGGCAAACTGTCATCTATAAAAATATTACTTTATCTCTAACAGTATTTCTTACTACTTTTATCTAGAAGGAAACAAAAAAACCCTTCACTATATTATTTCATAATATAAATCTGTTTTAAAACCTTAGTAAGTTCAATTTAAATATAGTTATGTGCCACATAATGACATTTTAGTCAATGATGGACTGCATATATGGCAGCATTTTCATTGATTATAATACCATATTTTTGCTGTACCTTTTCCATATTTAGATGTACAGGTACTTACACTTGTGTTACAAGTGCCTACAGTATTTAGAACAGTAACATGCTGTACAGGTTTGTGGCCTAAGAGCAATAGGTTATACCGTATAGCCTAGGTGTATAGTAGGTATACCATCTAGGTTTGTGTACATGTGCTATCTAATGTTTGCACAATGATGAAAAGGTCTAAGGACTCATTTCTCATAATGGTCCCCTTCATTTAGTGACGTGTGACTGTACATATGTATAGAAATACACACATACACATACTTAAATTGTAAACAAAACTCCTTAGTGTAAAAAAAAATGAAGTGGTTAAATAAATGAATCCTGGCAAACCCATAGGATGGAATACCATGCAGCCAATTAAAATCACACCTTCAATGATTACTTAGTGACATAGGAAAATGCTTGTAGCAAGTGAAATGGAGGATATAAAACTATATGCTGTTTCAATCTTGGAATAAAAATTTATGCATATAGAAAATATGGGTAGGAAATACATTACCATCCCAAGCATTTACTGACTCTTGATAATGAGATCATGCGTGTTTTCTTTCACTTTTCTGCATTTTCCAAATATTTTACAATGAGTGCATAATGCTTAAGTCAGCTGTGTGTGTGTGTGTGTGGTTCTGATCTAATATAGCTTGTATGTGTAGTTTAAAGTGTGTACATTTACAAAACATAGAACTGATATTAAGTTGAGTCAACTGCTATGGGTAGTGTTACCTGAAACAGAAAAATTCTAGTTAAATTCCAAGTAAATACCTGATAACAATTGGAAACCTAAAGAAGAGGGCACTTGTATGAAGTATTTTCTAAACTTAAACTGGTAGAGAAAACCATGACTAGAGAGCAGCCCATAGAGGTTGTATTTCGGTATTCCAAGACACAAAAAAAATGTTGAATGTTTTAAACTTTCAAATATACACATTTGTCTTCAGTTCAAAGCCATACCTAGAGGAACCCCCAAAATACTTTTCATCTTCAAGTTTCATTCTTTCATAATTGAAAGCTCTGAAGAATAAAAATATGTTTTGTTTTTGCTACATCTAATGTTACTCTTCTTTACTTGGAAAACAAAACATTAAATGTAGAGTAAAGTAAATGTAAAGTATGGCAAGCAACAAACAGCTCTCAATTTTCTCCTCTAAAAGAAAAACATGGGAGTTGTTCTTAAACAGGAAGCTGTTTCTCCTTGTTAGTATTCCATGCCCACGCATTACCCTGGTTCTGTGGAACTCCAGAGGCAACAAAGTCAACTTGCTATTTTAAAATATATGCACAAAATAAGCAAAATACACACATGTAAAAAAAACACCCATGAAAAAAATAACTTATTGAGGAAGGAACTTATAAACCTCAAAATATAGTTAAAACATCATACTCCTGCCAATAAGAAATCATCTATAATTTGAATAAAATAATTCATAATAAACAGTGACTGTGCATGTGTTTAAATTATCTCTAATTTACACTCTATGGATGTTTAATGAACACCAAAGTCATTAGTAATTTGCACTCCAGGGCAGTTAGCATCTGAAGATCATAATCAAGAGTCCACACTACAGAGATGGTTGTGTCATGCACTTCAAATACCACCATTATTTCTGTACTACAGGATGAGTTAATTGGCGTAAGTAATGTTAAAAACAATCTTTGATAAAAATGAGTGGTATTTAAGAGAGGTGGTTTCCCAAAAAAATGATACAGGTATCTCTATGTTCCATGAACAAGAGTCTAGCAGCCCAAAAGTCAAATAGCACACTAGGTCTAGAGTTTGCTTTAGCTGTGTGGCCCCCTTAAGTGAGGACACCATCACCTGAGCAAAGCAGAAGGCTTTCTGATCCTACCACTATAATACTGTTGCATCTTCTAGGGAGTGAAGTTTTCCTTAAAGCTAATTGTTGGAGTAGCTTTTCCTTAAAGCTAATTGTTGAACTGAGTGGGAATGAACAAGTTGTTGACTAACTGCACTTGCACACTAATAAATGCATGGCAGTATTCAGATTATAACTTGTTTTCATTTTTAAAATGGGGAAGAGATCTATATCTTTCACTTACCCTCAATTTCTAGAAGGTACCAATATTTCTTTGGAAAGCCTGATGACTATAAAACTCAGCCCATGGGTCACCTTCCTGGTCAAGCTTTCTCTTTACGCCTCAAGTGGAAAAGACTATTTCTTACTTTATACCTCCCACTGTATCTGGTATTGTGTTTATTCTCTCTTTTGCAGAGGGTTGATTTTTTAAAAAATGTTTGTCTTCCCCACTTATTTTGTGTTTCTTTACACATTGAAGTGTAGACTAGGGACCATGTAAACTTCACAGTAACTTCCTGCAACTTTCTAAGACAGGGTTTGTTAATATTTGTGGCTATGAATTTGACAGCAGCTCTATGTTAAACATAAGGAAGGTGTAGGAGGATGAAAGTAGTAAGAAATTAGTATCACTAGAAATTCCTGAGAATGTCTCAGATCCTTTCCCATGGGCCTTCTTATCATTGGCACACCATTCAGGGATGCATACTTCTTAAGACTGCATTCTTGTGCAACTATCACAGGAGCCCAGCTCAGCAGGTGTGCCTGAAAATCACTTGGTTGGGCCACATCTCGAAAACACAGGCAATAACTTCATAAATATATGAACACAACTCTTCTGAGCTATGACAACCCCACAAGCCATTGTTTCCATAGGGGAGAAATAGATTTGTAGCAATATTAATAAGCAAGATGTAGTTATCTGGGACAATTTGAAAGCAAACCTGCTACTAATGCATATTTCCTACAGTAATATTTTTCCCTACAACCTAGTTTTAACCTTGCTGCTCCAATAAGACCCCGTAAATTGAAGTTTCTTTAGCCCGTTAATTTAATATGAATATTCTATACCAAAAATAATATTGAGGAATACTGCTGAGAAAGCTGCAGAGCTGGAGAATGAACACTGCTTCTAGAATGTCTTATGTTATATAAGCTTCATTCTATAAATACGTTTGGCAGAAGTGTCATTCTGCATTATTTTTGCTACAATATGTGTTATTCTGAGGATCTGCAAGAGTGGTGGCTTACAGATCCACTATATTAAAATTTCCATATTGACAGTTACAAGGGAGAAAATCTTAATGCCAAATAAACTGTTAAAAAAGATTTAGGATTTAGTTTGGTAGTTATATATGCAGTCTTATTTTAAATCTAATTAATTATTTTAATTTTAAGAGGCTGAAAATAAGTCTTTCCTGTTCTAAAGCTTTGACTTGTTTTTCATTTATTGTTCTGTTAGTCTAAAAAAGGAAACCTAACATTTTCTAACTGATGGACAGCAGTGAATTCCTTTTTACTGAAACACCCACACTTAAAACTTCTTGGCAGTTTTTAAGGCAGTGCTGGGTTAGGAAGAAGATGAGAATATGTCAACTTTACTAAGAGGAACATCTGGCTTCTAGAGCCACCAAATGAAGGCAAAAATGTAGGAGCTGAAAAATATTTTGTCATACAAAAGCTTTCCAGTGAAGAAATCTAATGGACAGAGAGTCTGGAAGCTTTAAGATATTTTAAATAATTCTATTTAAAACTTCTATCTAATAAGAAAAACAGACTTTAAATTTTGTGTTTTTACTTATGTGAACCAATATAAAAGTTAAAGAAAAGAGTGTATTAAACAAAATATAGGACATAGAAGATATCAAACAATTCAGAATTTTGTCTTCAACTTAAGGAACATCTATTTAGCATCTATGTCATTATTGGAAGAAGTGCTGAGATATAAAGATGCTGATAATCTCTTATGATGCTCGTATTCATCATCATTTAATTCTGTTTTAAGTTAGTGGATGATTTTATTCTCATTGCTGTAGCATTACTATTACCACCAGAATTTAGCTTCTTTTTCAATGTCAAAATAAACTAAAATAGAGCAAACTTATTTTTATTCCTCCATATTTCAGAAAGCTCTAGGACAGTTGCTCTTAAATTTTAGTGTATACAATAATTACTTGGACAAGAGAACCTTACTGAGAAGAATAAGGATGGAACCAAAGAAATTACATTTTAAAATAAGGTAAGCAGAGGATAGAAGAAACACAGGTGCTTTAAGAACCATCATTTTAGATATGTGGCCCTAGAACTGTAACGGCATCTTTTTTTTTTTTTTTCAAATACTATTCAGCTATAAGTGGTGTGTTGGAAAATATTTAACAATTTGGTTTCAGTGTGGTGAAGCTGATTTGTAGTGTCCGCCTATTTTGTGGTGCAAATTCTCTCATCATGGCCAAAATCAAGTCATTGGGTTAAAATGATTGAACATCCAGCTGGGAAGTGGTGCTCAGTGGTATACCATTTTGTCCACCACATAGAGTAGTAAAATGCAGTAACGTGAATAGAAAATGAAGTCTTAAGGATTTATTACCTTTAATTATAAGTAATAATTTTATAAAATTTTACTTTTAATCATGGCTACATTTTAACAATCAATCAAAAAACTGAAAACTTAATAATCATCTTCCAGAAGTCAATACAAGCCAGTCCCAGCACAAACTGGCCGTAAGAGTCATTTTATTTTGTCCACTTTACAACAGTCTGATATATAAGTAACAAATAAAGGAAGAGATTCTACTAGTTATTCTTATAGCTTTTGTTATAAGCAAATAAAACTAAATCAAAGTTATTTTTATATGCAATGAGTGTAAATAATTGTCTTTTCATTCAAACATCTTCTATATCTGAAAAATATAGTAAGTTATCACAAATATCGATGGAGGCAAAGCAAATTTGGGTCAGCAGGCACTGTTCTTACTAAATTTGAACAATGGAGGTTTAGTTATTGAGAAAAACATGACTGGAACTGAGGTCTGGCAGGGGGAGAAAGGCATTTCTGACTCAGGGGAATTTTTGGTGATGTGCTACTGTGTATAGCTAGTTCTTAAACTCTAAACAGTATGTGTAGCAAAACAGTCTACAATGCACAGATTTGTGGTATTTCTAGGAACAGACAGATGGCTTATCTAGTACTTCCCAACTTTTACGGTAAGCAAGGAAAAACTTTAAGAGGGCTGTTATCACCTTGCAGGGCCCTAGGACACCCCAGCATATTCTACCAGGGATTAACTAAAATTACCCAGGTTAAAAGAATTCATATTTATTTTCGTGGCAGGATGTTACTCAGCCATCCATGTGCTATGCTAATCACAACTGTTACTATTGTAATAGTAAGGAAAATACAGGAGTAAAGTTCCTAGAGAACTGCCTAACTAGGAAGTTAGTAAAGGATCTGGACTTTGAATTTGATTTAAAGAAAGAGGAAAACACAGGTTGGCTATAAAAGAAATGAATGAAATAACCATTGCCTACAACCTTTTTAGCATGGGTACTGTCAAGAACGTATCTTCTAATGTTAATTAAATATTTTATTTTTATACCTTTTGTACTGTCTTTAAAATCATCTTTGACACATGGGTTATTTATGTGGCTCGCTTAGGTAAGAATCTCTTGAGGAAGGGCTGAGATATCCTGGTTCCTTTTTCTGCTTCATTGTGATTTGAGTGCTTGCACCAAAGCTTCAAAAACAAGGTTGATCCAAATTGGTATCCAGGAAATTAAGCGTACTGTTCAATTCCTATAATTGAATTAGAAGCTGACTCTCTGGATTAGTTCTCTATATACTAGATAGAAAAAGGTTGTTGTGTTAAAAAAACAAACTGTTACGGTTTACACTGGTGCTGAAAAGAAAGTTGAGAACTCACCACTGGCAAGAGTATTACTTGAAAATAAGATTTTCTCAAAGTCTCTATATTTCTGCAAATATTCTAGAGCTAACTCCCACATATAAACTGAGAGTACATTCAGAGGTAAAATTTCAAACTCTATTGATTCTATTGTTTCAGGCTCCTCTCACCTCTCATCTCACAACTCTTACAGCACACAACCCTGCTTGCCTGATCTCTCTCCCTCGCTATTACCCCTTCCCCAGGTTGCCAGCTCACCTCTATGTTCCCTTCCCATTCTGGCTTGTTCTCATTTGGGAGCTGATTAATTTCCAGAAAAGTATCAGCTGATTAAAAAAAAAAATCTGTAAGTCTTATCTTACAAACTTATCTGTATTTAAATGAATTTTATTTACCCAAACTTAAAAGCATATCTCTCATTTAACAAAGGAGGGTGCCTTTGCTAAACCCCTCTACTTCCCCACAGAACAGGCTCAGAGTGCCAGCCTTTTCCTTCAGAGTGCCTGTCTCATTATTTGCACTCCCTGTCTTGTGAGTTCAGCAGCTGGATGAGAGAGCAGTTCCACCAGTGTAGGCTTATTATGTACAGATGCAAGCTTTTCACTAGGGGGACTAATTGAGATTTGAATAGAATCATTTAAGGAAATGGGGAAGATGCTGGAAGTTAAGATTTTACATATGTGTTCCATTTGTTTGTTTGTTTGTTTTTTTTCTGAGACGGAGTCTCGCTCTATCGCCCAGGCTGGAGTGCAGTGGCGCAATCTCGGCTCACTGCAAGCTCCGCCTCCCGGGTTCACGCCATTCTCCTGCCTCAGCCTCTCCGAGTAGCTGGGACTACAGGCGCCCGCCACCACGCCCGGCTAATTTTTTGTATTTTTAGTAGAGACGGGGTTTCACCGTGGTCTCGATCTCCCGACCTCGTGATCCGCCCGCCTCGGCCTCCCAAAGTGCTGGGATTACAAGCGTGAGCCACCGCGCCCGGCCTCCATTTGTTAACCTTGAAACATTTAAGGATAATTATTGATCATGAGTTTATAAGAATTTATAGATGACTGCAAAGGCTTTTAGTTATACATACTATGTTTGTTAGCAATATGGGGCAAAGCAAAAAAGTATGTATATTTTTCAACAGTAATTAATTCATCTTGTGGTACAAAAATCATCCATTTATTAAATTGGGAGTTGAAGAAAGGTGTTCCTATTTTTCCTCCAGTAATGTAAAACATCTATATCCACGATACAACACTGAGTACAAATTCCCAGCATAGTGTGACATGTTTCAGTCTACATATTGTAAATGTAAACTCCACAATTCAGATTTTTAAATTAATTTTTAAGATGAATAAAATGCACTGCTTTTTTGAGTTAAGAATATTACAATATATTCTCTAATTTCAAAATGGCAAAAAATAAACTACCAAATTCTAATTTGCCATATGGTATTCTTATTTTTTTCATCAAATATCTACTCAATATTGAGTCAGTGTATTTTTTCTGAGATATAGATATTTTGTATTTTTCCAAGAAAACCATGCATAGAATATGTTTCTAAAATGGACTAAAATATTCATTTTCCTACGTTCAGATATAATTTAGGCAAGATATAAATGGATTTTATCTGACAATACGTTATGAATTGTCAAAAATCTTCATCCAAAATAAAACAGACCCATATAAACTATTAACAACAGACTTTGCCTAAAATTAAACTTTAAGGAGATAATTATGAGGGAAGTCAGCCTACCTAATTATACTTATTTTAATAACAAAAAGTACATATAAAGTTTCATTATAATTACATGTCTAAGGTGATATGCTATATAGCTCTTAAACTTCTTTGAAAAATTAATAGGAAATAGAAATCAAATTCTCTTTTCCAAGAAAGAGAATGATCACTTTCTTCAATTAATTTAAAGCCTTTCCCTTTGAATATGAAGTTTATCCTAGTTTCTTTCTAACCCAGTAGTGGTTGCAAGAGCTGAGACCTGAAGATTAATTTAGCCACTAGCCGAGTCAGCCCCATAAACACCTGGAATGGGCTATTCTAGTCGGCAGGAAGATCTGGCCTCCTCTCAGCCTTACTTCAATGTCTCCCCAGCATTTAAATCTAGATGGACACACAAAAAAAGAGATTCTGAGATATCCACTAGGCTTATATCTTATGACAAACATATTTTAAGCCTAAGGTAGATGGTACAATTCCAATCCTCAGAAAGATTGTCAAAGTGAGACAATACACGTGACTATTTTAAATTAAAAATAACAGTAGGGGAAAAAATAAACAGCATAAGAATCTAACCTGCTATGTGTTTCTGACAGTTTTAGTACTTACTTTAGTATTGTCAATTTGACAGTTTCATTTTCTGACAATATGTTGCTTGCTTAAACGTGATAAATGCAACCTTATTGGTAGAGGTGGGGGACAGATGGAAAGGCACCTCTATGAGCCACATTAGTCCTTTTTAAGACTTTTTTTGTAACTGTTTCTGATGGTCTGTCAAGCAATTTGACACAGTAGTCTCTTTAGGGCATGTTTATTTGCATATATTAGGTCCCTTAAAAAAATACATACGGAACACTTATAAACGCAAAGCTTAAGCTAACACTTAATAGGCACTTACTATGTGCTAGGCACTCAGCTACATAAATCCGTATCAATTTGTCTTATACCACCAGATCCTTCAGAAACTCTTTGCTTAGAGGTCAATTAAATCTTCAGCTATGTACAAAACTATCACATGCCTTGGGTAAAGTATGGGCTCAGGAGCCTAGAAATTACTGTGTCCTTGGACTAAGAATAAAAAGATCCAAAGGACACGGATGTAGAAAGATCAGAAAAGATCCTGAAAATGAAACTGCAGAAAAGACCACAATCCTGAAGCCCAATAAAATAATGAAGTAAATCAATTTTAGGTGTAGGTTGAAGCAATGGAAGAGGAATAAGTAAGGGATTATTCTGATTTTTCCTGAAAGGATATGAGCTGGAAATGTGCGCTCTTGAGTACACTGAGGTTGGAGCAGGAACAGGAGCTCAAGGTGTATAATGTTAACAACATTCTTTGTTCTCTATCTTGGGTCTAATTAACTTAAACTCAGCTATCAGGGACCATACAGAATAGGGAAAATGATAGCATGCTAATAAGCTGAGTTTTGTGATTGTGGAGCCCTATATCTTATTGCTAGAGATTGAAGCCCAGTATTAATATTAATATTATCTCTGTGAATTTTATAATAGCTTTATCAAGTAGGTACCAACATCCTCAATTACAACGAGGAAACTAAAGGTCAGCAAAAATAATTTACTTGTCTGAGGTCACAGAGCTGGTTCTTAAGTCACAATTTAAGTAATCTGTTCTTTCTAGCTCAAATCAGATGTTGTTTCTATTACAATAGGACCAGATCATGCCAGTAAATGCCATTATCAAATGTTCACATGTTAAAATATGGGATTTTAAAGAACTGAAAAAATTTAAACAGTCTGATAATTAGAACAAATATGTAAAAAAATTACTCCTGGTATATATGGACAGTCTTACTCAATGGAAATGTGATGTTTAAATAAAGGGTTTTCACAGCATTTTACTATATCAGGGTACTGGGAAAATTCAATACCAAACAATTGAAAGAGGAAGAAGTCTGTCTCAGGTTACATTGTATTTTCAATACAAGAAGAGGAAAAATACATAGAAGTTTAAGAAAATGCAGAAATGTATGTAAATGTGGAGAAGCAAGCTCTCTAGGGAGTCAAAGGTTTACAGAGAACAGGTGAGCACATAATCCAACAAGTTCATTGTAGGGTGGAGAAATGAAAACCACGTGACCTGAACACATTCCTAAACCCCATGGAGCTTTGGTCCCTCCATAAAAAGACGTCGGACTAGCCTATCATTAAGTTTATTATAACTGTTAAAATTAAAAATCAAGTACTATTAATTTTATGTCTTTTATGACACAAATAAATATTTTCTTCAGAAGGACCTTAGTGGGTCATGCAAAAAGAATTACTCTCCAATTTGCCCTGCCTTTGGATGACTTACCTTCTAGATAACAAGAATACAATAAGTAATATTCCTCATCATTGGTATAATTCCTAACCTCGTTCAGTGTTATAGTTAATAATTTAAATACTTGATAGCAAAACCTATGGACTTCTTCAGCAATGGAAAGACCTTATTTTACTTTTAATGCATCTGTTTGCATGGGCTCAAAACTCATGACGAGTTTTTGCATATATTTGATCTTTAAAAAATCATGTAATGACTGCATCTACTTGCAGTATCCTCCATCACACTGGAGGAGGAGGTGCTCCTCCTCCCCTCCCCTTCCACATTCAATTTGTAATCAAGACCTTTCATCTTCCAAATAACTCTTGATTCCATCTTCATCTACCATGAAGCCATCATCCATGAACTGGGCTACTGCCCAAGCCACTAAAAGGACCTGCCAACATTTACATCTATTGTATTTCCCTCTACTCTGATCTCTGTGCTTTCACCAGAGTGATTTTTAAAAAATGTAAATGTGATCACCCCTCATCCATGCTTAAAGCTTTAAAGATATATCTTGGTTCTAGGATAAAAACAAAACCTCTCAATGAGGTCTCCAGTTCATGCAGTGGTCTTCATCTTAGCTGCACATTGAAATCACTTGGAAAGCTCTTCGGAAAATCCTAATGCCTGCACCCCACCCTGGAGATATTTATGTGATTGGTCTGGAGTGGGGCTGGAGAGCAGATTTTTCAAAGCTCTACTTAGAGCTCTCCTGTGCTACCAGGGTTGACAGCCAGTTCTCTAGAGCTGCACTGTCCAGCATGGTAGCCACTCACCACAGAGATTATAATCACTGACATAAAATTTAAAATTATAATTCCATGTTAAATGACGTCATTTTAAAAATAAGACACAAGAAACACTTGTAAAACATTTTCTAAAACATGGTATTAGAAATTACCTTTACTCAGAAATAAGGTTAATTTTAACTTCTCATCAATATCATGACATTCTTTTTAGAAGAATAGATTCAGATATGATAAGTAAATTTTGGTGTTAAAATTACAGTAGGAGGTGGTAGAAGTCAGAATGCTCAATCATGTCTGAAGTCCTTTTTACCAAAAGCTATTGGTAAAATTAGATTAAAAATAAATGTGTTTTAGCCAGAGAAATATCCCTGAAACAAGGCTTGCCATCTTTTAAAAATTTGCATCAACACAATCTTCTGCTTATTATCACTTCTAAGTAACGGTCATTTTAAAATAATATATCTTCTTATTAAATATCTCCAATTCTGTTGGTGGTGATTCCACATCAGTGTGGCTGGATTTAAAAATGGTTCTGGTGACCTTGAAAATCAGATGTTCTCACCCTCTAGGATGGTAGAGTCCCAAGGATCTTTTTCAGTATTAGGACTATATACAATGAGCTTGGAGAGCAAAAATAAATCCTAAGGCACTGGATTTTCCATAGATTTTCCCATTTTATCATTAGATTAGAAAATAGTGACATTTTGAAGGCGACACATCTAGGAAGAGGTGAAGCAAAGATAGAATCAGTGTTTCCATCCTCTACTATGGTACTCTTTTCAGGATAACGCCTTGCATCACCAATGACAGGAATGCATATTTGTCAACAGAAAGCATTAGAAACCATATCCACTTAATTTTATTGCAGAGATGTTTGATCTGATCAATAGGCTATATCATCATATAATTATTACAAGTAAAAACCTTTAATAATGGAAAATATGGTAATAAAACTTCAAGAAACTATGATCTACAACACTAATTGTTCCACGTAATTTGTCAATTGTACAATGATATGTATTTTTCTCTCTCTTTCATATTTCTATATCTAGTTTTTAAAGAGACTTCTGATTCCTTGAAAGGGAGAGGCTATCTTAAGGATCTTTCATATTTTCTGCAAGCCAGTCCCAAACCAGGCATATAACAGATATACTGTAAGTCCTTTTATAAATGAAAACAATGAATTCAGAAAAAGGATGCTTACTAGATTGCCATATTTTCTGTATATTAACAATAAATATTATAAAGTCTTTTAACTAACATGTTTTCATGTTTTCTCAGTCTATGATAGAAACAGCTTCATAAAAAGAAATTAGTTTAGTCTAATGTTCCCAGAATTATTTTTATAATAAGCTGTATCAAATATAATACATAGTTACTTGAATCTCAGTATCTATCTTTCTATGAAAAATATCAGATGAGTTTTTCACTTGCCCTTTGACACTCAGAGACATTTGAATGCTAGAAAAACATAATTTGCAGCAGTATTAAGTCTCTGAGAACACAAGAGAGTTCAAATAGGATCTGTTTTATTTTTTCATGGAGTAAAGATACTAAAAATAGCATGGGCTTAAGCTTGGGCTACAGTTTTGTGAAACTGCTATCACTTCACTGGAAAATGGAGGAAATGAAACAAGACTCTTTTAGGGGGCCTCCCGTAGGAGATGGACTGGCACTCACGTACCAGCCCTTCAGAGCTGTTACACCAAAGGCCTTTTACAGCTGATAGCTAAACCTAACACTAAGTATGATCTAAATATATGACACTTCATTGTACTTCTATTACAGTATGCAAATACAAATAAAGTTACCACAAATTGGTGAACAATTAATGAGATTCATTGCAGGGATATTTCATCACCGAATGCTGTTTTCCTGCCAACTGAGACATGATGTATTTAATTCTAAATGACACCACCTGCTCCCACCTCTAAGTGAAATGAAAAAGCTGCCAAAGGGCATGTTGGGAATTAACTTGCAGGCTTCCTTTTAATCAGGCATTTCTCCATAACACTGAAAGCCAAAAACATAACATAATGAAAAATAACACAGCTTTGTAAGTCAATAGTTGAATTTGGAGTGCTTGTCAAATAAAAGAGATTTGGGATATATAGCATGATATTCCACACAATAGTATTCTTTTCTTGATGTGAAATTACTTTCTTACTCTAAAGCAGGAAAAAAGAAAAAAAATACAATTTTATCTGACATGACAAATCAATAAGAAGTGACTTATAAGGGAGAAAACTGAAGGGAATGTTTTCATTTGTCATAGTTACCATGATAATGACATTGTGAACTTAAAGAGCGTCTTTTGAGAATCTGAAAGTGCTTCCCAACCCTTAATTCATAATGTTGCAATATACCCCCAGTGAAGTATTAACATGCTGTATTGCACATTTTCCTAATAGGTAAGATGAGTTAGTGTATGGACAGGTATTTTATAAAGAACCTTACAAAGCTTTTCTTGAAGCCTTTATCTCTTGATTTTCAGTCCTCTCTCCTGAGCAACTGAACTGCTACTCAATGTGATCAGTGGAGGGTAGAGGAGGGCTTACGCAGTTGCTTTATGCCAATTTCTTATCTCGGGAGTCTGTCAAGTGAGGATCCACTTCAGAAACAGTCAAGTTGCCGAGGACAATCTTGGTACTAGAAAATATAAAATCTCCCAAATTATTTTCCCATTAAGTCTTCTGCTAATCCCCAGGAGTCTCAAAGTGACGCCCTAATTAAAATGTGAAGTCAAAATCACATTTGAATTAAATTTGTAAAATAATTTTGAGGGATGCTAAGCCAAAACAAAAAGATTCCTGTTTAATTCATTCCACAATCATCCATTCACTTCAAACATTTTTCTAAATACGCTTTATATGTCAAGTCCTAGGTACTAGAAATAGGTCAGTGAACAAGATGGCAAAATCCTTGCCCTCATAGGGTCCACATTCTGATGCCGTGATAAGAAATAAATGAATAAATGGTAAAGTTCCAGGAAGGACAAAAACACAGATTAAGACAATGGAGTAGGCTCTTCTACATAAGAAGTTAGAGAAGGTTTCTTCAAGGAGAAGAACACAGGTCTATATGAGGAAAGGGAGGGAACCCAGCATACATCATTTACACTGCATGCCTTTCCCTCCTGCCTGTTCAAGGACTTTGCTCCTGCCGATATCCCCGATCATTATTTACTCCACTTTCTGCTTTTTTTCCCCACTAGTTTACAAATATGCTCTAAAATCTTGCAGCCTAAAAAAAAATAACACCCTCCTTCGACCTGACATCTCCTCTAAAAGTCATCTCTTTCATCTATTTCCCTTTACTGCCAAACTCTTCGAAATAGATGTTCACATTCAAAGTCTTATTTTCCTTTCATTTGTTCTTGAACCCTCACTAAGCTGGGTTTGAGCTTCACAACAAGGAAATATCTCCTAAGGGTCATCAATGACCTTTAGATTGACAGAATTAATTCTCAGTCCACATCTTATAATAGCACTTGATGCAGTGGATTTAAGCTAATGTAAATACTTGCTTTTCTTGGCTTCTGGAACACCACTCTCTTAGTAGCACTGGCTACTTATCTCAGTCTTTTTGGATGGCTCCTTTTCATCTTCCTGAGCCTGAACATTGAAGTGCTCCAGGGCTCTGTCCTTGGACCTTCTTTTCTTTACTTATACTCACTCTGCCTCATCCAGCTCTGTGCTTTCAAACAGACAAGTGCTTCCAAATACATCTGTAGCACAGATCCCTCTTTAAATTCATATATCCAACTGCTTATTTGACATCTCCACTTTGTTGTCTTACAGATATCACAAATACAACACTGCCAAAATCTAATTAATTTTGAACTCCGATACACACCTGCCATTCTCACAGCCTTCCCCATGATGGTGGATTGTGTATTCCAAAGAGGGCTGCCACAATATTTCCCATCTTGCTTGCTCTTCTTGCAACGTGACCTTGACATGTCTCCCATCAAATGGTAGTACATCTGTTTCCTATCCTTGATTCTGTGTGAACCTTTGTGACTGTCTCATTCCATAGAGAATAGTGGAAGTAAGGTTATGTGATGTCTAAGACTTGATCATGAAAATGCAATTCTAATTGGCTCTCTTGGGTCAGTCAGTCTTGGAACTTAGCTGCTGTGCTGTGTGGAAGTCCAAACTCACTTGCCTGGAAAGACAACCTGGGGAAGCTGTGTGTAGGTGTTCCAGCTGACAAACTAGCTGAAGTCCTAACTAAAAGCAAGCATCAACTGCCAGACATGTGAATGAAGACACTTCCAGATAATTCCAGTCTCTCACCACTGAGTGAACCCCAGGCTTTAGGTATTCCCAAACAAGTCTTTAGATATTGTGGAATGGAGGGAACAGACAAGATGCCCCTGCTGTGCCCCATTTGAATTTCTAATCCATTAAATATGTGAGTAAAATAACATGGCTGTTTTATGTCACTAAGTTTGTTATGATAATGGTAAATGGAACAGATTTCCCAGTTGCTCAGGACAACTTGTATTCATCTTTAGCTTCTCCCTTTTTCTCATACCCACATTAAATCTGTCAGCAAACCCTATGAAGGTCCAGCTCTTTCTTCGAAATACATCCAGGATCCTATGACTTCATACCATCATATCTTTTGTCTGAACTATTGCAGTAGCCTCTTAGTCTTCATGTTTTTACCTTCTCTCCCTTATTGTCTACTCTCAACACAATAGGAAGAGTACTTCTTTAAAAGTATAAATCAGTTATGTCACTTCAATGCTCAAAACTGTCCAATGGCTTCCTTTATGATATAGATTAGAAGCTTAAGTCCTTAATGGCCTAGAAGGCCCTGCATCCTCTGAGCCTCCACCACCTCACTGACCTTATTTCCTACCGTCCTCCCTGCCTGATGTGTTACATTCTAGGCATACTGGTGCCCTTGCTCTTCCCTAAAAACACCTGGCACACTCATAACTCAGGGCCTTTGCATTTTCTATTCCTTCTCCCTGGAATATACTTACCCCAAATATTTATGTGGCCACTCTTTCATTTCCTCCAGGCTTCTACTCATGAGTCACTTTGCTCGGTATTCTCTAAACACTTTCCATAAAGTAGCACATCTTATGTCCATGGATCTTTTTCTTCTAATTTTGACTTACCATTACCTGAGTCCTTATACATTTGTTAATTTATGTTCTGTCATCTTTCTGTAGGATGAAAGCTTGCTAAGGATATAAACTTTGTCTTTTGAAAGCTCTAGTCACTGGGCCTACAGTAGTCTGTAGTGCATAGCTCCATAAATATTCCTTATTGTTAAAGGCCATACAAGCAGAGGGGAGAACAAGTAGAAAGGGCTGAAACAGAAACTAGCCTGACTTGCTTGAGAAACAGTATAACTGGGACAGAATGAAAATGCGGGAGAGTGTACGTGACAAGATCGCAGAGGTAGCCAAAGGTTGGATCATGTAGGTCTTCAGAGGCTAAGGCAAAGACTGATGGAAAGAAACTGAAGTGCATTTGATGTGATCCGAGTGGCATTTTTAAAAGATTATTCTGGATGCTCTGTGGAAAATCATCTATATGAAGAGCAAGAGAGGAAGAAGCATCAAGGGGACCAGTCCAGAGGCTTTTGCAGTAATTCAAACAAACAAGAGATCATGGTGGCTTGAACTGCAATGGTAATGACAGAGGTACCTAAGGTGGTCAGATACAGGATGTATCTACTTTTCAAAGTAGAGCTGAACAGACATGATAGCTTGGTTATAAGACAATGAGAGTAATCAAGGATGGGTTCTAGATTTTTGGCCTGAGGAAATGGTTAAACAGTGGTACAATGGGGCCACTTTGAAGTAGGTTTACTTTAAACAAGGGTCCTATTTTAATATGATGAATTCAGAGCTGGCAAGCAAGTCCCAAAGCAATGTTCAATTGTACTATGGTTTAGTCAAACTAAAGTTCCAAAATCCAGTGAGTAAATTCTTTGATTCTCAGAATGTCTGGGCACTGAACACAATAGCTGAATTTGAATAAAAATACACAAAGAGATCAATAATGACACCTTACATAGGAAATACCTATGAGTGCCACTGTCTTGGAGAAGCACCCCTGACACCTGCACACACAGATGGCCTAACTGGGCACCCTGAAAACTGACAGACTTGGTATTTGGCAGGTGAACCATCAAGAAAATTCCATAAACACAAACTTCTGCCCATGAAAACATAGCTCTTCATAACATTTACAGATATTGGGGGAAAAAAATCACACTAAAAATCACAGTGAAAGGCTAAACACCACCACTCAAGAAAAGAATGAAGTACTTGCACGCCTTTCTCCCAACATGCACACAATAGAAAAAGAATTTGCAAGACAGTCGATGACTAGGATCAGTAAGTAATGTAAAATAATGAAACATCGTAAGTATAGCTCTTAGAGTGCAGCCTTTAAAATGGGTTCCACTGGCTTGGTGCTATCCAGGCAGAAAAGGCAAGCTTACCTGACCATCTCCACTCTTCCATAAGCCAATAACCCTTTAAACATATTTGTCACTCAGTCTCTTTAAAATATTTTGCCAGGGATTTTTCTTACCCTCTCCCCTAAGGGCAGAAATGAAAACTATTACTGTGTTATCTTTAATGATAATTATTCTGACATACATATATTTTAACATATGAATCCTTTGGATTTTATCCTACCCATTTTTGAGGTTTTCAGGAACCAGTAAACAAAACAATATTCCTCTTTCTCTCCTAATTTGGAGCCAACTGTGTGATGGATAAAAAAAAGATCAAAATGTCAGCTTTATTACTAATAAAGTTGATCAAAGAACATGACTCAGAGGTACCACCACAGTAAGCCCCCTAATACCTTCTAATACTCCTGAATTGAACAATTGCCAGATGCTCTCTGAGAGGAGACCCTAGCCTGAAAGCTCACTGAATACAGAAGCAGAGAATGTGTCCAGCAGACAGGAGCCAGAAGGATGATCTCAGCACCATCATTTCCTTCTCTGAAACTCAACCATCAGAGAAGTCACTCCTCCTGCCTTGGAAGGGGCAAATGATGAGGTGGAGAGAAGCAGGGGCATGTCTTCCTCACATGTTTTTCCCTCCTGGAGAGCAGAGTAGAAATGATCTCCCTCTATGAGAACATGGAGTTGAGAATAAATATTCTTCCATCTTGCCCTTTAAAGTTGGGCAAGGGAACTAATTTTATCTACAGTCAGAGAACTGGATTTCTACCAATCATCTATGTACACTTCATTTTTTCATTATTCCTTATATACATGAATGAGGTAGCTGGTGGCTATTGGGCACAGAGAGAGGCAGACAGGTTTGACACCTGCACCCTCTACCCTTAGCTTGTTGAATTTAGCAAATAATCTAACTTCTCAGAATCTAATTTTCTTACATGAAAAGGGATTATACATACTCACTTCCCACGGTTAGAATTAAATGGAAATAAATGTGAAAGGACTGGCATACAGGTACTGAATTGATACTATTTTTTTCCCTTCTCTAAGTCTTATTCAGTACTAGTTTAGAAATTAAAATCTGTATTAAATCAAACCCTGTAAGTTTTTTCCAGACCCTGCCACTTGGTTGATCTCTTGAGAGTCACTGAGACTAAACGTCCGGCTTTTCTGGCCTTTAAAAAATTTTTTTAAGTAGACTTTATTTTTTTAAGCAGCTTTGGGTTCTCAGTAGGATTGGACAGAAAACACAGAGAATTCTCATATACCTCCATCTCCCCCACAGTACAGTTTCTCCCACTAACAATGTCTTGAACGCTGCTTGCACTGGAGTGGTACATTGATTATTCTTCCATGAACCTTCTTGGACACATCATTGTCTCCCAAAGTCCACAGTTTACAAAGAAAGGTCACTCTTAATGTACATTCTAGGGGTACATTCTATTGACATACATACAATGAATGACATGTATCATCAATTATAGTATCATACAGAGGAGTTTTGGTGGCTTAAAGATACTCTGTGCTCCACCTAGTCATCTCCCCCTCCCCCAGCCCCTGGCAACCACACAATGAAATATTATTCAGCCTTAAAAAAGAATGTCCTGCCACTTGCAGCAACATGGATAAAACTGGGGGGCATTGTGCTATACGCAATAAGCCAGACACAGAAAGAAGGCGACTGCATGATCTCACTTACACATGGAATCTAAAAAAGTTGAATACATAGAAACACAGAGAAGAATGGTGGTTACTGGGGTGGGCAGTTGGGGAAATGGGGAGAAACTGGTCAAAATGTATCCAGAAATCACCCCTGAAGAACTTATCCAGCTGAGCGTGATGGCTCACACCTGTAATCCCAGCACTTTGGGAGGCCGAAGTGGGTGGATCACTTGAGGCCGGGAGGTACAAACCAGCCTGCCCAACATGGTGAAACTCCGTCTCTACTAAAAACCTCCAAATTAGCCTGGTGTGGTGGCATGCCCCTGTAATCCCAGCTACTTGGGAGGCTGAGGCACGAGAATGGCTTGAATCTAGGAGGCGGAGGTTACAGTGAGCCGAGACCACACCACTGCACTCTAGCCTGGGTGACAGAGCAAGACTCTGTCTCAAAAATAAACAAAAAACAAACAAAACAACTTAAAGAAGTTATCCATTTAACCAAACACCATCTCATCCCCAAAACCCTATTGAAATAAAAATGATAAAATTTTTAAATTAGTTTGAACAAAAAAAAAAATCAACAAAAATGCACAATGCCACAGTAATAAAAACTTATATCTTCTTTAGAACAAAAAAAAGTATAAAGCTGCAGTTATGTAGAATGAGTAAGTCTAGAGATGTAATGTATAGCATGATACAGTTAATAATCCAGTGCTGTGTACTGGAAATTTGCTAAGAGAGTAGATTTTAGGTGTTCTCACCACATACATGCTTAAAAATAATTACTATGTAAGGAGATGGATATGTTAATTAGTTATCATTCACTGTGTATATGCATATCAAAACATCACGTTTTATACCTTAATTATAAAAAAATTTGTATAAAAACTTTAAATGCATATGTACAGATGGCAAATAAGCATATGAAAAGGTGTCCAACATGATATGTCATCAGGGAATTGCAAATGAAAACAAGTTACCACTACATAACTATTGGAATAGTAAAAGGCTGACAACTCAAAATGCTGGAAAACATGTAAAGCAGTAGGAAGTTTCATTCAGTGCTGGTAGAAATGCAAAATGGCACGGCCACTTTGGAAGACAATTTGGCAGTTTCTTTCAAAACTAAACAAACTCTTGCTATATGATCCAGCAATGGTGCTGCTTGGTATCTAACCAAACGAACTGAAAACTTATATCCACACCAAAACCAGATAGATATTTATAGCACATAGATATTTATAGCAGCTTTATTTACAGTTGCTAAAACATGAAAGTAGCCAAGACGTCCTTGAGCAGGTGAATAGATTTAGTAAACTGTGGTACATACATACAATGAAATGTTACTCAGCACTAAAAAGAAATGAAATTTCAAGCCATAGAAAGACATAGAGAAACCTTAATATTACTAAGTGAAGGAAGCCAGTCTGAAAAGGCTATCTACTGTATGATTCCAACTATATGACATTCTGGATATACGCAAAAACTACGGAGACAGTTTTTTTTTTTAGTGCTGATTAAAGATTCCTTAAAAAAATATATCTCCCATTATTATCAAATGGTACTTAAATGCGGTCATCATATATTCCTATTTTTGAGTTAAGACATTTAGGATGTTAAGCTTGGAAAAAACCAACAAGACAAAACACCATCACAAAACAAAATCCCCAGCCTCCTAGGGATTCTACCACAGTATATGACTATTGCTATTGTCACCTTGGAAGAAAGTTTCCAGGTTTACTTAGAAGAAAATAAGGAAAGTATAAGAATGTTTTGATTATGAGATGAAGACCCCGTAGAATCATACATATGAGTTAAAAGAAACTTTTAGCTCCAACTCCTTCATTAAATATAAATAAATAATGAATACATATATTAATAATGAATTAATTAATAATGAAGAGCTATATACACACACATACAGGGAAACTAAGATAAAGAATACCTAAATGACTTGCCCACAGTTTTATATTTAGTTAGCAATTGGGCCTGGTCCAGTCTTTGACTTCTGGCTGACTGCTCTTTCCTCTGGTTCAGATACATGGAGGGGAACAGATGGGGAGATGCAGTGAAGACTCTGGGCAGTCAGGGTGATTTAAGACACCAGGTGCTTTCCAAACAGAGAGAATAAGAAAAGGAACAAAAGTGGTTGGAACATGTTGAAGACAAACATTGCAAACTTTATGATGGAGCCCCAAACGAAATATGCTTTAAGATTATGGCTGAGTTCCTGAGTTTTCTATTTGCACCCCAGACTTGCTTTTTTTACTGGCCACTACCAAACCAAGCTAGTATGGTTTTCCTAGCTGTTGACTCAGTAGTTGTCACATGATTACAGATTCTCCTACTTAGGGATGATTAAAAGACTAAAGCAAGGTTGGTATATTTTTTAAAAAATCAGTATCCTATCATGGTTTAAATATAAAGTATTGAGCAAGTGGGCCAGAAACAAGCAAGGGACTTTCTTTCCTATATCAGTAATAATAAACATTGTCATAAAATTGAAGTTACATCCTCTCTTGAGGGCAAGATACTGTGCTGACAGTGCTTTTTACTTAACAGCCCTGACAACCAACTCAAGCATAAGCATAGCAGCCATAAAGAAACATGTGCTGAACCAGAAATGTAGAGACAAATGAAATTTGTGATGAAAAGAGAAGATGGCACTGGATGCACAGTCAATCTGGGATTCAGGTCCATATCCTGCTTTTTAACCCCAGAGCTGATGCCTTGTACACTGAACCAGGGAATCACACTAAGATTTTGGTCATACACATCTGGGAACTGAATAGAAATCAATCAACATTTAGAAACCAGCTACTAAATCCCAGGCTCTGGGATACAGAGAAGGAGAAGGCAACTTTCTTACCCTCAAGGACAGCATTATACAAAGCAGTGCTTGCCTTGCAGTAGGACAGAGATAGATGGTGATATGGTTTGGCTGTGTCCCCACCCAAATCTGATCTTGAATTGTAGTTCCCATAATCTCCATGTGTTGGGGGAAGGACGTGGTGGAAGGTAATTGAATCATGGGGGTGGTTACTCTCATGCTCTTCTTGTGATAGTGAGTTCTCACGAAATCTGATGGTTTTATAAGGGGCTTTCCCCCTTCACTCTGCATTTCTCCCTGCTGCCACCATGTGAAGAAGGATGTGTTTGTTTCTCCTTCTACCATGATTACAAGCTTCCGGAGGCCTCCCCAGCCATGCTAAACTATGAGTCAATTACACCTCTTTCCTTTATAAATTACCCAGTCTCGGGCATGTCTTTATTAGCAGCATGAGAACGAACTAATACAGATGGACTTAGAACTCACCAGTGCTCCACCTGGATGCCAGGCTTCAGAGAGGTAAAGCACTGCAGAGAGGTAAAGAAATGAGTTCAAGGCAGAAATAGAACTATCCTCTTGCTTCCTCGCCCAGTGCCCTTTCCAACACAACAATTTAAAATGGTGTTATTTTACTATCTTTTCTTGTCTTCATTATTCAAAATCTTTGTTTCTGACTTTTAGAAAGAGATTTTCTAACAAAAACTGTCTAGTTAAATATTATTGGACCAAGTTCTCATCCTATGGTAACTTAAAACACAACCTCGATTTCTTTCAAATACTAAAAATATACACTATATTATATTATTTCATAGACTACTTTTCTGGAATATAGTTTTTCCTTTTTGGAAGAGGAAACAGTTTAAGCTAGATAAGGAAGAACTCAGATTTCATATACCAACAAAAATCTTTGTATTACAACCCACAGCTCTGCTTACCTAGAAAGCAAGACCTGCAAGATCACAGGTGAAAAGATAGGCTTCCTTCTTTCAATATTTGGTTAATTAACCAAGGATATCTACAAGGTGTTAGCAGAGCAGAACACTCCAGAAAATATCACATTTACAATGCATACAAAGTATAGCTAAACGCCTTTGCCTACATTAGCCAGCCATTTATTACTTATTGGGATCTCAGCAAGTACTGAGTTGATTCATCGTAAGCCTCTGGTTTGTAGAGCAAAGGCAGCAAAAAGTAAATCAGAACTCCCCACTCCCAAGAAGAGTGCCAGTTTCCTCATTTTCCTCACTACCTATGAGTAAACAACTCCTATGAAAGTATTAAAATGCAGGATCTATGGAGCTTTGATTCTCAATTTAAAAGGTAAAGAGCAAGGTGATCTTTCATGATACTTTTCCTCAGGAAGCAACAGTTCTGTCTTTGCTTCTGTCTCAGAAAATAAAAAAAAAATGCTATGAAACTTAAATATTATTACTTTATTTTACAAACTGAAAGTCTGAGTGAAATAAAAATCCTGAATGAAATATATCACCCAATTTGACTCCTCATCAAAATTACACAGTAGAACATATGTGTAATAGAGGAACTTTAAGGAAGAAATAATATTGGTTTCAAGTATCTACCTTTATTCAAGAATAAATTATTAATGGAAAAAAGTTTCAATTTTTAGGTTGAATTAAAGCATGCTTTCAATATCATCTTCCCTTCTCCCTGATGTAATTAACCAATTCAGCAGATAAAATTCACCTTATTTTGAAACATGCATTTAAATGAAGCCTGAAAAATAATTAACTAAGAGAAGAGGCAATTAGACAACATGTTTCTGTTGTGCCACAGCAAGTTCATGCTTGTAAGTGTGAGCACACTGGGTACTAGTATAAGAATATCTGCCATTCTAAATACCTATATTATTCACTGGGAACTGATTACTTTATTCACACGCTATTTATTGGTTCCCTGCTATATGGAAGACACTGCTAGTCCCTAGAGGAGAGTTGAAAAGTTATAAAATAATCCCTGATCTCCTAGAAGTTGAAATCTACTAACACGTGAATGATCGCAGAAAGAAAACACATGAATGATCGCAGTGCACGACAGTATAAAATAAGTGTCATGTCAGCATCAAGAAGTGATAAATAACCTAAAAATCAGTTGTTTTGAAATGGATCTTGCATTGTGCCCATGAAAAATTAAATGATGTAGAAGAAGGATTTAAAGAATAACTATTCTACCTGATAATGACAGAAGTGCAAACAATGGTTATTAACACAAAAGAAATGCCAAAGTATAAGAAAGGGTACGAGATGTGCAATTAATCACAAAGCCGTAAGAATCTTACAGAGGTCATAGAGTTTATATATAACTTTTATTTATCAAAATATAAAATATTTTCTTCTTTGTGATTCTAATCATACTAGGACACAGTTACAGGAAAAAAAAGAAAAAAATGTTAAAATTTAGGCACTGTGATTAACTAATTCAAACAGATAAAATTCATCTTATTTCAAAACATTCAAATAAATGAAGTCTCAAAAATAATCAACTAAGAGAAGAGGAAATCATACAACACATTTCCGAGGAACATTTACTATGTGCTTGGCATCATGAGAGGCACAAAGAAGAAACCAAAAGGGAAGCTTTTTGAAGGAAGAGAATATACCTCATTCACAATTCTATCCATAGTGCCCATACTACCTGACTCATAGGAGATCATCAACTAATATTTTTAAAGAGATAAACTTAGACGGATGAATGATTGAATAAACGAATGAAGGAGCGAATCTCTAACTTTTGGCATTTATATTAGTAACATATTCATTCTAGTTCTAGAAAAACGTTATACCAATTTGTAATAGAAAATTGAGATTAATGCTAGAAAACTAAATTTAAAGCCAAATAGGAAGAAAGTGGGGGTGGAGGGGAATACTAAGATCTGAGGAAAGATGGGGACTTCAATTGAATATTATATTTATTTCTGAGTTTTCTACTAGTTAAGGAAAAAGAGAAGCAATTACTTTTTCAGTTCTTATTATCTGATTAAAGGGAAACATCTTCACAAATAGACGTTTTTTATCTGGAAGTATATGAGAAATTTACATACAGAAACATACATATAAAAAATTTATATATAAGGAACTCTGTGATTAATGGGCAGTGACATCAATTGCCTCTTGCAGATAATATAGAAAGGCTTTTCATGTGGTCCTTTGTTTTGCTGACTTTTGATAAAACTAAAACAATGGTAATAATCTGTAACCCAAATAAGGCATTTTATGTCAGTTAAGCTTGTTGTTTTCTAGTGATTTACCAAATTATAAATAAAATTTGAAAAAAATGTAAAGGAATAAGTGAACACTGCCAATCTCAAATACCAGTTATCTCCCTTTGATACTATTGGCCCGAACTGGGTAGTAGTCAACTTAACATTGAGGTCTTTACAAAGAATGCCCAGAGTATGGACTCCTTCGCTTGCTAACTGCATGCTTACCACATGTGTATCTAGAAGCTTAGAATTAAAAACTGAACAATTAAATTTGAGGAGGCTAAAACCAGTTTTTGAAAGGGTGACTCCTTCACTAAAACCAAGTGAACGGGAACTTTAAATTGAAGAAAAATTAAATGAATGATGTGCCTTTTTTCTGAAACTCAAGTCAGGACATATTTGTAGACTAATTTACTGAGTATATTATAAAATGAATTTAGATTGTAAAGTTATTTTTAAAAGAAAGAGGATAAAATTATCTTCTATTTTTATATCATTGAATTTGTTTTTGGAAGCATGTCATGTAATATATGGATTACCACATCCTTTGCATTTAATACATGATTGCCCAAATATTTTAGTAAAGGGAAACATACTGGAGTCACATTTACTCGAGGAACTACAGTATATAATTTCTGGAAGCAAAGATCAAAGATGACAATTTTTCATTTTTATTTACCACTCGTCATTTTATTTCTCAAAGGGGGAAAATGTGGCCAGGCGCGGTGGCTCACGCCTGTAATCCCAGCACTTTGGGAGGCCGAGGCGGGCGGATCACGAGGTCAGGAGATCGAGACCACCCTGGCTAACACAGTGAAGCCCCGTCTCTACTAAAAATACAAAAAATTAGCCGGGCGAGGTGGTGGGCGCCTGTAGTCCCAGCTACTGGGGAGGCTGAGGCAGGAGAATGGCGTGAACCCCAGGGGGCGGAGCCTGCAGTGAGCCGAGATCGCGCCACTGCACTCCAGTCTGGGCGACAGCGAGACTCTGTCTCAAAAAAAAAAAGAGGGAAAATGTTCAGTGGTAGCCTTTTCAGCCAAAATCAAGACAGCGCAGGCCAAGGAGATGGGTGATTCACTGGCATTATCGATGGTTTTGTCTGAATTACCAATTCCACTGGTTGAGGCTTTGCTTCAGTTCACCCATAGTCTCTAACATAACCAGCTCTGCAGTGATGTAGGCCTGTCCGACTCTACTGTAAATCACTCCTTGACAATGAGGGTGAATTCTGAAATTCATTTCCATAAATGTTCCCTGAAGTGGTACCATAAATTTTAACACAAAATTGACCTTAAAGATTTGCTAAAATATTAAATGCATGTGTAAAATATTTATTAATCTTTTCTTCATTATTTCAAAGTCATATCTGTTCAAATGGAATTCATGCACTTGAAAGAAGAATTGATAGCTTTTTTAAATCTCTTTTTTTATTTATAAATTTCTAGTTTGCTGTTGCTGTACATTCTATAAACAAAACATTTAACTAATAGAGAAGATCATTAGGAAGTGTGAGAAAGCATCAAGCAGGAAGTCTGCAGGAATAGATACAACAACTGGAGTGTTAGAAGTACTTTGAGAATGAATGACAATACAGAGAGCAAATTATCAAGCTCCCCTCCCACCCAAAGCTGAATGGCATGTCCATCTGATTTAATGACATATGTCTTCTGTTATAAGCTAATTTTCAGGGTTTTCCATGAATCTGCAGATAATTTTTGAATGGCCAAGAAAAGAGAACAAAACCAGAAAATATGCAGATACACATTAAACAACAAAAGGATCAAATCAATAAACACTCATGAAGTGCTTCCCTTATGTGAACACCTGCCAACTCTTCGAGAAGTTATAAGAAGAAGGAATCATAGTTTCTTCCCCAAAAGTTAATATGCTGGTTTGAATGAAAATATATGGATGTAGATACACTATTTTTTCCTTATAACAAATTTTCCTTAAGATGATGGTTTTACAAATATATTATCACAGCATTTTTATTCATTGTGGCAAAGGACATTTGCACATTTTCTTGGAAACAGTGACAGGTTAGCATCATGTGACCCTATCTATGTTACTATTTTAAGGTTCATATACCTAGATATATAATAGACAATCATAACTTCTTTACGGGGTACATTTGGTAAGGGCAGATGCCAATAATGTAGGATGAAGAAGTGGCTCCAAGATGAATCTACTCTATTCCACAAGTCGTAGATATCTCATAAATGGGGGCCACTGTACACAATGGGTACCTTCATCAGAAATGTGGATCAGGCACTAAAAACAAAAAAATAAAAAACCCTAACCAAATCAAACAAACCAAAGCATATGACTTACAGCCCATGGATTAGGAGATTCATCTTTATACATGGATGGCAGCATACTGTTATCTGTGATTGCTTTTAACTCATGACTGCTGTACATAGTTGAAAATGTTTCTATGCCTCAGTTTCCACCAGCTTTCTAGGTCTGACTGGAAAGCCAAAACTACTCATATACTCTAATATAGAGCCTGCACCTGCTGTCTGTTATTTACTTAGCTGCTGTAGTTGCCCCTTTAGGGGCATGTTGCTGTTTGAATCTAATATTTTGCTCAAATTGTGCCTTCTCATATACTGCTTCTCTAAATTTTATTTGAACTTGCCATAATAAAAACAAAAGTATGCTCTCTAGACCTCTGTCTCGAAACTAGATTTTCCAAATATGTGCTTGAGTTATACTTTCCTTTGGTCATTGTTCTTATGAGAACTAACTCAGTTGACTGAGACTCTGAACAATAAGGATTGCCAGAAAACTATAAACAGTGATGCCATATAATAATATCCTAAAAGATGGGTAAGAGAAGCATTGACATTCCTATTTATGCTGTTACAATTCTAGCTAGAATTGGGGATTGATAGGTTTAAGAATGTGAAATCAACTTCGCTCTTCAATCATTTCAGTTGTGAACCCTCTGATACTGAGAAAGGAGGTAGGTCATGGTTAGTCATTCACAGAGACATAAATGGAAAATACTGAGGTCCTGTACACAGGCACTGGTAAGGGATGAATTCCCACTGCTGGCACAACAGAATTGTTGAGGTCTGGAACACGGGGTAGCAGATATTGGGCTGGGTGACACGGCTTGCTGAGTGGTAGGATTATTGCCTTGTATGCCTATCTCTGTGCTGACAGCTATGGGAGGTAAGTGGTGGGAGAAGCAGCAAACTCACAGTTTTAGGATCCTCCTACTTAACAGAGATATCTCATTCCATATGACAGCGAAGATCACCAAACCTTAGGTATGTCTCCATGAAATACATGGAGCCCGGAGCATACACCTGTACCCTTTACAACATATATTCTTTGCTGTGTTATGAATGAACCAGAATAAAAGCAAATTTGAACTAAATCCAAGTCACTGATCTTGGTCATCTTTGAATATAGATAAGACTCGTTGGTCTAGCCTAGCAGAAATAGAAATTACGACAATTAAAAGGAAGCTTACATTATTAAAAATTCTCTTCTGAATTTTCATGAAATTAGAGGTCCTGAGGTTAACCTGGTGGTATGGATTATATTTTAAAAGGAATTTTTCTTTTAAAGACAGTGTCTGTGTGTGTGTGTGTGTGTGTGTGTGTCTGTGTTGGTAAGTACAGCTCTATATTCCTTTTTTATTATTTTCCCCACATTGTTAGGTGGCATTTTTTTGTTTACTTCAAATTAACATCCTATACCACTATTATTTTGTAATTGTATTTATAAATGCACTATAAAATACTTAGACTATGAAGAACTCATGTTCTTAGGAAATATAAGCATCCAAATATTGAGAAATATATAATAAAACCATAAGATATGGTCTTCTATTCAGAATATGTATTATTAGCCTGTTCTTTGTTATGGGCCATAAAAACCATTAACTATAATAGGTTCTTTTATTCAGTAAGTATTTATTGAACATCTGCTCTCTTTAAAGCACAACTATAAGAGCCATGAGAATGTAACAGAGTCAAAAAACAAAGTCCTGACCCTGAGGAACCTGTACAGAGGATGAAGCAAGAAGATACATATGGAAGGCTGGTGGAGAAATTACAAGGCATTATGGGCACATCAGTGCAATCGTTCAGTACTCATTTCTGGGCCAGTTAGCTGTTTAAGGATAACTCTAAGTATGCTCCCTGCCCTCAGGGAGTTCACAGTCTAGAAGGATAAACACAAGTAAATGGCCATTTTCAATACCACTTGATGTTATAATAGAAATATGCAAAAGAAGTAGAGATTATAAACACAATTACTAGAAGTCTATCCAGATCACCTCCATAGTGGTTTTATGGAGAATGCCTATTGAAATAGATGAGTTTGTGTCTTAGCCTTGAAGGATGTATAGGATTAGGATAGGTAAAAAGGGCAGTAATGGAGGGGCATATTAGGTAGTGGGAACAAAATGGACATAATCTCTGAGATAGGAATGAATAGTAGGAGCTGTGTGGGGAATGGTGAGGATCAGATAGACCAAAGAAGAGAGGGTTAGGAAGCAGCTGTGAGGTATGAGCTGCAGAGCTCAGAGACAGCCAGTTGAAGTCCACTTTGAATATCATCAAACTGCAGAACCTGGACTCAATTTCATCTCCACAGAGAGACACTGAGTGTGGAATCATTACTGTTTCAGTATGGGGTCTGTGGAAAGGCAGACTCTGAAACAGAATTTAGTGTTTAAGATGTCTACGGTGAGTAGGAATCAATGGGATCAATGTGTTCGCAGGGAGAAGGAGAAAGCAGAATGAGGCTGAGAGGGAAGTCAGTTGACACCATTAGGAGCTCTGCCACTGAAAGGGGCTGGAAGAGTGTCTTGGGTTGGGTCTTCCTACCTCTGCTGTGGTTAGTCATTGGATGGGGGGAGCTCCAGAAATGGGAGTGACCTTGGACCAGGCAGCTCCCTGTAGCCAAAGGCAAGTCCTGATGGGCTGACAGGCTATCCCCTGGGAGCACTCCCAGCAACTGGGAGAACTTATTCCTTGAAGGAACGCCTGGGGAGTCAGAGTTACCAGTAGTTTTCAAAGTATGGTCCTGGAACCATCAGTATCTCAACACTTGGGGACTTGTTAGACATGCAAATTATCTTGCTCCACCTAAGACCTAGTGAATTACAAAGTCTGGGGGTGGGGCCATGCAGGAATCTGTTTACCTAGTCTTCCTGGCGATTATGATATAAGCTGAAGTTTAAGAACAACTGGCAAAATGGGTACTTGAAAGATGAGAATGAGTTTATGATCAGTGAGTAAATTAAGGAAGTGCAAAATGCCTTGTTTGCCAATACTCTACATCTAACTTCTTAATTGTACTGCTTTGAAACCACATGTAAACTCTCTAAAAACAAATGAAATAGGGGATGTCCTCCTTGTTTACTATCATCGCCAAACACCCAGGATTTGGGTGGTAAATACTGTGTTTCTGATCTTGGTATTAGAAACATAGTATTTATTCAAATGCTAGATCCTTCTTTCACGCCAATTACTATTTCCAGATGAAAAATTCTGTGTGGCATTCCTAAAAGAACCTCCTATACAGCAAATATTTGCTTGGCAAAAGTTCATATCATAATGTACTTTTGGCTCTAGGCTGTTCTGTGTCCCTGAAGCAAAACCTTATTACATGGAAGTCTTTGGAGTCTAGAAGAGTAGTGATTCACCTATCACTTGTGGGATTGACTAAAACCACTCAGAAGGCAGGGTGTTCTGGGACTCTGGTTTCTAATGCCACCGAGTCCTGTGGCACACTACTAGATGTCCCCTCAATGCATTCTCCTAGTCTTGCTGGGCACATAGCAGCTCAGCAAGGGACTACATTTCCCAGACTTCCTTGCAGTGTGAGGTGGACACCTAAGTTTGGGTCAATAGGATGTGCAAAAAGTGAGGAGTGCAATTTCTAGTTACTTTCAACTTAAAGACAATCAGCTTTCCCCGGACTTCCTCCCAAACCCACTCCCCGCTGGGGCTGGAATGCCAAAGTAGCAGCAATCCAGCTTCGGCCATGCAGATGAGGGCTACTTACAGGATGGAAGAAACACATGTAAGGAACTTGTGTCTCTGAATGATCTAAAGGTTCAGGGCTACCCTGCAGTCTAGGCCTGAATGTTAGGTAAGAGAGAAACAAACCTCTAACATTTTTGTTTCAGCGCTTTACATTAGCTTAAACATTTATAGCCAGCTAGGTTACAGGAAAACTCCTGAAATTAAATAAGGAAATAAAATCACCACTGATGTCCTTCACAATACTGAACTGCCTGGAAAAAATTGACTTTAATATTACCATAGATGCTACATTGAATTATTTCCTAATCTTGAACAAAGTACAAAGAAGTCACACCAGTTTTAAAAGGTAGATGAGTGACTCAAAAGTCCTACTGAATAAATAAACAAAGGTGCTCAAGAAGTGTTTCATCTATTACTGATATAACATAAATTAACATTTAATAGAAACTTAAAATTTTTAAGAACAAACTTTACCAGTCTGAAAATGGTAACTATTGTTCCAAAGTACAAATCAGTGCTAGAAGGTAAGCTCCAGGAGGGTAATAAATTATGGCTTATTTATTGTTAAATTAACAGAACCTAGAAAAAATTCCCAGAACAAAATAGGCATGGAGTAAAGCTGTAGAATGAACGAATAATACAATCTCTTTCACGGTCCAACATCCATGCATAATCAGAACAGATATATACTAATATAGAATTGAAAAATTTACACCTATCTTTAAATATGCTAAATCTTCTTAAAAATAAACCACCATTAAGTCATTTTTTTAAATAACATTAAAAAATTCTATGATCCTATAATTAAAATTTTGCTATTACACTAACTGATTAAATTCAAGATTTATGAGCAATTGTGTCAAGGAAAATATATAAACTCTCAGGTCTGTTAAGAAAAATGTAATAGAATCATAAAATTGTATTCTATCACAGCCAAATAAACACAGTAAATCCTCTTCTAACAATGGAGTAACACTGGCCTTACAATCTTGACTTGTCTTATACATGGCTTTTACTTTGCATAATTGTGTTTTAGAGATATTTTGAAATTTTCTAAAACCTAATGACGTGGTATAATGCTATACCCCAAGCACACAATTTATACAAGGTAGAAAACTCAAAAAGACTTTATATTTGGCATTATCTAGTCTATTTTCAGTGAAGAGTTAACATCTCTAGTTAGACCAACACTTGCTAAAGTGGGGGAAGCCATTCATTCAATAAATCAATAAGCGGACCAGTTATCTTTGTTCCATTCTTAAGCCAAAGACCGTCCTCTTAATTAGGAATCCTTGTTACTGATCACAGAGGGAACCTGGTGAGTAATAAGATGGATAGCTAAATCCATGAAATTACTAGAAAAATCAGTACAAAACCTATTTATTGCATGTGTTTAAAGCAAAGAGCTCAAATGTCAGAGGAAGTCCAAGAGAGTTGATTCATGTTCTGGCTCTGAAGTTCTTTTCTGCATAATTTTGGGTGACTCACTTTAGACTTCATTGTACCATAATTTTTCAATATGTTCAATGCAGATATTATTTGGCATCCATTTAACTCATGGAAACATTAATTAACATGATAAAATGTATTGAAATAAAGTAAAGGGCTATTGAAGGAAGATATGCTATGGATCCAAGATAGCATTAAACTGATTATTTGAGAGGAATTATCCATAGTTTCAAAAGTATTCCATATCTTATTCCCTATTATCTTGCACTTTAACAGATAATCTTCTTTCCTATATGTTAAGCATGAGAATTCTTAACAATCTTCAAAGGGAAAAATCCCCACAAAACCCAAAAAATATTTGGTCTCAAAAAAATGAAACCAACTAAAGGGATACTGCACACTAAAACAGCAATTAAAATGATGAAACATTTCTGTACTCAGATCTATGGCTGCCAAATTTCTGGTCAACTTTTCAATTTAGAAATAGGATCCAATTTAAATGCTTTATTTTTTTAAGTCCCCCTTTGAAATTTTCTGGCATAGTCAGAAAAGGTGATATGAAAGATGAGAAAAATCTTAATTATGTCAGAAAGTACAAAGGACTCTCAGAAAGTAAAAAGCATTTGAAAAACAGTTAAATATTTCCTTAGGATGAAATAGCCAAATGACCCAATTGTGGTTTGAGGAGGTTTAATATGTTTCAGGATAGGTATAAATCCTTTAATATTACCTTTGTATATGTCTGTTCTGATTATTCATGGATGTTGGACCATAATGACCAATCTACGCTAAGTAGTCAGTCCCCATCTCTGTATCATTTCTTGGTCACTGTTTAGGAGACTTGTTCTGGCTCTTAGTTTTAAAATCTTACTAGAAGGTAGGTTAAAACCTAATATGCTCTAATTTTCTACATTCCTTGTATGTGCTTACTCTGGTTTCTCCTCTGTGGGAAGCTTTATTCTTCAAGCCTATTCTTCTAGTCCTTATGGAGTCTACCTCATTTTAAAGCTGATAGAGTTAACTCCTTTCGGTCAAATACAGTATTTTCATTCTTATTCTCAACCAGAGGACGTTTCTTTGCCCATTAAAAAACCTAGTTTGAAAGTGTGTCTGAATTTTCTGATGTGTGTTAAAAAATACAAACAAAAAACCTCATTGTGCTTGTATCCATCTCCAACCTGAAGAAAACAAGTGACAAATCACCCCTCTTCCTAACCACTTCCCTTTGTTTGTACCTTTTCTCTAGTCACCCAAACACAAAGTCTAATTTTAACCAAGTAAATATTTGATAATTTCAGATAAATTACTTAAGACTCGTATGAAAGCAACTAATATTCCCAAAGCATTAATTTTTAAAAAACATTTAAATAAATATACATGAAGACATATATAATTGTGTACAAACAGGTTTGAAGAAAATGATTACAACTTTTTGTATAAAAGTCTTTAAATCTATCCTTTTAAATACAGCTTCATTAATGTTATAGTTATTTAAGGTATCCTACCAAGGAAACAGAAAATTTTCAATTCTGTGTGCAAATCTTATCATCCTCACAAAAACTGGCACCCAGCTAAACCACTGACTCTTGGACTGTCCCTTGAACCAGATATAAGTCAGAAGAAATCAGTGTAACTTCTGCCCTAGTTGATGACAGAAATTGGCTTAATATCTGTGTGTTATGATTACAATGGTTTCTAGAGCTACACACAGCCTGAAGGTTTTTAAGAAAAAGTTACAAATGAGTTTGCTAAAATATTCTCAAAGTTTTAAAATTTTACCTTAAAAAAAGATTGCCAAGGAAGGAAAGTACATGGAAAAATAATAGTTTTTCACTTTAATAATTACATTTAGTAATTACATTTCAATACATTTCAATAATTACATTTCAATACTCAGTGTCTGCTTAAAATATATATTCAAATAAAGACAAAAGCTATCTCAAGACATGGTAAGGACTGTCAAATTCAACTTAAATGCATTCTGTTAAGGATAATTTCATTTTTACTTTGTGCCAATACCCTAGCCCAAACCTAGGAATTTGGCTTGGTGGTAGTAGGCTGTGTAAAGCAGAGCAGCCACCATGGGCTAACAATCTCAGTACATCTGCTGTCACCCAACATTTCAAATCTTCAGTCTGCAATTATAACAGGAGAAGAGAATCAAGAGTTTCTTTATTTTGGGCAGCCCTTTATGAATGAATGCAGTCACTAAAAGGCTAATTGTATCTTCTGAGCTATTAATTGACTTAGCTCCAGGAGTACTGTATAAAACATATGGCACAAGATCCAAGCAACTGTCCAGGGCTGCGCACAGGGGGCATTTGGCTTCTCTTTGAAAAGAAGAACCGAAGGTAATCCCTTTGCAGCTGCAGTGCAGATGGTTTTCTTTACACCATTTCACTGAATACTAAACAGAAACTGGAAAAAGTTTGGAAACATAATAAACAAACAGCTGAGTGTTAGCTTAAATGCTCTCTGCATCTATCAGAGGGAAGCATTCAGAATCTCTGGATGTTTACCAGATAGTTTAAAGGAAACATAGAGACGTGAAAACTGGATGAAATGATTTTGAAATTGTACCTAAATATGGTTCTATGTGGTTTTCGTCAAAGCAACAATATAATTAAATCTCTCTGAAACTTCAGTTATGGGTGTCATGATTCATAATCCTCAACATCATAAAAAGTTTAGGTTTCCTTGGAAATACGCTGAAATGGATAAAGCTAAAATCACCCTTCCTATAGGAGTTACTTGAAAATCACTGTTAACCTTCATTCTTCCTCCTTAGTGTGGCAACCCAAAACCCTGTCATCTTTCCCAAATAAAAATGCACAGTGAAGCTCAATTACCGTTTCAACTTCACATCATTTTTCTACACTGGCAGAAAGAAAACATCAAATAAGAGCCTGGTTGGTGGGCAGGCAAAAAGCAAAGTCGTATCAATGAAGAGATTTGGCTTGTTAATATTCAGTAGGTAATAAATAATAATGTATTTAGTTCACTGAAGAAGACTAAGATATTAATACTAAAAACAAATCAGGTAAATACTAAAAACAAATACTCTTAGACATTGGGATTACAGTAGTAACAAACAAAATACCTGTCATGCCTATCAACATATATACATTATTTCATATATAGCAAGAAAGACCAAAATATTAGCCTTTTTAGTTCTAATTATGAATAAGATTATGAAAAAGATTATGACTAGTATTTATGGATAACGTGCTTTAACTTTTTTTGGTCAGGTGCCAATCCAGATTTTTCCTAAATAAACATATATTGTATTATCTTTATAAAGAAAAGTTACCTAAAAGACTATGTTATATACTTTATTAATAACAAATGGGCCAGACCAAAAGGTAATCTTACTTTATGTAAAATAAATTATGAACTAGATAAATATAATAATTTCTTTATGTTTTCTCAAATCTCCTAGAAAGTAGTGTTAAAATGAAGTTCTTCAAAACCTGAAATAAACAATTACTACATTTCTCTAACAGGGCAACTATCTGTTTCATCAGTTGGGTACTTCATGAGTTTTAAACAACAAAGCAATTCATTCGGCAAAATATATTCTGAAGCCCTACTATCCAATGACACCAAACCCAAAATAATCTAAGAATATAAAATAAAAATTACTCCTCTTTGCCACTGCTCACCCTTGCCCCCATTCTTCAGTTCCGTAAGCTTTACATACACTTTGGAAACAGCAGTAGCTTTGCATTATGAAAAACACGAAAGACAAAGCACACCAACGCCAACTCTAAGAGGTTGGTGGCTGGTGTAACGGCCTCCTTCCTAAATGCCTGCCATCTGGAGCCGGTGTCCTCACTATTCTGCCTTGCCGGCTTCCATCTCGTTCCCAACTCTCAGCTGGACATGTTTTGCTTATCCCTTGTTTAGTCCTCTTAATTTCTTTCTTCTCACTTGCTTGATTTCATTTAACTTGGTAAAACATTACAATGGCTGCATTTAATTCACTTATCAATATTCAGCTAAAAAGGACTATAAGGGAATTCACACATGGCTGCCGATACCATTTCTGGCCCATTGAGTAAAAAGACTCTTAACATTTCAAATTCTTCAATGAGAAAAATTCAGCTATAAGTCACTGAAGAAATAGTTATAATCAGATAGCATGTGTTGCTAAAGGAGCTATTATGTTTCCCATTCCAAACATCTTAATATACTGGGGGCATAAGACCCCTTTCTGGTATGTCAGTTATTAAACAGCCTAAAAAAAGAGCTGAATTGTTGACATGGGAATGAATGTTTAAGCTGCTTGTCGGTACTCTGGTCATGGTAAGAACCTTAACCCATTTATTCCTGAGTTGCAATTTTTTGAATTTTTGCCATCAGACCTTGAGCAGTAGGATATAAATAACTCCCACATGCTTAGCATTCCAATAATGGAACACTAGGCATAAATGGGATTAATGAGCCTCAAATATCCTCAGTGGCAGAGTTTGAAGCTTGGGGATAAAGAGACCATAGCCTACTTCAGTTTGAAAGTGATTAATTATAATGAACAATACCTGACTTTGTCAAGTAGTTTGTACTGATGTGTTATTTAAGCCTCAAATATGTGTTTTTTTTCAAATTAATACAACTAAATATTTGAAACTTCAATTATGGGTGCCATGACTTGACATCATAAAAAGTTTGTTTCCCTGAAAATGCGCTGAGATGGGTAAAGCTGAAACCACTTCCATTTCTATCAGGTCAGCAACATAGAACCCTGTGTACCTACCCTGGGGTGACAGGAGAGGCCATGTTGAGGATATGGGGGATGGATGAAGGCTGGGGTGACTGAAAGATTCCCCAGGCTCTGGCTTCTGATACCAGACCCTATGTACTTGGATATTTTTGATTTGTTTGACATGTACTCGGGTAATGAAACCAGTGAAATTTATTAGTTTTTTTTTTTTATTGGCTTGACAGTCATTTTTCTTAAGGAAAAAATAAATATTATTGCTTTTTAGCAATTTTCTCTATTTTTACAACACTGTAAAATATTTTTCTCATACGGTTGAAAAGCACAAGGCTTAATAAATGTTTAAAAATTGCCAATTCTAGAATGACCTTATGACTAATAAAGAAGATATCACAGAAAAGCCTAAAAATCAAATCTATAAAGGCCTTAATGCCAAGCATTAGCCTGGTGAGAAATGTGATAAAGGGTCATATATTAATAAACATAAGGGGTGGCAATTTATTATAAATACCATTCTGGGCTTATTCATCAAAGCAGCTGTAACAGGTGAAGATAAGTGTACAAATAACTTTCCCTTTTCTTTTTTTGTTTTTATCCACACAATTTTTCGCATAAGTATTAGTTCAGCTTCTATAGCAATTTAATTAAAATTGAAATAGTCTGTATTTTTTGTTTAATTTTTAAGCTATGATAATTAGAGCTATTATATACAGTAAAGTGTTACGCAAACATTGTTTGCAATATACAGTAAAGTGTTATGCAAACAAATGAAGACATCCAAGAGAGTATTATCATGGACATGTGCTGTATTTATTGCCTGGCATCTAGTACCCTTTCTGGAAACAGCATCCTGGTTTTTCTTCATGCAGCCACCCTTCCCTAGTTGTTAGTCCATGCAGTTTAAGTAGAATTGACTCCACCCCTGGCTTAAGGGGGACCCACCTAATAAGAGCATCTTAACCCTCTGGCCACAATGATTGGCTCAGGGACAGGCATATGACCTAAGCCATTCAATAAGATTCAAGTGAGAACTTTGCTGCTACTTCTACCTCTATTCTTCTCCAAGGATAATCACTGATAGCCTGTTTCATATGTACTCGTCCAACCTTATTTCTCTGACACATATATTTGGTGATGGAATAAACCTATATATACATATATCCACATATGTATATATACATAAATGTACCTATGTATGTATTTTTATATATGTAGTTTCTAAATAGAGTGGTACAATATAGGAAACGAATCTCTTTTACTCAGATTATTTACATCTTTCCATTTCAGAGCAACAGATCTGCCCTAAATTCTTAATCACTGTATTCTACCATATAGAGAAAATAATTTACAATATAATCAATAGGATGTCCTATACCATAGCAGACTATGAAGGTAGAAAAACCCTAGCTGAAGCAACAGCTCATTTCTGATCACCCTCTGCATCATTATTTGGCACCTCAGGAGTGACACAGGAGTTAGAAGGAGCCAGTGATAAAGGGGGAGAAAGTCCTATGGAAGCGGTGGGCTTAAGAAAAATGGAGACAGAAATGCAGTATAATTCAGAAGAGAGAAACAATGTAATCTGAACCAAGTCTCACTGCTATCTTCTAGGAGCTGGCATCAGAAGGCTTTCTTTATTTAGCAGGAGGACAAGGCATATGTTGGTTCTAATGAAACCAGGCTCAGGCTAGACTTGGAATTAAGTTACATATCCTGGACAAGGATTGGGAGTTTGGGATTGAAGTCTCAATTGTCTCACAGAAGATGCAGGCTGGGGATAAATGAAGACAGAGAAGAAGGGAAAACTTGTTTCAAAATCATGAACATTAACTCATAATGAGAACTCATAATGAGATCTTACTGTTTGCAAAGTTACTAAGAACAGGACACTCATTTCGTTTTTCATTTATCCTCACCTAAAATTCCATGTATAGATGATACTTCTTTATGTATTTCTCTCTTCTTAAAAAAAAAAAAAAAGGCAAATCAAGCAAATGCCAAGTCTGTTTTTATTACAATTTACATACACTCACATAACTGGCATTTTCAAGTGGTACTGCATTTTTATGGCAACTAGTTTGCTTAATAAAAACTCCTAGAAGACCTGACACAGCATGAAGCTGAATTAGAATTACGAGGAATCATTTTGCAGTAAAATGTTTTCCCCTATATTTTACCACTAACCTCTTTTTTCAGGATTAAGGACATTGTGAAAAAGTTATCATAAAATCAAAGGATATAGAATGGAAAGAGGTACATGAAGAGTTTTTCTAACTTTCTAAATCATCTTATTTTTATACTTTATTCAATAACTAATTCTCATTTTAAACTGAAACTCCCTCTCTCATTGAATTCATTTGAGCAAAAATTGAAGTCAAACTGTTTTTCCTTTTTTTATTTGGTTCTTTTAACAGAAAAAAATTACCATTTTGCAACATTACTTCAGGTCTGTTTTGGGTATGAAAATTCTTAATTGTCTGTGGGTTAAGAATCATTTAAAGACATAAAGTTAAAACATTTCTTTCTTTCTTTCCTTTTTTATGAGACAAGGTCTTGCTCTGTCACCCAGGCTAGAGTGCAGTGGTGTGATCATAGCACACAGTGGCCCTGATGTCCCAGGCTCAAAACATCCTCCCACTTCAGCCTCCTGAGTAGCTGGGACTACAGGCGCATGCCACCACACCTGGCCTATTTTTTCTAACACGCCTGGACTAAAACATTGTTTAATCAAAGTCGAGCTACCAGAGGGAATGGCAGAAGGACATTAACTGTAGATAAAAATAAGAAAGCTAAGAAGTTTAATTATGAAGAGACAGATCAGAAATTCTAAGTAAACACACCAGGATTTTTTTTTTTTTTTTTTTTTTACTTTCTATAGATACTGTCCTAGGCTAATTTAATATTAACTCTCTACTAAAGTAGTTCCATCACCCAATTTATAAAGTGCATTTTTTGCCTGAGTTTAAAATAGAAAGAACACTTTAAAATTACACCAAAAGGAAAGAAATTTTACTGTACTGTTTCCTCAGATAAAATAATTTCATCTCAACTATTTTCCTGGACAGAAACATATTTTCCATACTTAATTCAGAACATAGGCTATTTTTTTAATGCTTATGAGTATACTAACTAAAGACATCAATTCCCAATGAAATAGAGAACACTCTTGATTTGATTGGCAGGATTGGGCTCTCTCTGCTTGTGAACATAAGCTAGAAATTCCTACATTACCATGTTACTGTCTTCTTTTCAGGAGCAGTTCTAAATGCATAGTCAAGCAACATTCCAAATTCCATCCCCAGTTTTCCCCTCTGGAGAATTTTTCTTATGTCACAGGAATGGTGTATAATGTTTTTATAAGCAATTGCCATTTTAAGGTAGCAAAATCATTAACTGGGGCCTACTTGAAGTTATCAGTTTTTCCTGTTTTGGAACCTACATAATTTTATTATGACTAAACAATAGCTGAAGAGCATTGCTCTCTATTTACTCCAAAGACGAAAATGTATATGACCTTGAGGAAATATCAAAGTAAAAAAAAAAACTATATAGTAAAAAAGCATTATCAGTGTATTAATTATTAATAATAGGCTAAGAATTAAAAGAGGGAGCATTTATATCTAAAAAATCACAAACCAATAAGCTGTTTTGGCTGTTAAGTATATGCTTCATATTTACCAGGACAACCTGATTTCTTTTCCTTTTTTTCTTCTATTTCTTTTATTTTACTTTCAGAGAAACTGACTTACTCTATCGCTCAGAGTAGAATTCTTTTTCAACAAAAACAATTTGTCAAGTACAGATATATATATATATATATAAAATTAAAATTTACCTGTATGAAAGTCATTTCTAATAATTGATTGCTCAGAAAGAAACCTCATTAGAAATTGGTATTTTAAGTATAAAATAAACTTAAGACAGATGTGATCACAATACTTAATTTGTTAATAGAAATTTATTATGATATTTAATCTATTTCCTCCTCAATATGCCAGGGACCATGTAGGTTTCAAAAATGAAACACGTGGTAGTTTTCCTTTAGAAACAAAATACAACTGAGACAATAGCAAGCCTCGTAAAACCACAGTGAACTACAACTTCTTAACTGTGAGATGCCGAGAGAGTGCTCTAGGAGTACAATATAATAAATCAGTTGTGATTGCAGAAGTTAGCAAAGGATTTGTGAACTTCCTCTGGAACTTCCGTTGGAACTGGAACTTGGGTAGAACCTTGTTGGAAGTCATGGTAAGGTAAAGATAGGTTACAGGGGAAGAGAAGCAGCTTAGTGTTTGTTTGGGGAGGTTCGGAGTCTGGGAGGGAATGAGGCTGTGATGGAACTGAGAAAGGCCTTCAAGCCCAAGCACTTTCTATATGATATGAACATTACCCTACATGAACTGTGATGCATATATTTTGGCTGAAGAGCAGAAATGTCCCCATTTTGAAAACTGTGAAGAACACCCAGGATGTCTAATTAAAATAGGGTAGAGATAACGAAAGTGACCCCATAAGTGCGCTGGTGGAGAGCTGCTTTCACTTACTTTTCTGTGCAAACCCAAACCATCACCATCACAAAGTAACAAAAACAGTGACCTCAGCAACATGTAATTGTTAGGTACTCACTATGAATTTCTTAAACCACACAGTATGAATTCTTTTAGCAAATTAGGCACCAATGATTTTACTAAGCAAAATGTCCCACTGTAGAACATCATGTGAATTTTAGAGCTGGAGGAGCTCAGAATGGGGAAAATGGATAATAATACAAATTAAAAGGAAGAAGAAGTTGAAATTCCTAGTTAAATAATCATTATAAACTATATCTTCCAAGTAAAACTACAACTATTGATTTCCATGGTGTTCTTAAACAAGACAATACAAACGTGTGTTTTATAAATTGACTATACATTTTTTCTTAATTTCTCTATATCTTTTAAACAATATTTACTTGCTGTTCATTTTGTTTTATTTAATTTTCCATCTTTATCTTGTTTTTCATATGTAGAGTATGACAATCTAGCCACTCTTTATTTCTGGTAACATTCTAAAATGTTTTATTTGGAACCACTTATTACGGCAGATGATAAAAATCTGGGCTCAGTTTTATCACCTCCACCTAACTCCTAAAATAGATGACATAAATTCAACAAGAATCAATCTATTTATCTTCAGGGTACAATACAAAATCCATCCACTTATTCAAATTTTTGATTAACAGCATTCATATTTATGAAATGCTCTGGGCTTTGCAGGTGAAAATATTTTATGTGAAACTCAAGTATCATTAAATATTCTGTGATGTTATCACAGTGTTTTGTGTGCATACGTGCTGATGTTCAATAACTTTACCCTGAGGTCTAATATTCATCATAAACTTACAAAACAAGAAAATCTCTTCTTGTGTGTTTAACTCACCTAATAAATCACAAAGAAAATTATGAAATAAGCTATATCAACAAAGTAGCTTATGGAATATCGGTGTTTTGTTTCCCATTGAATACTGGGTGGTCTGCAACTGCTACAGAGTAACTAGTAAATATTATCTGAACATATATGTTTCATATTATGAGTATTATCTGACACACACACACACACACCCACCCACTCACCCATAAGAGTTCACGCTAAATTTGAACTAACATCTGTAAAGAAGAAACTTCTGATCTTTAGCAAATTTATTAATAAAGAAGAATATCTGCAATGTTCTTATCTGTAAGACATACATAATTTTCAACTCAAATTATATTTTTGGTTAACCTACTCATGATGGCACAGACCCTACCCTAATGAGGGGAGGTAGGAAGTACACTGAACTAAGAAGTGTTGGGGCCTCAGTGCCATCTTTCACTAGATATATATGCATCCTTGAACACATCTTTTCAACTTTCCTGAGCTCCCTTTTCCTCATCTATAAAACCAGTATGATTATCTCCAATCTCCCTCCACTAAAATGTTTCCATTTGTTAATGACAAATGCTTATGATGTTACTGCCTCTGATGATGATTATAAAAATATCTAATATACACTGAGACCTAAATTATGCATCAGCCACTGACCTGTATGCTTTATATACACTAACTCATTTAACTCTTCCCAAGAGTTAACTCATTTAACTCTTATATACACTAACTCATTTAACTCTTCCTAACAACCTGTGAGGTAGATACTCTGATTATTTCTGTCTTATAAAAAATGTTAAATAACTTGCCCAAAATCAAAGAGATAGTCAATGGCTGATATTAGAATCTAGGCAGTTTGGCTCACAGGGCTCACTTCTAACCATTACACTGCATTACAATAAATGATCAGACTTTACAGTGTAACTATAAACAGAGTCTTTATCAATGAGTTTCCTCAGAGTTTCATGTTTGCTGGCATTAATGTAATTTCAATCTTGAATTGCTAAACATGTAATTCTCTGCTTGTATATCAGATATGTTAAAGGAATTTCACAGATATCAAAAAAAGAAATATGATCCTTAAAACAACTCTCTGAAGGATGTTGGGTAGTTTTTCAAAATTTGCACTCATGAGAAAATGGAGGCTGAGACCTAGACATTTATGATATGTCATAATTACAAAGTCAAGCTGCTTTAAATCCCTTTAGAAAAAGGAAAGGTAGGCTGGGCACAGTGACTCACACCTGTAATCCCAGCACTTTGGGAGGCTGAGGTGGGCAGATCATGAGGTCAGGAGATTGAGAACATCCTGGCCAATATGGTGAAATGCTGTCTCTACTAAAAATTACAAAAAAAAAAAAAAATTACCTGGGCGTGGTGGTGCATGCCTGTAGTCCCAGCTACTTGGGAGGCTGAGGCAGGAGAATTGCTTGAACCCAGTAGGTGGAGGTTGCAGTGAACAGAGATCGCGTCACTGCACTCCAGCCTGGTGTCACAGCAAGACTCTGACTCAAAAAAAAAAAAAAAGGTAAAATTCACTAGTCAAAAAGTCAGTGAAGAACATAACAACATAGTCAGAAGCTTGGGATTTCTAACTTCTAGTCAGTCATCTGAAGGTTTAGCACTCTCTAATCTTTTCTCCAACCCAGGTGTGTCTTCTGCCTGAGATCCTGACAGGTAGGATTTAATATACTCAAATGAAATTCAACATTTTGCCCCTAAACCTAAGTTTTCTCCTAAATTCTTTCTTCTGATCAATGACATCAACAATTACTTATCTGAATCAGAAATCTGGAAAACCCTTTCTTTCCTTCAGTCTGACACTGTCACTCATTCTATAAATTCTACCTTCAAAATACAGCTCAACTCTATCTTCATCCCCATTGTGCTGCTTAACGTCTTGAATCATTTGCAGGACATAAAAGACCCTCTGTGATTGACAACCATTAATTCACCATCTTTCATTTCTTTTGAAACTACAGTCTTCCCAAATGACTTGTAGTTCCTCATACTTTAGCATAAGTTCCATTCATGACTTTGTGAATGAAAATTTCTAAGCCTGGAATTCCTGTTTGCTGTAAACATCTCCTTATCCTAAACACTTGCCCACTAAGAAATTTTTCCTTACCTGTCCTCCATCCTCAAGCCAATTATCCATTCTTTCTCATACATTCCCGTAATACAGTTCCTTTCATATTATAGTTTAAGGGTAATAAATAAATCTCATTTGATTAGATTTAGTTCCAGGCTCTGTACTTCTAATGTTTTCTCTAATCCTTAAAAAAAAACACACACTGAAATTATTATCCCTGTTTTACAGATGAAGTCCCTGAAACTTAGAAAGGTTAGAAGTCTATAATTCAGAAGTGAGGAAGCCCAAGTTTAAAATTTGTTTACTCCCCACATCTCATGCCCTTCCTATTTCAAAATGTTACTTCCTTAATTATTTGCTTACATCTCTGCTCCACTGGCCACTAAACTCATAGAACGTAAGAAGTATGTCTTATTGAAGGCTGGGGCCCCAGTACCTGGCACGGGATCTGGCATAGAGGAGGCACTCAACAAGTATCTGATGAGTAAATAAATGAGGCCATGTGTTGTTTGGCTCACTAAATAAAATCCTATTGTTATTAACTGCCGTTTAAATGGAAATGCCAGTTTTATGAACATGACTGATGGAGAAAGAAGATTTGAACAATGTTTATGAGATTTTAATGCAATTTTTATTGACTTTTTTGTATCCTAACTCATTAATAAAAGAAATAAAGAATAATACTGGCATGCTTTATCTCCCAACATTATTCAAATTGAATTGACTTTTTTCTTTCAATAAGATGCCAGGAGTAAATTACTTCTGTTCTTCCGGAAAGGTACGCCTATTTTCACACAAAAACCTAACTCCTATATTATAAAAATATAGTTGCATATACAGTAGACACAAGTTTGTCTGTATATGTTGATGTGATTACTTGACTCTTGACTCAAAGAGATTATATTACTCGACTCAAAAAGCAGTTGTGGTAATCACTAAGTAATTTTAAAATTTACATAATAATATATGAGTGTTCTTTATTTAAAGATGGCAAATTCCATCATTTATCTGATAGGAAAAGTTTATCCTAAAGATAAGCTTATCCTAAGAATAGGAGCATTCTGCTAAATAAATTCCAGGTTGTGGAACTGGCAATTGTGAAATTAAGGAACTAAGTTCTTTTCATAACCTTATAAAAGATCAGAGTTCTTCCTACTGCGGTGTAGTAAAGACTCAGTGAATATTTACTTATTTTTCCTAGTAGCCCCAATATACTTTGAGAACAAAATTAAAGGCGAAAAGTGAATGCTATCAAAACTAACAGATGAAAAAAAATTCTGAAGATTTTAAAGTTGCTCAGAGATAAGATTTTGATGGAGGACCTTTGGTATAGAACTACTCTCAAAACATTATGGCTATTCATTAATAAATAACAGTATCAAAGAACATCAGAATTTAAACTGAGAGATCAGTTGAATATACTCAGAGGCAGAAGTCTGATCTATGATGTTTCTTTATCATTCAGTAATTGCTTGGAGAACACTACTGATGGGATCACACTAACACATGAAGTGGTCACTCACTTGTACAACCAACAGTGTCACTGCATATGTAATAATTACATACATAATGCAATACTTACATTAGAAACATTCTCTATAGGCCAGGAGATTTAACATTGCTCAACTAGTTTACATTACAATTATGGGTATTATCACCTACATTAATTTATTAAATAAGACAAAAAACGGATATGTAAATAACAAAATATGAAAGGGTACGAAATGAGATCTGAATGTCTCTTTTCACCTTTCTTTAGCCCCTAGTCATTTTCTCCAATGTAACTCCAGTTTCTAGGCATTTGTCTCTATTCACAGAAAACTGTTAATTATTTACACAAATAGGATAGACTAAAAATAATTTTCTGGAGCTATTTTAATACTTAAAATATCTTAGAACTCTTTGTATAGTTCCAGATAAGTAACTATTTTTAATGTTTGCAAAATATATATGAATTCCCCAGGCTCAAGTGATCCTCCCATGTCAGCCTCCTGACTAGCTGGACCACAGGCACACACCACCACGCCTGGCTTATTATTTTTTAATTTTGGTAAAGATGGGTTCTCCCTATGTTGCCCAGGCTGGTCTCAAACTCCTGGGCTCAAGAGATACTCCCTCCCTGACCTCTGAAAGTGCTGATATTACAGGGATGAATCACCGCTCCCAGCCTGTATTGCACTTTCAATGGATCTTTACCTATATGCATGTTTTTGAAACATCATGTCTAGTTTCAAGTGGCTTGTTCAGCTGGCGACTCAATAGCATAAGTACTTTTCCTCAAGACAGCCCTTGTACTTCCAAAATGTAAAACTGATTTATATATACTTCCCATTTTATCATACCAAATATTAAAAAGGATATTGTATTCAAAGATTGACATTTAATAAAAGAGGAAGTCAAATTGTCCCTGTTTGCAGATTACATGATTGTATTTTTAGAAAACCCCATCATCTCAGCCCAAAATCTACTTAAGCTGATAAGCAACTTCAGCAAAGTCTCAGGATACAAAATCAATGTGCAAAAATCACAAGCATTTTTATACACCAATAACAAACAAACAGAGAGCCAAATCATGAGTGAACTCCTATTCACAATTGCTTCAAAGAGAATAAAATACCTAGGAATCCAACTTACAAGGGATGTGAAGGACTTCTTCAAGGAGTACTAAAAACCACTGCTCCATGAAATAAAAGAGGACTCAAACAAATGGAAGAACATTCCATGCTCATGAATAGGAAAAATCAATATCGTGAAAACTGCCATACTGCCCAAGGTAAATTATAGATTCAATGACATCCCCATCAAGCTACCAATGACTTTCTTCACAGAATTGGAAAAAACTACTTTAAAGTTCATATGGAACCAAAAAAGAGCCTGCATTGCCAAGATAATCCTAAGCCAAAAGAACAAAGCTGGAGGCATCATGCTACCTGACTTCAAACTATACTACAAAGCCACAGTAACCAAAATAGCATGGTACTGGTACCAAAACAGAGATATAGACCCATGGAACAGAACAGAGCCCTCAGAAGTAATACCACACATCTACAACCATCTGATCTTTGACAAACCTGACAAAAACAAGACATGGGGAAAGGATTCCCTATTTAATAAATGGTGCTGGGAAAACTGGCTAGTCATATGTAGAAAGCTGAAACTGGATCCCTTCCTTACACCTTATACAAAAATTAATTCAAGATGGATTAAAGACTTACATGTTAGACCTAAAACCATAAAAACCCTAGAAGAAAACCTAGGCAATACCATTCAGGACATAGGCATGGGCAAGGACTTCATGTCTAAAACACCAAAAGCAATGGCAACAGAAGCCAAAATTGATAAATGGGATCTAATTAAACTAAAGAGCTTCTGCACAGCAAAAGAAACTACCATCAGAGTGAACAGGTAACCTACAAAATGGGAGAAAATTTTTGCAATAAACTCATCTGACAAAGGGCTAATATCCAGAATCTACAAAGTACTCAAACAAATTTACAAGAAAAAAAACAAACAACCCCATCAGAAAGTGGGCAAAGGATATGAACAGACACTTCTCAAAAGAAGACATTTATGCAGCCAACAGACACATGAAAAAATGTTCACCATCACTGGCCATCAGAGAAACACAAATCAAAACCACAATGAGATACCATCTCACACCTGTTAGAATGGTGATCATTAAAAAGTCAAGAAACAACAGGTGCTGGAGAGGATGTGGAGAAATAGGAACACTTTTACACTGTTAGTGGGACTTTAAACTAGTTCAACCATTGTGGAAGACAGTGTGGTGATTCCTCAAGGATCTAGAACTAGAAATAACCATTTGACCCAGCCATCTCATTACTGGGTATATACACAAAGGATTATAAATCATGCTGCTATAAAGACACATGTACACGTATGTTTATTGTGGCACTATTCACAATAGCAAAGACTTGGAACCAACCCAAACGTCCATCAATGATAGACTGGATTAAGAAAATGTGGCACATATACACCATGGAATACTATGCAGCCATAAAAAAGGATGAGTTCATGTCCTTTGTAGGGACATGGATGAAGCTGGAAACCATCATTCTCAGCAAACTATCACAAGGACAGAAAACCAAACACTGCAGGTTCTCACTCATAGGTGGGAATTGAACAATGAGAACACTTGGACACAGGAAGGGGAACATCACACACTGGGGCCTGTGTTGGGGGAGTGGGGAGGGATAGCATTAGGAGATATACCTAATGTAAATGACAAGTTAATGGGTACAGCACACCAACATGGTGCATGTATACATATGTAACAAACCTGCACGTTGTGCACATGTACCCTGGAACTTAAAGTATATTTAAAAAATAAATAAAAATACATTCCAGAGACTAAAAAAAATTAATAATTTTACTCCTTCATCAAAGGCATTCTTAAGTGAAACTGGTATGTATTTTTTTTCATGACAGTATATGATGGAGATGAAAACAATGACTATTAGTTCAACTTGGTGCTACTGCTTTGATTTGTACAAAGACACCAGGAGTTGTCCCACCATTGCTTTTGTAACATCAATGCCAATATTGACAGAGTAAAAATGACAAATTTCTTAGCATTCTAATAAAAATAGTTTTGACCTCAAATACCCCTTGAGAGTGTTTTGGGACTACCCGGGGGTTTACAGACCCCACTTAGAAAACTGCTTCCCTATATCCTCTCCATTTCAAAGCTGAGGAAATTGAGGTTCAGAGATAAGCAACCCACCCAAAGACCGTTATTAAACAGGACAGTCAAAATGCAAACCTAGGCATTCTAACCCCAAGTTCTTGTCTTTGATGTCCAAGCACACTGCTTAGGAAACTTTTCAATTGGTTGCCAGCACTACCACAACATTCTTTTTAGTGAGATTTCACAATGGTCCTTGCTTTGCCCTCTGGGATTATAATATACCTTCACTCATCAAGCATTAGGTTGCTTCTATGAGCCAAGGCCTGAGCCCCATGATGAGGATGCCAAAATGAATAAGATATTGTCCTCACTTTCAAGGATTTCACAATCAACTGGGGAGACAAATGTGCAAACAAGACGTATAGGGTTGTGTGACAAATACTATAATGGTACTTTGTACAAAGAATTTTGGAAGCACAGAAGAGAGGGTGATTAATTCTGCCCAAAGAATGGAGTAGCTGGAATCAGGGGCTTAACAACAAAAGTGCATTTTAGTTGGACTTGAAGGATAAATACATCTAATCCCTTTATTCACAGGAAAAGAGTCCTTCACATACTTGAATACAGCTATTGTGTATCCCATGTAAGTTTCCAGTACTTTGAATTAAGACATACTAATGTCATCAAGAATATATTATGAAGATGAATATAGAAAACAAATCACATAAGAAACACCTCTGGAAAATATGTACTGATCCTTCTGCAAGGATATATGCAAATTTATTAAATAAACCAGTAGTTAATCATGAGAGAGTTAGACAATTTCACCTAATAGCCAAACAGTTTCTTCTAAGTAAGAACTAGAAACAAGCGTGCAAACTAAAAAGACTGTTCTCAAAGTGCTCCTATCCAGATTTTTTAGTCATCTCTCCTCTAAGCCAGAGGTCAGCAAATTTTTTATGTAAATGACCAGACTAAACATTTTAGGCTTTGTAGGCCAGATGGTCTCTGAAAACTATTCTGCTCTGCCCTTGTAGTGTGAAAACAGCCATATATCATATGTAAATGAATGGGCACGCTGTGTTCCAAGAAAAACTTTATTTACAAAAATAGGCCCAGATACGGCCCACGGGCCATAGTTTGCTGACTCCTGCACTAAGCCATCTTTCTTCTTGTGTTCTCTCTCCTTCTCCTGCATAGTAGTAAGAGCGTTAGATCTGGAATCATCAGAATTTTAATTCTACCCTTGCTAACAACCAACTGTGTGATCTTAAGCAAACTGCTTTATCATTCTGGCACTGTTTCTTGTGTCAAATCAAAGATCTTTCCTAAATTCCAGAGAATCACTGCAGAGTATGTCTCCTCCCCTGATATTCCTAATTCATTCCAGCATGGAATACACTATATGAGAGACTGGCAAAAAATAAATGTGACCTTAGGTGATACTAAAAGAAATGTATATGTCAAATGAAGATGGGGCAAGCCTAGTCTACTCTACACAAGATATAGCACATGTAAAGTTCAATTATGAGTAAAACACTAACAAGACTCTCCACAGGAAAACAACCAGGGATCTAAAAGATTCTGAAGATTTTGGTAAATGAGATGTGGTTGAAAAACCTGGGCAAGAGTGGAGAGCAAAAATTTAGAGCGCATAATACTATCTTTCAAAATGCTTGTAACCAAATATTAGAACCTAAATAAAATATTCCAGGCCTAAATGATATTTCTGAATGCTCAACTGTAGTAAGTTCTGTGCCTTCTAAGTCTTCATAGCATCTTGAGTCTATAAAGTTATTGCTAATAACAATGTTAGAAGTAACATCATTTCTAATACTTCATATATGTATGGCTATTTAAAGTTTATATCCTTGTATATCACATTGTTCAAGCTTCCTGATCCTATGAGATTGGCAAAGATGAGTATTATTATTGTCTTTTTACAAATAGGAAAGCAGAAATTCAAAAAGTTTATTCTGTACCTAGATTATTGAATAAACAACACAAAATGGGGAGGTGCTAAAGCTAAACTCCCAAATCAGCTTAGAAAATGTAGATGGAAGACTAAAACAGACATCACCAAATATTTTATAGAAACATCATCTCCTTTATAATTCTCAGAGGAAGGAGAGCTTGGGAGAGTGGGATATAACAGCCCAACAGCTTCAAAGCACTTTACATTTGGAAATAGTTGCCTAGCATTTTGCTTTAGCTGTTAGTGCTCAATTTACCTAATTTTTCTGTTAAGTGCTTCAATCACATGTAAATGCATTATGAATATAGTTCATAAAATGTCCGAGGGGTGGTGTTCTATAATAAAAAAAACCCCAAATGGGAAGAATTCTAAAAGCAAAAAATATTCCTTTCCATTTGATTCGTCTCAAATAAATGCCTTATTCTTAGAAAAACAAAAAAACAACAAAAAAAGAGAAAACCCCCAAGCATCTGTGAATAATTCAAAGTACTAAATGGCATGAATAGATTAATATTTTAATGTTATACTTTCCTTTTATCCAGACACAACTTTGAACATAATAAATCTGGTTTTAGAACTTGAAATCCTCAAGACTCTGTATTTGGTCTCTTTTTAAAATATGTATAATTAACTTCATCTTTGAAGCCTCCTGGAGGTTGTAGAGGGCAGAAGAAATGTATTTTTGTTAAAATGAGCCAATCTGTGGGAGGCCTCCCAAGTTTCCTACATAGAAAATTACAAAGAGATTTGAGAGAGAAGCAATATTGAAGCTAGGTATCCAAAGAGAAAGGATATTATGCATTGATAAATTAATCTCAATCAGCGCTTTTTTCCTGGGCATTGAGGATACCAATGAGGGAACAGGGCTGGGGCAAGTCACATATGTGCTTAGTGTCATTCCCTTCCCCAACTCTCCAAGTTTTCTTTTTTTTTTTTTTTGAGACGGAGGCTCTCTCTGTCGCCCAGGCTGGAGTGCAGTGGCGCAATCTCGGCTCACTGCAAGCTCCACCTCCCGGGTTCACGCCATTCTCCTGCCTCAGCCTCTCCGAGTAGCTGGGACTACAGGCGCCCGCCACCACGCCCGGCTAATTTTTTGTATTTTTTAGTAGAGACGGGGTTTCACCATGGTCTCGATCTCCTGACCTCGTGATCCGCCCGCCTCGGCCTCCCAAAGTGCTGGGATTACAAGCGTGAGCCATCGCGCTGGTTAAATCAGATTATTTATCACTAACATCTCAGGTTACCTTGTATGAGAAAAGAGGTTAAAAAAGGAATGATTTGTAGTGTGCTTAGAAAGGAAAAAGGGACATTCTAATCTTGTGTAGAGAAGTCAAGGGAATTGATGGGCTAACAGTATATACATGGGCCTTATGCCTTTTTAGCAATAGCAAGTGAGGCTCCTTCACTTTCCTGTGGACTGCTTCCTTCTAGAAGCTCAGGTTCTCCAAAGGCTGTGGCTAGGAGGGACAGCATTTAGGACAAAGGTGTTGGACTTCACATGGGGGTTTGTTTCTAAAAAAAAACAGTCTATAAGATAAAAATGACCTGAAATCAAAATACCCTTGAAGATCTCTTACAGTTTCCTTAAAGTGGACACAGTTTTACATACACAACCCTGTACTGTAACTATTCATAAATATAATGTTCTCAGTAGGACACAGTTGATAATAAAGAAGGCCGTCTTGTACCGCAAAAAAAAAAAAAAATCAAAATATTTCAATTTTAAAAATGCACTCAGTGACGTGAGAGGCTAATACCATGAGGTGTGCAAGAAGCCACTTGAGAGTCATAGTATGGAATGGAGACCAAATTGTCCCTACTGTTTATAATGTCAGATACCTCCTCTCCTCTTTTTCTTTTTCTTTTCTCTCTCTTCCTCTCTTGCTCTCTTTTCCTGACCAGCTGTTGTTGAAATCAAGTAAACCTGGACACTCAGATACTCCAGGGCATTTTGAGCCTTACCAGTTTTCTATTGCTACCATTACAGTATACGTACAATCACCACAGACTTATAGCAGCTTAGGGCAAACACAGGCTTGGAACAACTCAAGTCTATTACCTCACAGTTCAGTAGGTCAGAAGTCAGAATTGGCTGGTCTGGGTTTCCCAAGGCCGAAATTAAAGTGTCTGCTGGCCTGGCCCTGGGGGAGAGTTCACTTCCAAGCTCATTTGGATTGCTGGACAAATTTAGCTCCACGTAGCTGAAGGAGTGAGGTCCGGCTTCCTTGCTGCCTGTAGACCAGGGTCGTTCTCAGTTTCTAGAGGGCACCTGCATTCCTCGACCCTTAAAGTTGGCAACAGTGGGTTGAATCCTCATGTTTCAAATCTCTCTACCTTCCCTTCTACCTCATCTTTCTTCTGCCTCCATCTTCAACAGCTTCTCTCTAACTTTTCGGTTTTCCTGCTTTGCTTTTAAGGGTTCGTGTGATTACATTAAATATTGCCCCCTCCCCTAGAAACTTTCAGGTTCCTTATCTAATTTAAGGTCAGCTGATTATTAACCTTAATTCTGTCTCCAAAGTCCCTTCACATAAGTACCTGGGTAAGTGTTTGATTACACAATTTGAGAATGGGAATCTTGAGAAAATTTGTTTATTCTTTCTACCATATGGTAATAACAAATTATTGGCCTTTCGAACGTATCTTGTTACAGCCCCTAAAATATGCTGCATATTTAGCCAAAAGACGCAAGCAGCCAACTTGGTAAATAAGATCTCATTTGCAAAATGAAAACCGAAATGGAAACTTATCAAAAGAGGCTGTTATGAAAGGTTACAAATATTTCAATAAAAGCATAAAGGGTTGCAATAGCAAGTATAAAAATAAGCATGCACTAAAAGAAGAATGCTCTGGCCTGAAAAAAATACTACAGGGAAAGAATCTGCAGAATCTTCATTTGTTCTCCAGACATTTGAGGTCACTGATTTATTCAGAGGTACCCAGGTATTCTTTCCAGGTGAAGTCTGAAGTGTTTAGTGCTTTAAAACAAACAGTGCTCTCAGACTTGTTAGAGGCTTAGGTGAAAGTCCCTAATTGAAGCTAAAGGTCCCAGCAGGGTTTTTTTAAAAACTACTTCCAAACTGATTTGACTTTAAAACCACTCTGTAGGGCTGGGCACGGTGGCTCACGCCTGTAATCTCCACACTTTGGGAGGTCGAGGTGGGCGGATCACGAGGTCAGGAGATCGAGACTATCCTGGCCAACATGGTGAAACCTCGTCTCTACTAAAATACAAAAAATTAGCTGGGTGTGGTGGCTCGTGCCTGTAGTCCCAGCTACTCAGGAGGCTGAGGCAGGGGAATCATTTGAACTGGGAGGTGGAGGTTGCAGTGAGCCAAGATTGCACCACTGCACTCCACCCTGGGGACAGAGCAAGACTCCATCTCAAAACAAACAAACAAAAAACAAACAAAAAAATCCTACTCTGTCATTCTGATTTTAGCCAGGTTTTGCACTGTACTGTCGTTATCCTGGTATATTCATGGGTTTTGCTAAATAACATCTTAGCAAAGTAAGCCATGCTAAAGTTCAGGACTTCCCAGTATGTGACACATTCCTTCTCTTCTAGCCAATAGTCATAGACCACTCTCTTCAGCTGACAAGCCTGCCTTCCCTATTTTTCACAATCTAAAAGGGGCCTGGTGATGGCGTGCTTCCTAGCTTTTCTGTAGCTTTACTTGGCCTGGTGACCGTTGGTGAACTCAGAACGTTGTGAAGCTCAAGTCTCGAGCTATGTACCTACCCAGAACTGAATTTAAGTCACACAGATCACCACTTAACCCTGGACAGGCATTTTGCACATTGTGATAATAATAAAAAAGTTTCTTTTGTTCACAAATACCACCAAGAAACTTGGAATTCTTCATAGGAATTCTGCAATCACAGAGATAAAAATTACTGAAGAGTATGAGAATGCAGAGGGAGAATTCAGTTTGATCATATGAATAACATAAACATATAGAAATAGACACAGAAGTCGTGATGACTTTTTCTAATTCTGAGAATGGATTTAGGTAACCAGGCCAGTAGGAGAAAGGATTAGGGCAGGTTTCCCTGCTCCCTCCAGTATAGCTCCTGACATGTTTTCCTCTGGGAACTCTACTGGTGATCCGTAATGCCTCACTCCCCCCTGCCATATTCTACCTCATACATAAGATGTAATCAATTGTCATATTATGGCCTTGCTTCCTATTTAATGCAAGGGAGAACATTTATTGCATTGCTGGAGATATTCATTCCAGAACAAGAAAAAGTGGAGCTCTTAGAAGAGTTTTAATCAGGAGGACGGGCACGGTGGCTCATGCCTGTAATCCCAGCACTTTGGGAGGCTGAGGCAGGCAGATTATCTGAGGTCAGAAGTTCGACACCAGCCTGGCCAACATGGTGAAATCCTATCTCCACTAAAAATACAAAAAGTAGCAGGGTGTGGTGGTGGGTGCCTGTAATCTCAGCTACTCAAGAAGCTGAGGCAGGAGAATCGCCTGAACCTGGGAGGCAGAGGTTGCAGTGAGCCAAGATTATGCCATTTCACTCCAGCCTGGGCGACAAGAGTGAAACTTCATCTCAAAAAAAAAAAAAAAAGAGAGAGAGCTTTAATCACAAAATTAAAGTATTTTTAATTGTGTCTTGCCACCTAGGGGCATTCTTAGACCATCTGGGGGGATGGCTGATTTTTAGAGACTTCATAGTATATTCACTGAGGCAAAACAATAAATTTAATCTTTCAGCTTTCTCAGAAGTTCAATATTAGAAGAAGATTTAAAGCAATGACTTTTTTAAATAAAATAACTTGCATATTAAACATTACATTTCATGTTACAGAAGGCCTAATATGACAAATTCAGGATAAATTTCCCCTGTATTTCAATGCTAACTCAGATGTCTAAGCACATCTCAGCCCTTTGGTTTTATTTAGTCAGTGAAAAAGATTTTGGTTTCTGCTTAGCTTTAGCTCAAATTCCTTTGAATGGGGCAAACACGAGCTGTACCATTCTCTTTGGTTCATGCCTAGTCAATTCTCTCATTTACTTACCAGCATGATTCATGAAGGCCTCTGAGATGAATATGAACGTTCTCCTCAGGTAAACAATGAGAACTAGATCAACTAAGTTATTTTCTTTTTTGCTTCAGATGCCAATAACTTGAGAATAAAGTTTAGTGCTCATCTATATTAATAAATTCATTTGAAGTTGCTTCTAGCGTCTTTCTCTTTATAATTTCATTGGTTGTTCTAAGTTTATTTAGAAGTCTCTACTTTTTTATTGTAATTTATTTTTAAAGCTTCTTCAAATATTCTTTATGAATAATAAATCTTAAATGTAGTTTTAAAACTGGGACTTCCACAGAAATTCACTGTAGTTACTGCTGGAGCACATTCAGTTTAGACTACTACTTTCCCATACTAGCACAGCAGTCTGTCATGTAAGAAATGGTCACTAGACAAAAATCAGGCCTTACTGGTCATATTAATACAAAGTTAAGAGTGGCTTAATCATACGTGTGTGTGTGTGTGTGTGTGTGTATGTTATATATATGCAACTTTATATATATAGTGTATATGTAACATATACACATTAGCTCAACTCAATCCTGAAGAAAGTTGCTAATCAGTGTTCTAGCAATTCATTAAGGAGACTAGTACCAGAAGAAATAGGAGACAACCCCTGGAAGGAAGAAAGTTTTGTGCTCCGTCCTTCCAAGTATATATGCATATACATATATACCTCACCATTATACCATCTTAGAACAAAGAATTAAATTTTTGAGTTCACAGCTTTTGTAGTTTAGTATTTGTCATATAATCAAAAACTTAACTCTTGGGTTGCAAACAGTTTGAAGAAGAGAAAACTATAGCATGTGACAGTGCAAAGCATGAAAGTAGACTAAGATTGGGAGCTGTCTTTTCTACAAAGAGAATTGTAGGGATTAAGACAAATTTAACTGAAAGAATTGGAAGAATAGATTACAGTTGGCAGTAGTGATCTTCTCAAACACCCTGGCCTTTGTGGAGTAAGGCACAACTTGATTCTCATGAAATAGGTGCTTTTTCCCACCTGCCAGGGGCCACAGGCCTGCCATGTAACCAATCACCCTCAGAAGAATGGATGCCAGGTAAACACTGAGTGCCGTCAGCCAGGGCAGGTGCCAGATGGAAGCATTCACCTGAAAACTTTTTTCCCCCAGAGAAAGATTCATCACCTGTGCCACCTAGCCTCAGAATCTCAGCACCAGAGCACCTTAGGCAGGAATAAGTATGTAAAACAGGTAGCTAAATCACCTTTAGTGCTCAGAGCAGGAAAGATGTTTGCTTCACCTAACAATAGTAAGAACAAAATAAAAACTTTGCTGCAAAAGGATCAAAAGAGATTTTGCCCAGGGGCTTATTTCGGGGAACAATACAAGAGAACATACCAGGAGAGAGGGTAGTATGACTCTATTTATCATTATATGCTAAAGAATAAAGGTGTTTATTATCTGAGGCCAAAGGTCTGATCCACTTACCTAACATGCAGTATGGCAGTGCTTTTTATAGGCTCTGAAATTTTTGTCCTCAGATCTCTCAGATGATCAAAGACTCTTGGAAAGCTGCCAAGAAGGTCTCTGGCTCATCAACCTGCTCTCCCCAAACATCCTCAGAGCCCTAGGACCAAGGACAACTATAAACCAGAGAAAACAACCAGGAGTAGCAAAGCTAGGACAATTAAAAAGTGTTTGGTTGTAAATTTCAAATCATTTCTCCAAGCTAAAATACTTGCCTTTGTTCCCAGAAGGTAGTTTTGTGTTAAACTCAGTAGCATTTTTTTTCTCCTCCTGAATCTCTTTTTCTTTCTCTGTGAATTCGCTAGGTAGAAATGAGAGCTATGATCTTTGCATATACGACACTGTATTCAATAAATGTTAAATAACAGAAGATTAGAACTCTTTCAATAATTCTGTTTGTTATGCTCATTGTTTGTTTCCTCTTGTTCTTCTCATCCAACAAATCTTTCTTCACATGCCTCACATTTTTTGAGGGCAGAAAATTTTTGACCCATTTTTCCCAATAGGTCACTGACTTTGCAGAGCATGGCATATGCTGAAATGAACATTGTAATTACATTTACACCCAGGGCAACATCCAATTGTTCACTGTCATTTGTAGCTAGAAGCACCTACAAATGACATATATTAATGAATGACAGATCCTGTGGTGAGTTAATAAGATAACAAATCTCAGTCAGTATTGCATAAATTGGGAGTGAAGGGGAGCTGAGTTCTTTGTAAACATGTGACCTGGTGGAATGAAATCTCTGTAAGAGCAATTCAGAAACGATAAGGTTAGGTTAATACTGGTTCCCGTATTCCCACTGTTCTATCAACCCACTCAATTCCTACATTCCAGCTGGTTGTGTTCCAGAATTTCTCTGAGAGTGAAACCCGAATTTACAAGTATTGTCATAAATTGGGGGGGTGGCCCTCATGATATGATTTGGCTGTGTCCCCACACAAATCTCATCTTGAATTGCCATGTGTTGAGGAAGAGACCCAGTAGGAGGTAATTGAATGATAGAGGTAGGTCTTTCCTGTGCTGTTCTTGTGATAGTAAACAAGTCTCACGAATCTGATGGTTTTAAAAAGGGGAGTTTCTCTGCACAAGCTCTCTTCTCTTGCCTGCTGCCATGTGAGACGTGCCTTTCACCTTCCATCATGATTGTGAGGCCTCTCCAGCCACATGGAACTGAAAGCCCAATAAACCTCTTTCTTTTGTAAATTGCCAGTCTTGGGGATGTCTTTATCAGTAGTGTGAAAACAGACTAATACACCTCATAAACACACATGGCAAAATTCTCTCATGCATCATAAGTTATTAAAAAATCCCCTTAGAAACCTCTGTGGCCCTAGGCTTTTGGTTGTTTGCCCTTGTGCTTTAGTTGGCTGATGTGGTAAAATGAAACATAAAGCATTCATGAAATTCTCTTATATTTTTGCCAATTGAATTGGAAAACAATTTTAAAGACTGATAAATCCAGAACTAATAAGGATCCCCAGGGTGCAGAGAAATTCTGCTTCACTGCTGATGGCCATGTAAATTGCCACAACCTTTCTGAAAAGTAATATGGCAAGGTCCATTACTATTTAAAGGTGAAGATGCCTTTTGAATCAGTAATCTCAGGTTCAGGGATTTTTCATAAAAATTAAAGGCAGAATACCTAAGGATTGTGTACAAGGTTGTTTATTGCTGTTAGTAATGGCACAAAACTAAAAACAACCTGCTCATCAATAGAGAAATGATTAAATAAAACATGATACATTCATATTATGGAATATTATACAGCTATTAAAAAGAATGAATTAGATCTACAGGTATTGACATCAAGGCAATGTCTATAATACACTGTATAAAAAGAAGCAAGTTATAGAATATGTGTATAGTATTCCAGTTTAGGAGAGAACAAAGGGAGGGAGAAAGAGTAAAGAAGGGAGGGAAGGAGGTGGGGAGGAAAGAGAGAGAAAAGAGGGGAAGGAAACAAAAGGCAGAGAGACAGAGACAGAGAAAGAAAGGGAGAAAGAGCAAGAAAGAGGTAAGGGTGGGGAATATGCAAAAAGGTATGCATGTGTCTATCTTCATATGAAAATAAGGACTACTATGCTGCAGATGATTTTAACACTTGTTACACAAAGACATGAGGCTGAAGGAGGGAAGATGAAGTTATTATTAAATTTTCTTTATTTACTTCCGTAGGGTTCTATTTGGTACAGAGAGAATGAATTACTATTGCTGCCCACCATTATTAAAAAAATAGCTTGATGAAAAAGGTAGGTTGATGTCAACTATACAGGGGCCTCAAACTACTCAAGAAGGAACCAATTTTTAGTTCATGAAAATTTGAGATGAATGGGGGTTGGAAGGAAGGTGGGAAGGGTAAAGTTTACTGAAAGTGTATTTCTGAATGACAGTGGAGACCAACAGGTGCTTTCCTTCCTAACCGGGAATCCTAGCATCATTTAGACATGAAAATGTGCAGAAGGCCTGGCTATTGAGCCTTTAATTTCTACCTGTAAATTGCAATTTATATGTTGGGGATGGCTCTATTGAGAAACCAAAGACTATGTAAGAACACATTGTTTCCGGGCCTAGACTAGGGCACTCAATTTGTTTTGGTCAAATGAATTGCGGGAATAACTAAATCTCACTGTTGTTCCAGCAAAGGGCTTGGATTAAGATATGCATTTAACATCATAGGTAGAAATAGTAGTTAGAATTTATAATAGACTAGTTTTTAGCTTCCTAAATAATCATATTCAGTCAGTAGTTATCTGGGCCTTTGATCCTATATTCCTGAAGAATTTTTTAGCATGCACACCACATAAATATATATTTATCTATAAATAATATACATGTTCTACTATTAAGCAATATTTTGACTTAATGCTTTATGAACATAAGTAGAAGTAGACGTTTTATTATATTTTATTTATGCATCTTCAATGGTTTGTCCTTTGCGTTTCTTGTGATGTGTGTGCTCTTCTTTGGGGTCCACAGTTTTATAGGTTGCTATGGTTTGAATGTGTTCCCCAAATTTCATGTGTTAGAAACTTAATCCAGTATGGCACTACTGAAAGATGGGGGCCTTCAAAAGGTAACTGGATAATGAGGGCTCTACTCTCATGAATGGACTAATCTATTCATGGTTAATGGATTAATGGCATATCATAGGAGTGGAACTGGTGCCTTTATAAGATAAAGACCCGAATGAGGATGTGAGCATGCTCAGCCCCCAAGCCATATGATCAGCAAGAAGGCCCTAACCAGATGTGACACTTCAACCTTGGCCTTCTCAGCCTTCATAACTATAATAAATAAATTCCCTTTTAAAAAATTAATTACCCAGTTTCAGGTATTCTGCTATAAGCAACAGAAAATAGACTAATAATACAGGTCCTAAGACTTTATTTACCGAGTCCAGTTATATGTTCTAATATATATATGAAACAGTTAATTTATTTGAGTCAGGAAAAATCTATCATAAGGATGATCCCTGACTGCCATTCAGCTGTTGATCTTAATGTAGCCTTAAATGTTTTAAGATCTAGTGATTTTATTTTCCATGAATATTCAACACTTTAGATCTAGTAGATGTTTTTATTAATATGACAATACCAGCATACTTAATATCACTGCATTCTCCAGAAATCAGGGATATGTTAGTTTAACAACAAATTTCAGTGCTATTGTTTGACCCTTAAATTCCTTCATTTGAACCATCTTAATATATGAAAATACAGACTTAAGAAAAAATTAGACGATGATTCACAGTAAAAATTTTCTATTGTTACATGAAGGATAGACCTTAGAATATCTTTAAAAAACTAATTCCATTAGCTATTAGCAAAATTATGCCAAATATATATTAGTTATGAATGAACATTAGTAGAGACATCAAATGAACAAATGATATTCATTAGGATTTGTAAACACTCCTTGGATAATAAAAAAAAAAGTCTATTAGGCTAATTCAGGCTGTGCTAAAAGGCTAATTCATTTTCACCTTAGGTTAATACAAATGCCATTCTTTCTTGACCTAGGCATAGATATATCAGAAATCATTTCTATGACAAAAGAGGTCCTTACAAGAGAATGTTGAGTATATGTAGTCCTTAACAACTGCCTCCTCCTACAGCTGTACCTTTACCCCAAGCACTCTTTCTATATATATATGAATATTCCAGATTATTGATTTGAGCGAGTGCAATGAAGCTTATTTAAGCACATAAATGCTTAAACATGGGCACATATATTTTAATTAATATTAAACACATGAATGGATAATGAGGGCTACGTATGTGTTCCTATATTAAGCAGATATATCTACCAAACTATACCTGTTATGAACAGATAACATATATATATCAATTCATATTAATCAATTCAATAATTAATTGATTAATAGCTGCTTATATTAATTAAGCAGATATATTTTAGTAACTTAGAAAATTTAAAGACTTTATCATTGTCCCATTCATATAGTATCAACCAAGCTGATATACTCTGCTTGCACACATCCCTCCCTCCCATGGTTCTATCCACTGTTTCTCATTCCTTCTCAGTGCTCCTGGATGTCTTTGATGGGCTACACTGACAGACTTCTCCAGTGTCTGGCTTTTGTTTGGAATCAGCCAGCAGAGGGCCAATGAGAAGAAAATGGCAGAACATAGAGAATGAGATTCCCTTTCTGTTGGGCTACAGTTTGGCAGAAGTCCAGGTTCCTTGAACGGTCACAGCTGCTGCTAGAAGTTCCCTTCTATAGCTACGACCTCAACTGAAGCTCTTTGTAGGTCCTGGTAGTATCTCCCCACTTTCACCCTCAGACATAGGAGTGGTAATAGCTTCTACTATTGCTAACCCAAGAGTGCTTCACCATCCTTGTTTTCTGTTACCCTTTTGCATACCTTTGTAAATAGTTTCCTATCTACAATTCCACCAAATTGAATGTGCCATCGATTTCCTTCTGGAATCCTGACCTATACACACATAATCTATTAAGGCTCTATAATATATAAAAATAACTAAATTAGAAATTGGTTCTGCTTTCAAACAGTTTACAATCTGGAAAAGGAAACAAATGTGGTTTAACCGATATCATTGGTTAATGTCTGCTTAGCTAAAATTGAGAAGGTGATAGTATTGTCACATAAATGCAGAGGGTGGGGTGGAAAAAGGTAGAAAATTACATGGAATAACTTGTTCTCTACATGCTGACTTGAAATAATTTATTTACATATAATAATATGCAAGTGTATTTAGAAACATTTTAAAAAGATTTTAGAATCTCTACCTTCCTATAATTTGTGTATATGTAATATATTTGAAAGGGCAATGAAAAATTACATGCCCTTGCTCCTAATGATTGTATCATATACATACTCATTTTATGAACAACTTTTGTCTCTTTTCTATATAATATTTGTTTTTTTAACTTCTCCATACAAACTCTCAAGTACAAAAACGTTATTTCATAGAATATTTTAAACTCTCTGTTCTTAATGGAACTATTAATTATACATTTTGGCAATTTGGTAGGGATAAACTCAATTTTGGTAGTAATATAACAAACCATGAGCTGGGTTCTAATAGTGAGAAGGCACTAGGGATTCATAAAAGGATACTAGTTAATGGTGTTTATTTAATTCAAGGGGCCATTCAATAAACTTGAAAAAGCACTTTTCAAGTTTTACATGAACAGTTAAATTTAGATTTTCAAGCCCTACTGGTATATCAGATGAATTAACAAAGGTATAACACACAGTTTTCTTTTTTCCTTTTTTTATTGTACACATTTGAGGTGCACAACATTATGTTTTGATATATATATATATATATACCCATAGTGGAATGATTACTATAGGTAAGCAATTTAACATATCCATCATCTCACCTAGTATGCTTTTAAAAATAGAACCTTTACTTCAAAACATTTAATACATTAATGTCAATTAAATGTTTTGAAGTAAAGGTTCTATTTTTAAAAGGATACTATGAGATGGATATAAACAACAGATGAGACCAAAAAAGGACATGATTCTTGTCTTTAAAATATTAAATGAAAAATCTATGCCTGTAAATTAATGATAGATGACAAAGTAGAATCATTGCTCTATAGATGTTTATTTTTAGATAACTAATAAGGCTAATCTAGAATCATTTAGTTTAATTAGAGTTTAACAAATATTCCCACATGAATATGTTCATGCTTGCTTCACAGCTTCCTCGCTTTCTTTTATCATAATAGATAAGTCATTCACACTGCATTTCAGATCAAATTTTACATGACTTCAATAGATATATTATAGAGTTAACAAATATTGAAATAGTACTGCTTGAAGACTTTTTTTTAAAGAACTGGGGCTTAAGAGGAAAATTAATTTTCAGATAAGACCTACTATATCTGGACTTGGCAAACAAAAAGTGCTTACATATTTGCAGAAGTAACTGTAAAGATCAATGAGTACATTATCAAATTGTCTAAGAATTGATGTAAAATTCAAATATTTCACCCTGTCCCAATGGCATGAGTTTCAAAAGATACAAACATAAATATGTCTAAGTTAAAATAAACACTGGGTCAGTAAATCTCAAATTTATAAAGTACATTCAAAGCTTTGAACTGTACAGCCTCAAGTGATACATTAGCAGTACAGACATACATTAAAGCACTTAGCATGAAAATTGTCCACTGTAAAATGGGGCAGAAACACATTAAATATTCTTATCAATCTCAAGCCCAAAAGGATTACAATTTAGAACAAATGCAGTTCAGTTATTCAAAATGGACTCAATAGCTTCTCCAAAAATTTCCTAACTATTTGGGGATTTTTTTTCCTCTCCACTTTTGAATCTGCTGAACAGGGAGAACAGAAAGAAAATATTTCAATAATTTATTTTTGTTTATTTGTCTGAAATAGCAAATCATGAAACACTCACTGAACATAATTAGCTCCTCTGCACTGTGATTCCAAATCTCTTTGGATGCTGGGCCAGCTGACCAGATGGTGTGCTGTAATATAATGCCTTTGAAACAGAGGCTTGAGTTCAGGTCTACAGGCCACAGGACAACAGAGGCAGATTGCACCCTGGAAGTGATATATTCAACTTGGAAGGCCTGGGGCTGGCAACTGCTACTGTGCTCTTTGCCAAAGGGCAAACCAAATGCCATCTCTTCCTCAAGCCTCAGGCTCTATTGTTGTATGTGGAAGCTTATTGTGTTTTAACCTTTGGGGGAGGCAGAAGGAGGGGAAACTGTGAGAGGTCAGGAAGACAAAATAGGTAAGGAAGAAGGTAAAGTTAATCAGTTTCCAAAATATTTATTACCTGCTATGCTGAGAAAGGATATGATCGCATTTGCAAAAGGATAGGCTGTTCCCCTAAATTACCTTGTATACAAAGGAATTTTCTTAGGAATCTTTTTTTGTTCTTAATTAATAAGACTGATTGGTTTAGCAATCTGCCTTATGACTAAGCCTGACAGAGCTTAATCGAAGAGAAGCTTAATTGCAGGAAAGCAATGGAAGAAATTCATTAGAGAAGTCTTGAAATCTGAAAATTATGGGCAAAGCAGGCTACCCGAATTGAAATTGGGCAATTTAAGATGTCTTAATTAGATTTAAAACCAGAGCTTAGAAAAACTAAATTAGCTATATCGAATCAGATAAAAAAATCTGAGATAAAATGCATGGTTATTATTGGATTACTCAAGATAGTCTGTATAGCTTTGTGCTGGTAATTCTAAAACTGAGTCTTTATGAGGAGTAACAACGATGACAAAGAAGACAGAGAAGACAATGAACATGAACTTTTAATGGTATTGAATTTATTCCAAGCCTTATAGTAAATGTTTAAGATGCTTTAATAACTTCCCATGGCCAATTATCTTGAAGAAATCCAAAAATGGTAAGCAAACAGAAGCTTAATTTCAACTTTGTTGGCAAAAAAAGAAGAAGAAACAAACCAAATACTCCAATGTATTACCGATTTGAGATTTAGACATTTGCATAAAACTGTTGTGGTTTGATGGTGATGATAGTATGGGTATGGAGGGGGCCAGTCAGTCAACAAAGCAGTATATTTACTGGATAAACATGGGGCATTGGAGTTAAAAATAAAGGAAGTAGACAGGAAGAGAAAAATATCCAAAGGTATTTGGATAAAGCTTGTCACTCATTCGGTTATATTATTGGCTAAATATGTCTCAGGCACCATGCTGAAGATTCATCTTAGAACAAAATATACAAGGTCCCTGCTATAATGCAGAATAAAACTTAGTGAACAGGATGGACATTAAACAGAGATAACACAGATAAATGTAAATTACACACTGTAACAAACACCAGAAAAAATATAAAGCCATCAATGTGACATGATAGCAGGAAAATGTGATATGGATAAGGGCCTTGCTGAGGAAGTCATATCCAAGCTGAGAACTGAAGGCTGAGGAAGGAACTTCCCTTGGCTAACCAGTGCCAAGGGAAGAACATTCTGGACTAAGGAGGTGGTCCGTGTGTCGGGATGGGAGGCAGAGAGGGTGGCCAGGGTGGCTAAGGCAGGGTACATGAGTGAAAGGGCAGGAGAGATCTCTGGGATAGGAGGAAGGGGCTGGGTCCTGCAGACAGTTAAAGACTGGATTTCGTGCTAAGACTTAGGATCTAAGTGAAGTCTGGAGCCTTTGGATGGATTTGAGCAGAAAAGTGACATCACAGGATTTGCACTTTTAAAAGATCACTGTCACTGCTGAGCCAACAGTGTGGTAAAAGAGAAGCCTCTGGATTCCCAGTGTGCGCTGGCTAGTGTATTCATTTGAGAAACATTTTTCAACATCTTTTATTTGCCATTTCCACTGAGGAGGAGAGAAATGCAAAGATCAATAAAGCTCAGAGTTTTCTTTCAAGAAATGTAACAAATTATTAAATAAATATGGTTTGTCAGAGGTAAATGTGTATTTACAGGCATGTACAAAATGCTAAAGGAGACTAGAAGAAAACTTCATAAAAGAGATAAACGTGGAACTAGATCTTGTAAAGACATAAGAGAGAAAATGTTTCAGACAGTAGCAATGCAAAATAATGGAGTCACAGAAGAGTTCAGTATGAAATGGAAACCAAAAACAGTTTAGCAGCTTTGCACCCAGAAAAAAAGGAGACGGAGAAGGGTAAGCTTGTGACAAACGGATGGGGGTATTTTAGATGCTAAGGTATTTGCCCTTCATCCTATGGTTAATCAATAGGGGAGCTTTCAGATGTATTCAAGCCAGATGACGCTGTAGTTCAGAAAGATAAATCTGAAGAATACGCAGAAGACAGAGTGGGAGATAAAGCACTTAGTGGCAGGGAAGACAGTTAAAAAACTTCTACAGCAGTCCAGAAGGAGAGATGGTGAAGCTACAACCTAAAAGACAGCGTGGAAATGGCAAGGATGGACAGTTTCTCTCCCAACTCCACATTTCCATCTCTGCTTCTCCCACAACCACCTATGGCCAGGAAATTTACTGGTCGCAGGGTTCCATTACACATACACCAAGGACAACATAAAAGTCGGTGGAGTCAAAGTGCAATTAAGAGGATTGAAAGGGGAGGCCCAGAAAAAGAGGCCGGGGAGCCCCAGGCACAAAGTTTCCTACTTCCTCATTTTATCTAGGAAATCAGATAAATCCAAACTCCCATCAGCTGGGAAAGATTTAAAAAGTAGCATGTGTCATAAGTCCAATATTTCAACCTAAAATCCAAAAACGCAGCTGCTTCCTTGCAAGAACATGCTCAGAGCTTTCCCTCTCACCTTTCCTTTCCCCTTTCACCTTCCTTCACTGTTCCGTGTTTATGTGTATACCTGTCTCCCTCAGCATCTAGTACAGTGCTTAGCAGACAGTGCACACTGAGTTAATATTAGGTTAATGTTTATTTATAAAGATAGTAATTGGTGAATGAAAATATATGTTAATTTATTTTTGTTCCTGTCTGAGAGAGCTTTTGAAAAGTATCAGCTCCATTCTCCACATCCCAGATTCTGACAAAGGGAGCAGGATAGAGCCTGCTCATCTGTATTTTTAAAAAGCTCCCAGGTGAGTCTTCTCTGCAGCCAGATTAAGAACTCCCGCCCTATAATCTCCTGACTGTTAATCACTTAAGGGCCTGGGGTAAAATAAACTTTATCAAATTGTTATATTTTTATCAGCTACATTTACACTAGTTTCTCTCTGTTCTATAGCATTCATCCATACCTCTTTACTAAACTTATTTCCAACTGATTCTTCTTAGTAGATCATATGTACTCTTTATTATAATTTTCCTTGAATTCTTTGCAGTGCTTGATCAGACTAATACTTCATCACAAACTGTCTTCTCCCTTAACTTCACGATTCCACATTGCTATGGTCTAAGTGTTTGTGTTCCCCCAAAATTCATATGATGAAGCTTAAGCACCAATGTGATTATATCAGGAGATGAGGTATTTAGGAGGTAATTAGGTCATGAGAGTGGAGCCCTCATGAACGAGACTAGTGCCCTTATAAAAGAGTTGCCAGAGAATTTCCTTGTCCCTTTCCCACCATGTGAGGATAGAAAAAAGGTGCCAACTATAAACCAGGAAACAGGCCCTCAGCAGACACTGAATCTGCCAGCACACGGATCTTGTACTTTCCAGCCCACAGAACTGTGGAGAAATAAGTTTCTGTTGATTCTAAGTTTCCTAGTTTATGGTATTTTGTTATAGCAGCCCAAATGGACTGAGACACACATTGTTCTGGGTATAAGGCCTCTTCTAATTATCACCACAATCAGGTGATTTGTTATCACAGATTCAGCTGTTAATAATCTAGTAGTAATGTTAAAAAATATACAGCCTTTCATTCTGATCATTAACCCACAAGAAAACGGAGAACCTGAACAGCAAAGTGCCTTGGCCAAGGTAACATGGGTGGTTACTTCCAAGAACACCAAGTTTTAGCTAAGGTCAGGATCCTACCTAGCTTGCTTCACAGCCTCTCTCCAACCCTGATTTCTTTTTTTCTTTTTTTTTTTTGAGACAGAGTCTCACTTCGTCACCGAGGCTGGAGTGCAGTGGCGCAATCTTGGCTCACTGCAAATTCCACCTCCCGGGTTCAAGCAATTCTCCTGTCTTAGCCTCCTGAGTAGCTGGGACTACTGGCGCCTGCCACCATGCCTGGCTAATTTTTGTATTTTTAGTAGAGATGGGGTTTTTACCTCGTTGGTCAGGCTGGTCTCGAACTCCTGACCTCAGATGATCCGCCTGCCTCAGCCTCCCAAAGTGCTGAGATTACAGGTGTAAGCCACTGCACCTAGCTCAAACCCTGATTTCTAATTCAACCTTGAATGCGTCCAACTGGCCATGGGAAAATTTTACCTGGATTTCCTGTTTTCACTTGAAAATAAATAAGGACATAGACATTCTTAATATTTTAGCTGTTATTCAAATCCTTGTGTTTGGCATTACTCTATTTCTGTCATTGACTCAATTTCCTCAATTACCATCTTAAATAAACAAATCTAATTAAAATCCCTCTGTCACCAAGCCCTGCTGGTCTTTGACATCTATCTTGTCCTCTATCCTACCGTTGCTATTATTAGAGTCAAAGGTCTCCTCAAACTACTGTTTAGAACTAAGGTTTCTTCAGTGTTTTCCAGATGTCCTCTTTATTCAACCTTTTATCAACATCACAGTTCAAGAAATATTTTGTTATGTCACATTCTCAAATATTACATTTGTCTATCTCTAACAACATGGCACAAAAAATGTTGCATGTGAAATATTCAAGCAATCTTTGTTAAATTATGCTGATTTAAAAAGTCAAGCTAGATATATTCTAATAAATTAAAGTTACAGGACCGTTTCAATAAGTTTTAGGAGTTCTTAGACCATAATACATTGAAAAGGTTTGTTGAAAAGCTTTTTAAGATGTACAATATGGATAAGGAAAAAAAGTAGTGTAATACATGCAAAGCACCTGATTTTCTGTTTGTACTACCATAAAACATGTTTTATCTTAAATATATTTCTTTTAGCCTGATTATAATCGATTTAATACATGCTCATTTGAAAAAGTCAGATAATACAGAAAATATAAAGTGAAAAGTAAAATAGCATTACTTTGTCTAGCTAATCACTGATCCTAACTTGAGCTGTAGGTTCAACATAATCTCAATCAAAAGCAAGTTGTTTTGTAGATATTAACAAACTGATTCTAAAGTGTACCTGGAGAAGGTATAAACCTGGAATAGCCCCTCAATACTGAAGGAGAAGAAGAACATCAGAGGACTGACATTAGCTGACTTTAAAGCTACAGTAATCAAAACAGCATGTTATTAGTGAATGAATAGACAAAGAGATTAACAGAACAAACTAGTGAGCCCAGAAATAGGGACACACAGATATAGTCAAATGATCTTTGACAAAGGAATGAAGGTAAGTCAATGGAGAAAGCATAGACTTTTCAAAAAATAGTGCTGGAACAACAGGACATCCTTTTGCAAAATAATAATAATAATAATAAATCTAGACAGACTTTACACCCTTTACAAAAATTAACTCAAAATCAATCATAGACCTAAATGTAAAACACAAAGTTATAAAACCCCTAGAAGATAACATGGAAAAAAATAAATGACCTAGGGTATGGTGATGATCTTTTAGATACAACATCAAAGGCACAACCCATGAAAGAAATAATTGATAGGCTAGGCTTCATTAAAATTTAAAACTTCTGCTCTGTGAAAGATAATGCCAAGAGAATCAGAAAATAAGCCAAGACTGGGAGAAAGTATTTGTAAAAGAAACGTCTGATAGAGGACTATTATCTAGAATATACAAAAACTAATTAAAACTCAACAATAAGAATATAAATCACCTTTAAGAATGAGCGAAAAGCCTGAACAGACAACTCACCAAAGAAAAAATACAGATGGTAGGCAAGCATATGAAAAGATGTTCAACATAATATAGCATTAGGGAATTTCAAATTAAAACAACAAGAGATACCACCACATGCCTATCAGGAGGGCCAAAATCCAAAATGCTGACAACACCAAATTCTGGTGAGGATGTGGAGCAATAGGAAATCTCACTGATAGCTAATGGGAATGTAAAATGATAGTCACTTTAGAATACAGTGTGGCAGTTTCTTACAAACTAAACCTACTCTTAACATAGGATCTAGCAGTCACACTTCTTGATATCTACCTAAATAAACCGAAAACTTATGTGCATACAAAAATCTGCACATGAATATTTATAGTAGCTTTATTCATAACTTCCAAAACTGGGAAGCAGTCAACATGTCTTTCAGTAGGTAAATGGATAATTAAACTGTGGTATATCCAGACAATGGAATATTATTCACTGCTGAAAAGAAACAAACTATCAAACTATCAAAAGACATGTAGGAAACTTATATGCAAATTACTAAGTGGAAGAAGCCAATCTGAAGAGGCTACATACTATATGATTTTAAATATATGACATTCTGGGGGAGAAAAACAAAAACAAAAACAAAAAAACTATTACGACAGTAAAAAGATCAGTGGTTGCCAGAAATTAGTTGGGAAGAAAGGATAAAAAGTCAGAGCACGGGGATTTTTAGGGCAGTGAAACTATTCTGTATGATACTACAATGAGGGATATATGTCATATGCATTTGTCAAACTCATAGAATGTACACAACCAAGAACGAACTCTAATGTGAACTATGGACTTTGGGTAATAATGATGTGTCAATGTATGCTCATCATCGTAACAAATGCACAACTCTGGTACAGGACGTAAACAGTGGGAGAAGCTGGGGTATGTGTTTGTGAGGACAGAGGATATATGAGAACTCTGTACTTCCTGCTCCATTTTGCTGTGAGCCTAAAAATGCTCTAAAAATATAGTTTACTAATTTTAAAAAATATCTGTGTACATATCTATCTGATTTTTTGATGAAGAGTGACTTAGAAGAAATGAACAGAAATCATAAAACATAAAATAATCAAGAGATCTGTCTGTACTTTTAAAACAATACATTTCTATGAAATCAAAAGTCAAATTACAATATAGGAAAAACATTTGCCCCAAATATCACTCATAGTCCCTTAATATTATATAAATCAATTTGAAAAATAAATTTCAATTAAAAAAGACAAAGTTCATGAAAGAAAAATTCACAGATGAAATACACAAATCATTAATGAACATATGATAAAATGTTCATTGTCCTTGTAATCAAAGCAAAATTTAAATCAAAATAATGATGTTTATCACTTATCAAATTAATAAAAATTAGACTAAGTGATAGAAATCAGTGCTAAAAAGGTAAAAGTGAAATAGATGCTCCCTTACACTGCCACTGGGATTTTGCGGCAGTAAACATTTTCTGGAAAGCAATTTGACAATATGACAATAGCCTTGAAGATGTTCCTACTTTTAACCCACTAATTCTACCTCTAGAAATCTGCTTTATGGTAGTTATCAGAAAGGTAGAAAAGATTCATTTATTAAGATAATTCTCATAGAATTATTTATAAATTTAAAAAATACAAACAAAATTAGATTATGCCATATAAGTAGAAAACAGTTCAGTAACTAAAATATGTTTCAAGTGGTCTTAGAGAATGTTCATAATATAATATTTAGAAAAATATTTTCTCATAGAGAAAAATTCAAGATGCACATAGGGAAAGTATGTAGAAGATAATGAAATTTTAAAACGATATAATTGTCTACCTAGAAATTCAAAGAGAATCCGTGAGAAAACTACTAAAGTCAGAAAATATAATGCATAATCAGAAAATAAATAAGAAAAAGAGATATATACCAGCAATTAGGGTAGGAGACTGGTAGGACTTGTTTTCTGCTATCAAAACAGGATCTGGTCCATACAAAATAAAGCAAAAAAACCCAGTAGGAACCAGCGATCCCCAGCTGCCTTCATTACTCATTGGCATAAGACACTCCTACCAATGCCATGACAGTTTACAGATGCAATGACAATGACCCAGAAGTTACCACCTTTCTCCATAACAATGACCTGGAAGTTACTGCCCCTTTCTTTAAAAGTTTGAAATGACCTGCCTCTCAATTTGCATTGACCTGCCCCTTGATTTACATATAATTGAAAGTGGGTTTACATATGTAAATACAAGTTGCCAAGAGCCCACACATTGACTCTGGCTGCACTGCCTATGAGTTAATCCTGCAATGCAAGGAACAGTACCATTCAATTAAAGACTGCTGTCTAATACCACTGGCTTGCCCTCATGCCAAGAACCCTCCTGGGCTAAGCCCCAATTTTAGGGCTCACCTGTCCTGTAACACTAATGCTATAACAAATTAGGAAATATAGTGAAAAATCAAAATTCTTAGTTAAAAAAAAAAAATACTCAAAAGTCAGGAAATATAAAGCAAAAGACTGACATATTTTTATGTGCTGTTTGACAGAAGAGCTGACAAACAAAAGTAATATAAAAGATTAAAACTGGAATATATATTTATAAATGTAGACAGACTTGCTATTCATAATCTAGATAGCAAGTTAGAATATCAATAAGAAAAAGAAAATATGACTCAAAAAGCCAAAAAAGACATGGAAAAACAATTTGCTAAAGAAAAAAAGATTAATAACCATGTAAAAATTTGTTTAGCATCACAAAAAAACTTAAAGAAACAAACTAGGAAAACAAAAAGACTTACGTTGATTAGATTGGCAGTAATTAGGACATTGATTAAGTCTAATGTATGAGGTTAAATTTTTTCTGACTACTTGGTAGAGTATAAATGTATATAAATTTTATGGAGGACAAATAGTAATATTTGTCAATGGACAAAATTTTAAATGTATATATTCAAAAATTGTGAGATTTCAATTCTAAAACTTATTTTAGTAATATAAGTTCACAGGTACACAAAAATTTATATAAATAGATCATCTCTACACAAAAACTCAGGATATACAAACACACTAGACACCTCTTGTAAGCCACTTCATATTTATTAAGTCTAATGTAGAAGTTGTACCACTCAAGCGGGTGCATGATGCACAGAGGAATTAATGCTCCATAAGCAAACTTTGACCAATGGGAGACAGGAGACAGCAGATAAATTACTCTCCCTTCCTTCCTTGTCCTGAGACATTGTTTATGTTGCCTTTGAGGATACGATTCTGGAAGACTGAGCAATCTATCATGCTTGATACTGAGCAGTGGTCAGCTTAGTAAATCATACTCATTTTTGCTTTCATGACATCCTTACCTCATTTTCCTTTTCCTAAATGTGAGGCCGTTTTCCTAAAGCAGAAGGGAAATGAGGCAAGAATGGCAAGAATTCTAAGATTGAACCAACTCATAAAATTGTGACACAAAAGTCTTTACCTTACACATTGTTATCTGAAAAATTCTAAGCTAAAAGATCTGACAAAGGGCTAACATCCAGAATCTACAATGAACTCAAACAAATTTACAAGAAAAAAACAAACAACCCCATCAAAAAGTGGGTGAAGGACATGAACAGACACTCACCAAAAGAAGACATTTATGCAGCCAAAAAACACATGAAAAAATGCTCATCATCACTGGCCATCAGAGAAATGCAAATCAAAACCACAGTGAGATACCATCTCACACCAGTTAGAATGGCCATCATTCAAAAGTCAGGAAACAACAGGTGCTGGAGAGGGTGTGGAGAAATAGGAACACTTTTACACTGTTGGTGGGACTGTAAACTAGTTCAACCATTGTGGAAGTCAGTGTGGCGATTCCTCAGGGATCTCGAACTAGAAATACCATTTGACCCAGCCATCCCATTACTGGGTATATACCCAAAGGACTATAAATCATGCTGCTATAAAGACACATGCACACGTATGTTTATTGCGGCACTATTCACAATAGCAAAGAGTTGGAACCAACCCAAATGTCCAACAATGATAGACTGGATTAAGAAAATGTGGCACACATACACCATGGAATACTATGCAGCCATAAAAAATGATGAGTGCATGTCCTTTGTAGGGACATGGATGAAACTGGAAATCATCATTCTCAGTAAACTATCACAAGGACAAAAAACCAAGCACCGCATGTTCTCACTCATAGGTGGGAATTGAACATGAGAACACATGGACACAGGAAGGGGAACATCACACTCCAGGGACTGTTGTGGGGTGGGGGGAGGGAGGAGGGACAGCATTAGGAGATATACCTAATGCTAAATGACGAGTTAATGGGTGCAGCAAAACAACATGGCACATGGATACATATGTAACAACCCTGCACATTGTGCACATGTACCCTAAAACTTAAAGTATAATAATAATAATAATAATAATAATAATAAAAATAAATAAATAAAAATAAAAAAAAGAAATGCAGAAATTCTAAATGTCCATCAATAGGAATTTATGCAGAAATTAAAAATGGTAAGATACATTCATTTGTATTGATATATGTGGCAGATGGAATTTTCTAATAGTGGTCTAGCAATATTTCCGGTTTCACATTTTATTTCAGAGTCATTCTATTTCTCTTCTAAGAGCTGGAGTCTACCTCCCTACCCTTGAACATGGGTAGGCCTTTGTGAGTGATCAACCAATGAAATCCAGCAAAATTGACACTGCATGACTGCTGAGGCTGTAATATAAAAGGTGATATAGTTTCCACTTTGCTTTGACTCTTTCACAAAAGACTTGCCTTTGGAATACAGCCACCATTTGGTGAGGAAACTATTATATCAGAAACTGTGAAGGGTCTGAGATTTTATCTTTCTTCTAAGTGAACAATTTAGACTGCCACAGGATGGATGGGTGGATGGAAGGATGGATGGATGGATGGATGGATGGATACAAATATATAGCCATATACATCCATATTAAAATTATGAATATTGCTTGATACACACACATATAAACACACACACATATACATACACACAGGAAACATTAGGCCTCTGAGTCATAGACAAATACAGTTTATTACTCACAGCAAGAACAACAATATCTTGCATGAGTTTTCCAAGCCCAAGTCCTTTCAGGGCAACATGATGGCCAGAATGGTACCTGCACATGCGGGGTGCATTATAAAACAGAAATCCCCAAATTAGAAAATTTTTGATCTTCTATAGGGCTGTTGATGATGTGCCAATCCTTCCTTCAGGAGAAAGAGAAACATTATCTTCATTCTGGAATGCAAGCAAATCTGGGGAGGAGGACAGGTTTTTATCTTCACTACCCTGGACTGTCTCCAGGAAGAGAGATGTCTCTAAGCTTCACTATCCTGGAATGTCTCCTTATAAAAACGTTATTGTAAATGCCTTTGTTCAGAGGGCCTGGATCATATAAAACCATGAAATATTCATGGAGAATTGTCTTCCAATACAAACCCCGGCCACATAGACAGCCCAAGTGGAGGCATTCCAATTGATAGGCTAAACTAATGTCTAAGCCCACAGCCAGCATAATTTGTCAGATACATGAGTGAAAAGATCTTTTCATGGTTCCAGCTCCCAGACTTTGAGTCATCCCAGATGATACAAAAGGGGAGCAGAGCTGCTCTGTCCCTAGTGATCCCTGCCAAAGACTGAAGATACTGCTGTTTTAAACAACTACATCTTGAGTTGGTTATGCAGCAAAAGATTACTAGAACAACATGGGAACATGTCCATGATAAATTACATAAGCAGTTCCTGAACAAAATGTATAACTTGATTACATTTGCATACACACACACACACATATATATCTGAGTACACACACACACACAAACACATTTATACAGGCATAGAAATAAGACAAACACAAACATACACAAACACACAAAAAATCATGTTAGGCCAAAATGGTTTGTTCTGGTGGGACTTGAAATTTGTACTTTATACACATATGTACTCATTGGTATTGTTCTGTAAACAAAGACGTGTATTAGTTTTATCAGAAAAAAAACCTTAGCTTTTGTAAAATAATGTGTATACACCTTAATCTCTAGATTGTGTGTTCATGAGCTTTTATTCTTCCATCAACTTTCTATAGAGAGTAGGCACTGAGTGCATATGTTGTGATGTGAAGTAATTAGGATAGCAACTAGGATAGCACTGGAAATGGTTTCAGACAGTAGAAGCTGGTTTCCTTTACATAGAAATGTGATGCCATTTTTCTATAATGTTAGTTAACTTGTGAGATGATAGAACCTTTAGAGATCTTTTAAAGAAAAAAGTGTGTTCCTATACATGAAGACAGATAATGCCTCTTCTGTTATTATTTTGAAACTTGATACTGACTATAATTTTTCTATTTTTCTCTCTAGAAGCACCTGGTGAAAACAGATTTAAGAAAATTCTGAAAACGCATGATTTTGAATTACAATTGTTAAAGATAAATGGTAAACATAATTTTTATGTAGCTTTCTTCACAAAACCAATCAAAGAGAGTTTCAAGGCAAAACAGTCAATAATAACTAGTTATGTAGGTTACCTGGAAAACCTATAGTTCATTGGACTATGTACTTTAATATGTGATAGCCAAAGAAATGACAGTTTATATAGGACATGATAAACACACAATCTATGAAATGTAACACATTATAAATGCTGTTCTCAATTTAGACAGAATCATTTTTCTGTTTAAAGTATGGACTAAGAATATTATTAAATCAAAATGAAAACAAAAGAGCATATGTCTTACAGTTACCAATAAATAGTCCCAGATTCTTGAAACTAATTGGTGTTAATTAGGTAGGTGCATATATATTTTAAATATAGGCATTCTAATATTCTACATGTATACAATACTACCATAAGTTTTAGAAAGAAATAATGCTGCCTACTTTTCCACTTTACATATTTATATTTTCCATTTAAATTTTTTTCTGACTAGTTTTATATATCAGTGGAAAACTTACATAAAGAATATATTTAAATATTACATTCACTATGCCTTACTTAATCCCTCTGGAATGAATCCTGTGAAATAGTAATAGTGAACAGACACTGAATCATTTTGGAAAATCCACAGGAGAAAATATGTATTTTTTTAATTAATATAAAATTCTGGTCTTTTAAAGTGTTCCACATTAAGTAAGTTTCACTCTATCAAAAAAATAAAACTGTGCTTTTTGCTGCTCCATTGTAATAATAATGTAGCTTGGAACATGCACTTAAAACATTATTGAATACCTTCATATTGACCTCAAATCCCATGAAAATAGTCAATCTAGCTAGATGAAATAACATTAACAGATAATTGATATGTGAGCACACTAATATTCCAAGATTAATAACACTTAAAACATACGTAACTAACACTCTGAAAATAAATACATACAAAGGGTTTTCATTCAATAATCAGACCTCAAATCAGACATCACCATCTTGAAATAAAATAGTTTGCTTAAGTCTCTAATAACTGCTCGTTTACTCATCTCTGACTCATACTAGACTATACTGTTCTGGAATTCACTGACTGTCCACATGCAGCCTAGTGCCTAGACTATATCTAATATACAGCAAGCATAAAGAAAATATTTGCTGTTGAATAAAGAGAAAAGAAAATAAAGCTTCTAGAACTGTCTTTCCTTCTAAATGTGTCATATTCCCAAACCCATGTTAACAATTAAACTCATGAAAGGACAGTTACAATACACATTTTTAAGGCCAGTTCTATCACAATTTAAGAAAACACGCCAAGATAACAGTCCAAAAATGTTCAGTCAATTAAAAAATATGCACGAAAAAGGGCTGTGAAGAATCAAGGGAAAAGAAAATACACGGGGAAAAATTTCTCTTAAATGATTGCTAAGCTTTCTGACCAAGAAGAAATTGCTGCTAATAGAAAAAAACAATGAATGGATAATCAAAGTTATACAACCTAAAGTCCTACATGTTAGATACTTCTATCTTTTCTGTATGACTAAAATGTTCAGGATAAAGAGATCTAATGCCTATGGGGTGATATGACAGTACAGTGTAGTATAATATGTAAGAAGTTCTATACTGGAAATGTGTGCATTTTGGCTCCACCTCCACCACTGACAACTGTTTGGACCTGGAGAAGTCATCTCACTTCTCAGGACTTCATTTCCTAAGACTGATATGCAGGATGTATTCAACGATCTTCCAAATTTCTCTGATTCTATGCTAGAAACCATTCTGGGCAGAAGCAGACACAGCAAAGAAAGAGAGCTAATTCCTCATTATCCTAGCAGAGAATGTTTAATATCCCTTATATCCTTAGCCATCTGCCAATTTATTCAATGTGAATGACATTTACATTTTCCCAATCCAAATTTGTCCCTTCTCTTTCTTTTAAAACTCTGCCAAAATTCATCTTCTTCAAGATTTCTTGCCAAACATACCTCAACTTTATTTGATCACTATAATCAGTCCCACAATACTTCAATTAGATATGCCACTCCTTAAACTTAAAATTAGACAGGTACTTGTCAATCTATATCTCAATTTATATATGGACACCTATCTGGGTAAATCTCCTTACAAATTATACTTACTATAGGAACACTACTAATCAATCTACTCAATGCTCAAATAATAATGTGATAGACCCAACAATAGAAAACTGTATGCTTATAGTAAAACAAATTCAGCTAAAAGTTTTGAAAATATGGAAAGCCTCAATTTGCTTTTTTCACATACTTCTTATAATGTTTGAACTGTTCATCTACTACAGCAATCATTCTTTTGGCGAAATGCACTTTCTTCCAAAACCACCAAATTTATAAAACTTTCAGTAAAAAACAGTAAGAATTATATCAAAATTACTAAAGTCACTCATCATCAAGTCTGGTCTGTTAAAGTAAGGTTGAAAGGGAAAGGCAGTTTAAAGGTCTTAGTTTATTCTTTTTTTAAGACAAGGGGTCCATTTTGTGTCAAACTTTAAAAAAAATCCTCAGCTAAAGGCATATATGGATTACCACACGTTGTAAGTACACTTAATTAAGGGCAGAATAATGCCACTGCCAAGATAAGTAGGAAAGCGATGTTAATTTCCAGAAGGTAAACCAATCTCCTCGAACATGCTACCTAGAAATTAAGGCAAGAAAAAAGCAGCCTTCCATATCCTGGTAATGTATAACAATGGAAGTGACATTATTTTATCTGATACAAATTCATGAAAAAGGAAAATCAGGCTATTTTCTTATAAAAGATCAAAAATTATATAAGCATCTTGAGCAGCTAGCAAGATCTGACATGCTCAAATCAATTTGGCACGTAAGGGAAATTGATTTGGAAAAGGGAGAATATCCACTTTATCTTTCTGTTACAAAACCAATAGTTACATTTAATGAAAATTTACATCAAGATATGCTTTGAATTGTTACCAATTAACCACCAGAGGCTGAAATCAGTGGCCTTTAATTAATAAGAAAAAACAACTCAGTAGTTTAGGCCTCCTAAATGCTGATGAGATGGCTTGGTGTTCATTAAACAGCAGTGGTCTTAAGAGGCAGGGAGTCCTGGGAGCCACCAGCTGTTTGGATGAATGACTCATTATTAACCTTGATGAAACAAAAACCACTGTTACTGTCAGACATTCTCTGACATTCATCTGATCGATATTAAATAGCACCATATAACAGGTCAATGTGTTCAATTGTCTGAGGAACATCTAGCAGCTCACTTATCCTGGCAGACATATCTGGAGACCTGCAAAGGGTCATCATTAAGGCTTTTGGGACAGCTATTTGTGTGCCATAGGTAATACTTTCTCTAAGGATTTTCAAACACAAAACTATGTCTGATTTGTTCTAACTTGATGTTTGAATTAATCAGTAATCCAAGTACTGGAGCAAACTCAAAATTCTTTCTTGGGGAATATCTGGTCTTGACCAGGTGAAATCTATGGGGGGCTGGCCTTTTGTCTAGCCTAGCATACCAGTCTGGCTCTATAATTTGCATAAATAGAATCAAAGTCCTACCAATTGTGTGATCCTGTATAGTTCTCCCCTTAATCAGCATTATAAAATACCTGCCCTGTAGGCTGTCTTCAGATTGTATATTACTAAACTATTCTATCTGATTCCTAAGAAAAATTTGACTAACATAAAAGACATATGAAAAAAGAGAGCCCAAGCCACTGATTTTCAAAATGCTACTGAGACTAGTTGCATTAGAATCATATTAGGCACCTGTTAAAAATATAGATTCCTGGATCTCATCTCAAACTGACTAAATCAGAAATTCCAGGAATAGAGCTCAACAATCTATATTTTTAACAAGAACTTTTATTAGTCTATGAGTACTCAAATACCAGTTTAAGGGATTCAAAATCCAGTCAGTCCTGAGGCACTTGAGGCTCCTCTATATTTGGGTAGCATTTAACCTCTGTGGATATCCATACAACTTCACTATTTGAAGCATCTGCTTGATTAAGATGTGTTTCAATGTTTAAAGTCCTATTTTATTTTGATAACTATCACAAAACAAGTATGTGATTTCCGCTTCTGTTAAAAAATATTAAAAAGACACTGCTAGTACACCGCTCAGCATTAACTCCATCGCCTTGTAAGAGATGATATACATTCCCTTTTCTGATATTAAAACTCTTTTATTCATAATAACTCCACTTACTACTAGGCTGCCAGGAAGCTCATAACCAAACAGATGCCTAACTACAGCTGAACTCGTCTCACAGTAAGCATATTTGTTTCTGCCCTTCTCTTTGATTTCTTTCTTCCTTTCAATTACATTTGTATTGATCTTTTTTTGTAGGTTAAACAAGAAAACAGACTTTCAAAGTTCGCTTGGAAAGAAGCAGAGTATGAAAAAAAATCTCAAATAACAATTACAGTGGTTTTATCAGTTGATTTAAAGTCATCATCCATATCAATTTGGGTTTGGGCTTGTTCTATTTTTCCCCCATACACTTGCAGAAATATAGCAGGTCTAGATTAGTAACAAGGTATCGTCTTTGTCCCTAAAAACTGCAGGGAGATGGTCTCTGTTTCCAGACTAAAGTTTTTGCAACACTCTAGTTTAATCAAACTCCTTGGACTAGTAGAGGGGGAGGGGGACAGGGAGAATCAAAACTAACCATGTACCAGTTTGAAATCTACAGTTTACTATCAATCTGGACAGATAACTTAGACTTCAGCATTGTAGATTAGAAATATCCAGAACCTATAGCATTAGCTGAAGTAGGTCTGCTGGAAGCCAATATCAATTTTAAAGAACTTTCAAATCACTTCTTTCTACTTTCTGATCATGTCTTTCTGAAATTTTTGGATCAATCATTTTGTTTTGTAGATAACCCCAAACAGATAAGCAACTGGTTGACTTTCTTCTTGTTTCTTTTCTTTTTCACTGAAAATGAATAGTTGTTTTGTTGTTTTGATTGATATAAAACGTAGACTTGGAATTCTGTAGGCCCAAGCAAACATTTTGTGATAAAAGTGAGAGTGCTCATCAAAATTCTGAGGATTCCAATGTTTCTATGAAGCTTTTGACTCAGAGATCTGTATTATTAGATAATTTAGAGCTTTTCAGAAGTATTTTTTGAGTCTGACTAAAGTCTGACTTGATTGCTGTCTGGTATCTTTGACCATACCAGAAAACCTAAATGAAAAAATGTTAGGAATTCAGAAAAAGACAGTTTTTAGAAAATATTTCAGAGCAAAATTTGAGACTAAAAAGTTTAGTACGAATATTGATTTTTTGTTAAATAAAAATCTAGTATGGGCTGTGTGTGGTGGCTCATGACTGTAATCGCAGAATTTTGAGAGGCCGAGGCAGGCAGACTGCTTGAGCTCAGGAGTTCGAGACCAGCCTGGGCAACACGGAGAAATCCCGTCTCTACAAAAAAATACAAAAATAGCCAGGCGCGGTGGTGTGTACTTGCAGTTGCAGCCACTCAAGAGTCTGAGGTGGGAGGATCACTTGAGCCTGGGTGGCAGAGGTTGTAGTGAGCTGAGATTGTGCCACTGAACCTGGCCTGGGTACCTGGGTGACAGAGTGAGACCTTGTCTCAAAAAAAAAAAAAAAAAAAAAAAAATACGTTGTTTAGGAGTAAACAGTTGTGCAAATAAAAATTTAAAATCTGTGTCTTTTGTCAGGAGTAGTTTTTTTAGTTCTAAACTTAGAATAGGAAAAGTGTTCAAGTTATTACAGACCATCCTTCATAATCATACTCATAAAAAATTATGAATTATACTTTAAAAACTTGTTCTCATCTACTCTGGACTTAAACTGATGTTATATTTTTAACCTAAAACATTAATATGAGGAATTCATGAACCAATCTGTCACATGCGTCATTGTTTAGTTTTGCTGTTGTTATAATCAAAGCTTCACCACATTCTGAACTGATTAAGTAGAGATCAACATCAATGGTTAGATGGTCAGAATAAACAAATCAACTGTGGGGCAGCATTCTATTCCATTTTGTGGAATATATAAAGCTAAGAAACTGAATTGGAAAAAAGAGGAAAATACAAGATAATTAAAAATTCAACTTTAACTTATAAATAGCAAATTTTTCATTTATCCTAAGATTTAAAAAATATTTCAGTCATGTGAATATGCTATGACTAGAGTAATAAATTTCATAGAAAATATTACCTCCTATCGAGAGGTATCTGTGTATACAGTACATTCTTGGAGCCCTTAAGATTACTTAAAAGGCAATGTCATGTTGATGGTAATACCTTTTATTGGCCAATTGAATGTTGACAGATACAATTACAGAACTCAAGTATATCTTAAAATCTATACTTTCAGGAAGCTGAAAAAAAATGTCTTATTCTCTGCAAGCATGTTTGTCTATCATTTATAGTTAGTAAAATAAAGGTATTATCAGAATCTTGGCCTTGAGATTCATATAACTAGATTACTGCTTATCTCATACTCTACAAAATTGGAGAACAATAATGTATACTGCATTGATGCTACAACCATACTGATAGTTCACAAATTATAGAGTTTAAATTTATAGCTCCCTTTATATCTGTCATCAACAGCTCCCAAATCACAAGGTTTGCAGGTGAATCCACCTACATTTTTTGTGTTAAAGCCATTTTGGAAAAAAGAAAACCTAAGAAAACTAAAACAAAGGTTAACTAAATTTCCTTCTTTTAAAAATAAAGTCAGGGCAATCCTTTCAATTCTGAAAGCAAAAGAGTCACAATTAGATGGATCTAGTCAAATAATAATGGATAAAAATGTATGTAATGAATCCAACTATACAAAAATACTAATGTCATTATTTACTGATTAAAAAAATTTTTTTAATTCCTCAAAAGTATTTGTTTTATCTCAAAGCTGAGAGGTAAAAGAATGACTACCACCAGCAGTTTGTGTGTGTGTGTGTGTGTGTGTGTGTGTGAGAGAGAGACAGAGAGAGACAGATCTACTATGAGACAGAGAGAAGAAAAATAAGCTAAAATCATTTTTGCTAATTTAATTTCCATTAGAAGGAGAAAATGAAACATTTTTCCATTAATATAATGCTTTTTGGTGAGGACAAACTTTTTTTTTGGAGACAGGGTCTCGCGTTGGCTTCACTCAGGCTAGAGTGCAGTATTGCAATATTGGCTCACTGCATCCTAAGACTCCCCAGGCTTGGGTAATCCTCCTGAGTAGGAGGGACTACAGGCATGCACAACCATGCCCAGCTCATTTTTGTATTTTTTGTAGAGATGAGATTTCACCATGTTGCCCAGGCTGGTCTTGAACTCCTAGGCTCAAGTGATCCAGCCTCAGCCTCCCAAAGTGCTGGGTTCTACAGATGTGAGCCACCACATCTGGCCTTTTAAACAGCTTTTAAATCCGGAAAGGTTTAATACACCAAAACTTTGTGAAGCCTTTGGAGAGGGGCCTTACCTCCAGAAGACAGTTTTCTCACTGTAATTACTAAGAATTTAAATTTTCATTTTTCTGAAAATACTATTGAAAGGTCCCAAAAGCCTGTTAATGACCATAGGCCAGAAAGAAAAAGAACTGAAATATCCATTTCTCATTTATCAACCAATTCTGAAAAGTTTAACCAAATTACAAAAATATTTCAAGGATAATTCAGAAGATAATAAATTTGTCAATCTGTTTACCAAATATGTGTCTATTATAATATCCAAATGCCTATAGCAGATTCAGAAAATATGGGAAAACATATTAATTCCAATTAACACTATTATATTACAAGTGTAAATTATGTCCACATGACCTGCATGGTTTATTTGTAAAATATATATTTTAAGTGACTAATATGTACAACATTAATTTGCATATTAGAAGTTTTTGACATCTTTAGCATACCTGTATTTTCTTAAATAAACTGTGTGTGTGTATGGATAAGCAACACATATTACACTCATATAAATACATGTGGATTTTTATACTTTCATAAAATCCCCCAGTGGGGATTCAGAACGTCTTTAGAGAAGATTTTTAAAGTCAAATTTGTTTTTTTATATTTTATTTTTTTTTTAGAAATGGGGCTGTGTTTTATACTTTTATAAAACCCTCCAGTGGGGATCTAGAATGTCTTTAGAGGAGATTTTTAAAGTCATATTGTTTTATACATTTTTTACTTTTTTTAGAAACAGGATCGTGCTCTGTCACCCAGGCTGGAGTGTAGTGACACAATCATAGCTCACTGCAGCCTCAAACTCCTGGGCTCAAGAGATCCTCCCACATCAGACTCCAAGCAGCTGTGTCTATAGATATGTGCTCCCAGGCCTGGCTAATTTTTTTTTCTTCTAATTTTTTGTAGAGACAAGGTTTCAGTGTGTTGCACAGACTGGCCTCAAACTCCTGGCCTCAAGTGATCCTCCTGCCTCAGCCTCCCAAAGTATTGGGATTATAGGTGTGAGCCACTGTGCTGAAAGTAAAATTTAATAGAAAAAATATAAATTTACTTTTGCATTCTCAAAATAACTAAATCTTTCCCACTATTTCAGTGCCTATAAAGATCTCTGAAAAGACCTTCAGTTCTTTTGTGAACATATTACTTTAATTTGACTATCTTTCAAGGACATTTGTACAGCAAACAGCCTTGGAAGATAAAGATATCTTTCTTTAGAACAAAGGGCAAGTTTGCGCACAGCCTTAGAAAATAAACGTCTCTCCCTAAAAAGCAGAGAGCTGGCCTACTTACCTCCTCATATAAAAAATTCAGATTCCTGAAGTTCAAGACCCATCTCCTATAATGCCTGGCCCTATACACATTACCCTGTGGAAACTGGGGGATCAGAGAACCAGCACAAATTCTGATACTCTGGCTACTGCTGTTGCTATGAGTAATAAACTGCCCTTTTTGTCTGACCTGAGTCTTAAAGTCTTAAATCCTCTGTTAGAATCCATGATCCAATGGCTGGCTTACACATTAATTTGCAAGCAGGGTAACATTTCAGACCCTCCACAGCTCTTGTCAACCTCCAAATCTCAGGGGTTTATAATAACACCAGTTTATTTCTTGTTTCCTCTTGTTTCCTTACATTTTACTCACTTGACATGTTGGCCATGGGTCACTGGGTTCAGCTTAGCTCTGCTCCACACATCTCCTTCTTTTGGGGATCCAGGTTAAAAGAGCAGCCCCCACCTGGGACATGTTTGTTCTCATGACACAAAGAAAAGAGCAATGGAAAGTCCACACTATGATTTTTCAACATTTTTGCTTGGTCATGGCATACTGGCAGACTTACATGGAAGGTCTCTAACTTACAATGGTTTGACTCAGGATTTTTCCACTTTCTGATGGTGAGAAAGCAATATGCATTCAGTAGAAACTGTACTTTGAATTTTCATCTTTCCCCCGGCTAGCAATATGCTATATCAATACTCTCTCAAGATGGTGGCACTCTCTCTCAATAGTGGCAATGAGCCATAGCTCCCAGACAGCCACATGATCATGAGGTTAACAACTGGTACTCAACAGTGTACTGTGTGGCCAGATGATTTTTGCCCAACTAACGTAAATGTTCTGAACATTTAAATATTAAGTGCTAAGCTCGATGTTTGGTAGGTTAGGTGTTTTGAATGTATTTCAACGTACGATATTTTCAGCTTATGATGGTTTTATTGGGACGTAACTCCATCACAAGTTGAGGAGAACCTGTACTCTACTGACCAAAGCAAGTCACATTGATAAGCCCAATATCAATGGGATGCAGACGTATTCTCTTCCCACAGGGAGAATTGAAACAGTATCACTCCCAAATAGGAAGAAGTAAGGATGCATAACATACTTACAAAGAAGAGGAGTGAATAATAGAAATAATACATTCGAACTCACATAACACATGTTTAGAAAAAGATAGTTATGTTAGGATTCATTATGTTAGTTAATAATATAGCTAATTGTATTAGCACAAAATCAAAAATTTGAAAGACCCTTTCCATGTTTCAAAATAGTTTCTAATGTCTTGCATTATACTTATGATAAAAAGAAAAATACCAAAGTTCAATGATTACTTTTTAAAACAAGAGTAGAAATGCATTTGATGAGATGACATATAAATTGAAATAGCACTAATGATTATTTTTTAAAACAACAGTAGAAATGGGTTCAATGAGATGACATATCAATTGAAATAAAGGTAGTAGTACAGTTGGTATGAATGTTTTCAAATATACACACGGACACACAAGCATGAAAAGAATATTTTTAAGAGTAACAGAGAAATATTGCTGCTACTATTAATAGAAAAATATATTTATAAAGCAAAGGTTTGACCAAGCCATCATTTAATAATCACAACTAATGTTCCAAGAATTATTTAAAGAGTATGTTTAGCATCTCTCATGCTCCCTTTTGAAGTTTTCTGTTGTTGTTATCAAAATCACCCTGAAGAAACACAGAGTGCAAAAAGGGTTATTTCTTATTTTTTCTTTTGAATTGTTTTAGATGTAATCATCCTTTGAGCCATCTTTTCATCAAATAATCTCTTTGAACTTCTTACCTGTGTATTGCCATATGCTAGACACTCTGCATGAAATAAACATGCTTTACCTTGAGGCCAATGAACCAATTAAAATTGTCTAATTATGCTATGTTCCTAATTTCACATCAGAAGTCATAATTTCAGGATTCCAAAAACTATGATAACCACTCTCCATTCTAACAAGTCTTTTTTTCCCTGATTTTCTCTTCAGTTTAACAATCCCATGTGCTGTGATCCACTGACTACATTCTTCCTTTTTTAAGTGGCTATGCTCCATTCCATAGACATTTATCTAAATATCTAAATATTTCCCCATTGTCATGTTAGCTACCTATCTAATATTATTTAGGATGTTCAAATATTTAACTATTCTTACCCACTTTTAACATGTTTTTAATTCAGTATTTAAAATTTGTATATTTAAAGATAAACTTTACCTATTTTCCGTATTATTTATAAAAGATTATACGTGTCAGGAAGTGCATACATTTGCGCACACACACACTGTAACTATGCTTATTCATTCATTGTTGGGTTTAATAAGTATTAATTGAATGGGTGAAAAGATGAATTCTGACAAACACTAAATTTTAAATATCCTCTAAAAGTAAATAAAATTAAGATGGACTTTTCTGAATATTTTCAAAAAGAAATGTAAATATGTTTCTTGCCTTTCAGCTTTTCCCATCTTGCCTACTCTCCAGTGTTAGCCTTCATTTTGCTCTTACCAACTACATTCCATCAACATTTACTCTGAGTTCTATATCTTAATTATAAAATATTGTTTGAAGCTCTAGCTATGGCTGATATATTTTTACCTTACAAATGCTATTCTCTTGAACTTCCTGCTGGAAGAATCTTAGTAACAGATGGTGGAGCTTCTAGAGATATATTAAATAAAATGAAACTTTGCATATCAATACAAATCTGACAAGTGACTTAATCACAAAAGACACTCTCCTTCAAAAAACAATCAGGTAGGCAGCACGGATGAACCCCGAGGAAAGAAGTCACTTTAGATACAGCCCCTTCTGTATTTTTCTCTATTCATTAATTAAGCAGCATTTAAGACAGCTTTTCATTTTTAGTATTTAACCTGATTTCAGCTCCATTTTTAAAGAGAAAAATTATGTAAGAACCCTACCCTTATTCTTCAAACTAATTTTTTTTTCGAGGAGAACATGGGCATCAGTATACTTAAGTTTAGGCTGAAAATTGATACAAAGCAGAACTTCTTCAGAAATTCTCTAGGCATGCCAAAGTACATCCAGGTATTGGGAGCTACAGGAGCAAAAGGATAGAGATAAGGCAAAAGTATCTCTGAATAACATTAATTAAAGGATTCTGTCTAGCAAACAGATTTCTATGACCTTTGAGTAATAATTTAAAGACATGATTGACGTGTTTTTTTGTTTTTTTTTTTTCCCCATAGCAAAGCCTGATCTTAAATCTTATCCTTGAGTATCTATTACATTTGTTTTGGCTCAGGTTTCAGGTTCTTTGCTGTTACTCTACTTTAGGAAATTTCTAACTGGGGTAAAGAGAAGAAAAGATTAAAAGAACTACCAGTTTCAGCACGAAGCCTTGGTGACAGAAAGAGAAATGGAGATAGGAATAATCGCATAAAATCTGGTAGTTGGTTGTGGACATGGGAGTGAGTTTTAAAACAGCACAAAGGCGATGGTTTGAAAACATTAAGATAAGAGGGAAGAGGCAAGCAGAAGGAAGATTTCTTTTTTAATTTAATTTTATTATTATTATACTTTAAGTTTTAGGGTACATGTGCACAATGTGCAGGTTTGTTACATATGTATCCATGTGCCATGTTGGTGTGCTGCACCCATTAACTCGTCATTTAGCATTAGGTATATCTCCTAATGCTATCCCTCCCCCCTCCCCCCACCCCACAACAGTCCCCGGAGTGTGATGTTCCCCTTCCTGTGTCCATGTGTTCTCATTGTTCAATTCCCACCTATGAGTGAGAACATGCGGTGTTTGGGTTTTTGTCCTTGTGATAGTTTACTGAGAATGATGATTTCCAGTTTCATCCATGTCCCTACAAAGGACATGAACTCATCATTTTTTATGGCTGCATAGTATTCCATGGTGTATACGTGCCACATTTTCTTAATCCAGTCTATCGTTGTTGGACATTTGGGTTGGTTCCAAGTCTTTGCTGTTGTGAATAGTGCCTCAATAAACGTACGTGTGCATGTGTCTTTATAGCAGCATGATTTATAGTCCTTTGGGTATATACCCAGTAATGGGATGGCTGGGTCAAATGGTATTTCTAGTTCTAGATCCCTGAGGAATCTCCACACTGACTTCCACAATGGTTGAACTAGTTTACAGTCCCACCAACAGTGTAAAAGTGTTCCTATTTCTCCACACCCTCTCCAGCACCTGTTGTTTCCTGACTTTTGAATGATGGCCATTCTAACTGGTGTGAGATGGTATCTCATTGTGGTTTTGATTTGCATTTCTCTGATGGCCAGTGATGATGAGCATTTTTTCATGTGTTTTTTGGCTGCATAAATGTCTTCTTTTGAGAAGTGTCTGTTCATGTCCTTCGCCCACTTTTTGATGGGGTTGTTTGTTTTTTTCTTGTAAATTTGTTTGAGCTCATTGTAGATTCTGGATATTAGCCCTTTGTCAGATGAGTAGGTTGTGAAAATTTTCTCCCATTTTGTAGGTTGCCTGTTCACTCTGATGGTAGCTTCTTTTGCTGTGCAGAAGCTCTTTGGTTTAATTAGATCCCATTTGTCAATTTTGGCTTTTGTTGCCATTGCTTTTGGTGTTTTAGACATGAAGTCCTTGCCCATGCCTATGTCCTGAATGGTAATGCCTAGGTTTTCTTCTAGGGTTTTTGTGGTTTTAAGTCTAACATGTAAGTCTTTAATCCATCTTGAATAAAATACCTAGGAATCCAACTTACAAGGGACGTGAAGGACCTCTTCAAGGAGAACTACAAACCACTGCTTAATGAAATAAAAGAGGATACAAACAAATGGAAGAACATTCCATGCTCATGGGTTGGAAGAATCAATATCGTGAAAATGGCCATACTACCCAAGGTAATTTATAGATTCAATGCCATTCCCATCAAGCTACCAATGACTTTCTTCACAGAATTGGAAAAATCTACTTTAAAGTTCATATGGAACCAAAAAAGAGCTCGCATTGCCAAGTCAGTCCTAAGCCAAAAGAACAAAGCTGGAGGCATCACGCTACCTGACTTCAAACTATAATACAAGGCTACAGTAACCAAAACAGCATGGTACTGGTACCAAAACAGAGATATAGATTAATGGAACAGAACAGAGCCCTCAGAAATAACGCCGCATATCTACAACTATCTGATCTTTGACAAACCTGACAAAAACAAGAAATGGGGAAAGGATTCCCTATTTAATAAATGGTGCTGGGAAAACTGGCTAGCCATATGTAGAAAGCTGAAACTGGATCCCTTCCTTACAGCTTATACAAAAATTAATTCAAGCAGAAGGAAGATTTTTAAGCCACAGAGATCAGAGAGGAAAGGATATTCCAGGAACTCAGTACCAACTGGCTTCCCTGTACCACCTGAGCTCTCTCGGGAGTGCTCTTCCCTCTAATGCTTCACTCTTGTGAGCATATCAGGGCCCATCCTCCCCACTGTGAAACCTCCCTAGTTTAATCTGCTCTTCCTCAGAGTCTTAACTCTCTTCCCTAAAATGACAATTTGTTAATCTTAAAAATTATTCCATCCTTGGAAATATAAAAGTAAAGTTTCAGTTAATTACTCTTTAAAGGATATTTACATTTTACCAAAGGTTTCTGAGAGACACAAAGCCTTGAACCCAAAGGAGTAAATCCCAAATCTTGGGTGTTTGTTATTTAGTGATCTGTTTGTGGGAGATTCTAATGTTTCCTAAATCTAAGCATATACACATAGCTTCAGTTCTGCTTCAGTACTGCCATGGCTGTATTTTACAAAATGTTCAAAGAACACAAAATACATTAAAAGAACCTTAAGCTATAATTACCAATTGCAAACACAGTGGCAGATTTTCATATACAAAAAATATATATATACCTCTACATACACTATTGGTTAAAGGGAATTTTACACAGATGAGATCTTTTTTATTCACACCATCTTCACTCAATAACTTATCCATATAATTATCACTATGCATGTGTATTAGTCTGCTTGGGCTACCATAATAAAATACCACAGACTGGGTGACTTAAACAACAGAAATTCATTTTCTCACAGTTCTGAATGGGGGAAGTCCAAGATCAGAGTGCCTGCGTGGTTAGGTTCTGGTGAGGGCTCTCTTACTGAGTTGCTGATGGCTGCCTTCTTGCTATGTTCTCATATGGCACAGAGCTCTGGGGTCTCTTCCTCATCTTGTAAGGGCACTAATCTCATCATGAGGGGCCCCACCCTCATGACCTCATTACCCCCCAAACTCCTCATTTCCAAATATCATTACATTGGGGGTTAGGGCTTCAACATATGGATTTGAGAAGGACATAATTCAGTGCATAGCAGTAAGAAAATGCTGCCCCAAGTCCTTAAGACAATTCTACAATAAAATGTATGAGCAAGAAAGTTTTAAAATTAAACAACTAAATGTATGAACAATAAAATGTCTTTATGTATGTGGGGAGCTGAAAGATGATAAATAACATGACTATTACCAAGAAAAGTCCCATTTTTTTTTTTTTTTTTTTATAAGTTTCTGTGAATTTAACTACCCTTGAGCATCTCTCTTCTTTGCCCTCATCTCTAGATTTCACCTTGGATCAGGTTGAACAGCAGCACCATTCCCTTAGATATGAAAGCAACTGCCAATCCAGCTCCTCCAGGCCTTTGTTTGAAAACTCTGTATTTCAGTAGGGGAGCCTCAAGCTCTTATATTTCAAAAATAAGCATGACTACACTCAAATGCCATTCTCTGAAGCTGGTTGATTTCTGAAATGCCTGAACTCATTATCCTCACATGGAGGTTTCTGATGCTGACATTTCTCGGCCCCTCCATGCATTGCTCAGTCATGGTGCTGTCACCCCCAGAGGTCCCCATAGGTCTTTAGGGCTCCAGATAAAAGTAATCAACATAGGGAGCAACAAAACAGAGCAATTAACTGAAGGCAGCTGACCTTCAGAGAGACGCAAACTCAAACTTCAAAAAGTTTCTATCTGTAGCTCTTTTTATTCTGAATACAAGGTTCTTGTGAGGTTTTGCGTGTGTGTGTGTGTGTGTGTAACCAAGCTGAAAATTCAGTGATACGGAGAGACAAGCATGAGGTATTAGATAAGCAAGACTAATGAAATCAAGCCGAGACAAAGAACACCTGGTGTATATTATGTTGACTAAGGATTTCTTCGTTTTTCTTATTTCCCAAGCCCATTTTTCTGTTTGAAACAAAAGAGGCATGAAATTTATAGATTCAGTAATTATAGGAATAGTAACTATGTTGGATGAAGACAAACCTTTGAGCTAGTTTAGCCATAGGAACCAAAATCAATCACCCCAAGTGTAAAGTGGCACAGTAGGTTATATTTTTATAATTGGGATCATCAAATCCGGGCCCAGAGGCTGGGGGTTGAAATCATAGCAAATTTATCACATATTTTATTCCAACCTGCTCTAGTCTAATCTAGACATTCATTAAACTTTTGAGCGTCAGGCCCTGGGCTAGGCAAAGGAGACATACACAAAGATTACTAAAATATTTTCTATCTTTAGAAAATCTCTAACAGTGAAAATATGAACTGGCATTGGGCAGGCATTGCTCTGTTTACACAAGAAGTCAGCCAGCAACTGTCTTTAAATGAATAATTGCAATGGGAAGAATATTCCACTAAGCATTGTATCTGGTGCTTTTTCACATACAATTTTCCTTGAATCCACTAGCCTGTCTCCATTATTTTCTACAATCTAATCAATTTCTTGTTCTGGAAAACAGCCAGGTTTTAACAGTTCCTGAATTGAATGCGAAAAGAAACCTCTGAAAAATGAACAAAATTTCTTGAAAAAAAAAAAAAAAAAAGAGGGAGACTCCAATTATTTTAATATTCTCTTGGAAAAGGAAGCTTTAAGTTTTTCTAACACAAGAATATTTCTCTCTAGAGAATGCTATCACTTTTACCAGGGTGCTCATTTTTACGATATAAATAGTTTCTTCAGTTTTTACTTGGTCATACACAACAGAAACAGGAATTATTTGTTCCCAGAGTTCAGGAAAATCAACCAGGTAGAATCAATATCAGGTGGGGCCATTGAAACTTTCTAATAAAATAAAATACATATTTAATTAACACACTTTCATTTCTACTATCCAATTTCTAATTAAAAATCTGATTCTGTAAATTCAGATTATTTGAAAATCATCTGAAACTAATTACATTTTTAAAACTCAACCAACAAAAGGGCAGATTATACATAAGTGCAATATTCATAAATAAAGTCAACAGAAACAAGAATGTCTAATCTTTAGAATGAAATGTCTTTTTAGTTAGTTCCACTATATCTACCTAATCAACAATTACACACATACGTGCACATACATACACATACAAATCACTTCCTCTGGCATTCACAACATTATTAAACTGTTTAAACAGTATGTGAACACAGACAAAACTATAGGCCCCTATAGGCCAGTGTTTCTTGAGGCATGGCCTGGCCTTGCATTTGAACTGTATTAATTTCATTTGGGGAATACTTGCTAAAGTACAGCTTCCTGAAACCCACACAAGTTCTACTAAATCAGAATCTCAAGGAAGTCAGAAAATCTCTATTTTTTATAAGTTCCTAAGGTGATTTTTTTTTTTTTTTTTTTTTTTTTTGAGACGGAGTCTTGCTTTGTCACCCAGGCTGGAGTGCCGTGGCGCGATCTCGGCTCACTGCAAGGTCCGCCTCCCGGGTTCACGCCATTCTCCTGCCTCAGCCTCTCCAAGTAGCTGGGACTACAGGCGCCCGCCACCACGCCCGGCTAATTTTTTGTATTTTTAGTAGAGACAGGGTTTCACTGTGGTCTCGATCTCCTGACCTTGTGATCTGCCCGCCTCGGCCTCCCAAAGTGATGGGATTACAAGCGTGAGCCACCGCGCCCGGCCAGGTGATTCTAATACACATGAAAATTTGGGAAACAGTGATATAACATTTTAGTCATGGACAACAAAGTTTCTATTTAGAGATTCAGAATGGGATGAGAAGCGTTGGCTCCATCCTTCTTTCTACTGTGCTAAGATTTCTCTCTTCCCATAGAGATAGTTTTACTACTAGATTTCAGGCAATCCCGTACTAAATTGGACTTTGCCTTTTTAATATCCCTTTGATATCTTGACAAATATTTTGCAGTCCTGCTATTGCCCTATAGGTAAGATAATCATTTCTTTTGGTGTCCCCAGATATTTCTACCACTCTACCCCTCCTCCTAGTTTCAGCCAGCCTGTTCAGCTGACCTATCACAAAAGCTCTGTGCTCTACCTAAAAGAAACTTTTTATTTGGTCCTGTTTCTCCTTGTTCTGTTTGCTTTGCTTGAATCACCATCTATTTTTAAGGTGATATCCATCTCATCCTCTTTCTGAACAGTGCATCAGGTTAGGAGCCTTCTTCCAATCTCCACTAACCATTTTAAGCACATTTTAGTCTCTTTTTTCCAAAGACGTCAGATGTCCTTCTTGTATACTTTCCATTGACTTATTTCTGAACCAGAAGGCATCTTGAGTGCTAAAGTCACTCACAGAACAGAAGTTTGTTTATTTATTTAACAAGATGCAGTAGGTGCCTATTACGAGCCAGCCAGGCACCATGCTACAGCAGTGAACCAAAAGGACAAGGTTCCTGACCTCATGAAGCTCAATTTTCTATTGGAGGAGATAAAAATATAAACATGAATAAAGAAATAAAATAAGATACTGATAGTAGCTAGAAGCAGGTGTGTGTGTGTGTGTGCACGCATGCATGTGTGCATGTGTTCCATTTTGTTAGATGCGCAGAAGAAAATCTTTCCTGAAGTGGGTAAAATAAAGAGCCAACCACGCAAAGACCTAAAGGAAGAGAATTCAAGGAAGAGGATCTAGCTAGGACAAAAGGCCTTTCACCTGTTCAAAGAATTGAAAGATCAGAGAGGTGCAAGCATGGAAAGGGGAGAGATGGAGAGGCCATACAATGTGAGGGCCCTGAAGGCCACGGTCAAGGGAATCAGAGAAAGCTTAATGCTTTTAATTCTAATAGCAACAGGAAGCCACTGAAGTGTTTCATGTAAGCTAGAGATCGGGTTTGAGGATAAAATAACTGTAAGATAACTGCAGCTGCCACAGAGACGTTGACGTTTAGAAGATGAAGAGGGGAAGCACGCAGCCCAGTTAGGAGGCCCTTGTAGTGACACAGATGATGACCTGAATCAGTGAGGCAGCAGCAGAGATGGAAGAAAGCACGTGACTCTAGGACGTTGGTGGAAGAGTAACAGGCCTTACCAGGCAGTTGAGGGCAATAAAAAGTGAGACCCCAAGGATGCCTCCTAACTTTTTATTTTGAGTAACTGGGTGGATAGTGCCATCTACTGAAATGGAAGAAATCTGAGGAAAGAAGATGGAAGGAAAAAGGAAGGGAATGAAGAATTTCCTTTTAGACATGTTAAATTTAAGATGTTTCTTGAATATCCAAGTGTGATACCATCTGGAGATACGAATCTGAGCACCGATGCATGAAGACGGCATTTAAAAACACAGGATCGATTTTCCTAGGGAGGGTTTAAGTACGGATGAACATTCAGGATCAAGCTCAGGGGCATGCCAAAATTTAGAAATCGGGCAGAGAAGGATGAAAATGTAAAGGAGGCCTAGAAAAAGTGACTGGTTATTTGGGTTCAAGGAAGCTAAAAGACGAAAATTCTCAAAATATTTTAAAAAGGAAGTGGCCAACCATATCAAATACTGCTGAAAGGCTAAGATGGATATTTGGAAGAGATCACAGGTTTTGGCAACATGAACGCGATGCTGACAAAGAACCATATAAATGAGTAATCTTTCAAAGCCCAGGTGTTTAGCTGACCTGCAAAAGAAATATTATGGAAGGTAGAAAGGTGAAAAGAAAAAAGAAGGGGGTGCAAAGAAAATTCTACCACACATTCAGAACTTTAATAGTTCTTAATCTAAGATAAACTACAGTGAGACATATATGTTGCAAAAGTATGAAATACAATATAATTTTTTTAAGTATGAAATACTATCTGGCACACATACTAAATTTATCTAAACAAAGATCTCAGAATTTAGTAGCACAGGATAACCTATTTATTGCTCCGGATTGAGGAGGCATAGTGGATTTTTAAAAAGACTTATATTTAATTATTTAACAAAGAATAGCCAAGCAAAGTCTACAAATACACTGCTCCTATATAATGCTGCTAGGATCACTTATCTCTCCTCCCTCTCTCATGGCAAAGCCTCCAAACACCTGATGATTAATATCAATCTCCCATTTGTTAAATAGTGCAAATCACCCTTTGTCATTTTAGTTGCACTGAATTTGAATTTGCATAGGCTGCAAGCAGAGAACAGAATCTTGAAGCCACATAAACTAATCACACTTAGTCTTAAAACAGAATATGTTGGATATCCAGCCAAATAAAATTGCTCAAGTACCCAATACATATTCTAAACACTTGCACCTCCATGCTTCTGCTACCTTGCTTTCTACTTCTCAAAAGTTACTTTTCCACTTGTCCGTAAGTCAAAATCCTATCTTTTCTTCAAGGTTCAACTGACTAATGCCTTTGAATTCTTTCTTGCTAGATATCACTTCTATGAACTTCATGATGTTGCACCTCTGTCTCTGGCTTTTATACTTTTTACCTTTTATTATATGACATTGTTGTCTATTCTTTTGTCTGCCTAACACCCTGTATTATCTGGGGACAACCACCCCTTTCCCTGTACTGGCATCAACAAGATAAGGTTTCCATGGAGCTGCCATAATTTTTATATAATGCTGCCCCTAGGCCAGAATTGGTTGGTCTAGAGGAAGATACCTGATCCAAACTATGACAACCACAATATTCCAACCCTTGACAATGACTGACTCTTCCAGGATGGGCACTTAACTCAAGCTAGGCCAATCATAGTCATTTCTCAACTAGATCCTGCCCCACTGGTCATAGCTAATTGGTGCAGGACTGGAACTGGATGCAAGCTGACCCTCTGGATTGAGAACTAGAGGTCAGACCACTCCCTGTCCCATGTCTCAAACTGAAATATGCGGCACTGGAAAACTGCTCATGCTCATGGCCATGGGATTAGCCTTCCCCTTAGCCTCAGAAGGCCTTGGAGTGGAAGTGACAGGTATCTGGTAGGGGTAAATGCCACCTCTTTAGTCTCATGACTGAAACCACCTTCAAAGCACTATTCAGTGTTGTCTTTGGAGACAAGTGAAGTGACTTGTGATATCTGGGGGGAGCCACCACCACAAAAATAATTTCTCTCTCTGCTAGGTGATTTCTTCAATTTTATTATTATTTTCTTTTTATGGTGATGTTGAATTGAGGAGAGATGTTCCTGCTACATTTATTAAAAGTTAAAAGAAAATCCCAGCACCTTGCGAGGCCAAGGCATGTGGATCACTTGAAGGAGGCCAGGAGTTCGAGACTAGCCTGGCCAACATAGTGAAACCATTTCTGTACTAAAAATACAAAAAAGAAAGCAGCATTTGTTGGCTGGGCATGGTGGCTTACGCCTTTAATCTCAGCACTTTGGGAGGCTGAGGCGGGCGGATTACCTGAGGTCAGGAGTTCGACATAAGCCTGGCTAACATGGTGAAAATCTGTCTTTACTAAAATTACAAAAAACAAAAAATTAGCCAGGCATGGTGGCACGCACCTGTAATCCCAGCTACTCAGGAAGCTGAGGCAGGAGAATCCCCTGAACCCAGGAGGCGGAGGTTGCAGTGAGCCGAGATGGTGCCATTGCACTCCAGCATGGGCAACAAGAGCGAAACTCTGTCTCAGGGGAAAAAAAAAAAAAAAAAAAAGAAAGCAACATTTGCAAGAGGTGATACTCATCTCTCTTTCTCTCTTTTTCTGTGAAAGGTTACTAGATTTCCTCCTTTTGGGGAGAAGTAGAAAAAATAATTTTGAGAGTAGGAGAGATCTCCCCTCTTAAGGAGGGGCTACTAATTAGGGGGGTAAAAAAATCAGGGGCTGAGAACACAGAATGTATGAGTTTTAAAGACAATGTATTTTACTCTAAGCCTACTTCACTTTCAACCAAGTGGAAAGAATATATAGGGTATTTTTTTTGTGCATCTATAAACGATTTTGTTTTGCATGATTTGTGATGTTTTTGGCTGGCTTACTTTTAAACAGGATTGGAGTAATACAAAAGCACATTAAAGCAGACATATTAGGCAAAGGATCATGGAAATAGTCTCACAGCCATTTGGGGGACTTTCAGGAATTAAAAACAGAGAATATTGTAAATAACTTTATTAAGAGGGCAGTCTTCCTGGACCTAAAGGATGGGAATAATATATCAATTTTGGGTAGTCTCTATATACACAAGCATATCCTACTTAAATTCTTTCCATAAAGGGGCATCCTCTTCATAATCCATCTTATGATCAAATACCAAATTTACTTTGGTGTGACAAAAAAAAAGGTATTGTGAATAGTGAACTTCAAAAGAATGAGCAGTGAGATGGTTGGGGTAATGATAGGGTGGAGAGGAATATAATAAAATTTCACATTAATATAATATTATTATACCAAACATATAATAGTAGGGAGATTTTCTTGCAATAAAACAGTAGTTTAAATAATGTTCTTCCATCTAAAAAAATACTTCTTAAGGTGGTTGGTTTCTTTAAATTAAAATATAGAGAAATATTATGTGACTATAATAACATCAGAACTTACTCTTTAAAATATACCTAAAGTTCTTTATAAAATATACTACTGTGACTCAACAGTATAATACTGTCTTAGTCTGCTTGTGCTGCTATAACAGAATGCCACAGATTGGGTAATTTATAATAAAAAATATATTGACTCACAGTTTTAGAGACTGGGAAGTCCAATATTAAGGAACCAGCAGGTTTGATGATTCTGATTTCAAGATGGCACCTCGAATACTGCATCCTCTGGAGGAGAAGAATACTTTTTCCACACATAGCAGGCGGCAGAACGGCAAAGAGGAAAAAGGGGACTGAAGTCACCCTTTTATAAGGCATTAATCCCAGCCATGAGGGTGGAATCCTCATGGCCTAATGGGCTCTTAAACATCTGACCTGGTAATACTGTTACAATGGCAATTAAATTTCAACATGAATTTTGAAGGGGATTCAAAAAGTCACAAATACTACTTGAAATAACATAACGGTTTAACCAGTAATGCCCATCTGGGCAAAAAAGCTATTTAAGTACCATGCACTTTGATGAATGACCTTTAAATTAGCCTTCCTCATTTTATACTATTACTTTTCAGTCAGTGCAGGATAACACATTAAATCTAAAAACAATGGCCCAGTGAAACCATGCTAGTAGATTTAAAGAATCCATTAATTTAATGGTAATTATCATTCCCTATTCAGCACATATATTTTCTTTGTCTGTAAGACTATGCTTTGTTTTTGTGTTTTTATTTTTTTAATGACAGAAGAATGCAATACAGTGTTTTAAAAGACTCTGTACCAAATATTTTGTGAAGTAGAATTTCTCCTTGACTAGAGTCTAGATAATTCATAATGACTTGTAGAAGTGACATAATTTATAATCTCATTAGGTTTTTGTGAAATGAAACTTAATTTATATGAACAACCCAAATATAATCGTGGCTAATTTGAGAGGAATGTTTCATTTGCCTGCAGCTTCCCAGCAAATACTAGGCAGACAGAGTTTAAAGTTTCAGTGGGGAATAGGCAGATGCATTTCACAAAAAAGAAGATTTAAGCAGCTTTGAAAACGGTTTGGTCGAAGTTCTTCAACTGTAAATAAAATCACTGGAGGCCTAAGTAAGACTTCAGCCTAATGTAGTTGTTAGTCTAAATAGGTCCTAGTTAATGACTATTATTTTTGTGAAAATCAGGCTTAGTAATCAAAAAAGTTCAATATTCCACAACTTGATGAAGCCTTATAGTTTCCCCTTTCTTTCCACTGATTACATCCTAATTTAAATTGACAGTATCAATATACTTATTTTAATACAGTAACTTCATTTAAAGGGAAGATTAATGTAACTTGAAAGCAGTGTGAACATTCTGTATCATTTCTTCAAAAAAATTGATACATTTCTTTTTGAAAATATTTTTAATTAAAACATTTATTTACAACTTCCCACAATGTGTTGATGTATTGAAAATATTTTAATTTTGAAAAATATATATTTGTGTATGTTTTAAATAATAATGACAAAGAAATTTTTAAAACATGCTTTTCTATCAGATGGTTTACCAACATATTCGCCATTCTATGTTTCCCTCTTTTAGCCTCTACATTCTGGGAATTGTCTATACCTTTTGAAACATGCGAGAACTTTACCAAAAAGAGTAGAAAAGGCTGGTGAAATGAGTGGGGGGTTAGTTGACATGGATGCTAAGTGTAATAGAATGGAACTTTGATACTTTGATGGAATATTTGCCTATAAGCTTAAGGAGTCATGAACAAGACTGGATTGCCACTCCCAATGTCAGGGACACAAATCTAATCATTACCAAGCAGCACAATTCTCTTTTTTTTTTTTTTTTTTTTTTTTTTGAGACAGAATCTCGCTCTGTTGCCCAGGCTGGAGTGCAGTGGCGCAATCTTGGCTCACTGCAAGCTCCGCCTCCTGGGTTCACGCCATTCTCCTGCCTCAGCCTCTCCGAGTAGCTGGGACTACAGGCGCCCGCCACCACGCCCGGCTAATTTTTTTGTATTTTTAGTAGAGACGGGGTTTCACCGTGGTCTCGATCTCCTGACCTCGTGATCTGCCCGCCTCGGCCTCCCAAAGTGCTGGGATTACAAGCGTGAGCCACCACGCCCGGCCAGCACAATTCTCTTAACATAGCCAAGACTGCCGTTCATGCTTAATTTTAAGGTTTGACCCATCAGAGATAAGCATGAAGTGAGTTCAGTATTCCAGCTGGTGAATTTCTCTGATAGATGTGGTGAGTTAATACCAGGGAGCAGAATCCAACAGACATCAAACCAATTATTGGTTCCTAAGGACTCTTATAAGTCAATCTACTTCATATTTTTATTACTACCACCTTTGCCTAATGCCTAATCATCTCCCATTTGAACTAACAGTATTATCAAATAATTACATTTTCCACCTATATCCTATTTCCAATCTAATCTTTCATTCATAATTTTCCCAAACCAGTCTTGCCAGGATACCTCTCGTAACTTATTACTCTCCTTTTCCAAAATGTAAATGGCTTTTTAGTCCCTTCTAGATAATGTTCAAATTTCTGACTTTCCTATTAACAGCCAGACATAATCAGTCCTAAACCAATCTTTCTAAAGTTATCTATTACTAATTCACTAGGATCAGAGGTTGGCAAGCTTTTTAAATAAAGAGCAGATAATAAATATTTTAGGATTTGTGGGACATAAGTCTCTCTTGCAAGTACTTAACTCAGCCTTTACAGTGGGAAAGCAGCCATAGTCAATATGAAAGCCAGAGTGTGGCTGTGTTCCAACATAACTTCTTTTATACAGAAATAGGAATGGGCCAGATTTGGTTCAAGGGCCATATTTCACTGAACCCTGTTCTAGATGAACCTTTACTGTGCAGAAATTGGCCATCAACTGTGTCATGAAACAGCTGTTAAACTCTGTTCCCAGTTCTGGGCTACAGGGATACAAGGATGAGTTAGCTCCCATAGCTGCCTTGGCAAAGTTCACAGTCTTTACACACACTGAATCACTGTGCAATTATACTGCAAATGCTGTGTGGGGTAACTGGCTTAGTTAGAAGCAAAACTTCATGTTAGAGTAGGTCTGGGCATAGTCGTTGTCCAGATTAAGGTGGGCAGGCACAAGATAATGAAAGGGAGAAAAAATGACAGCCTGTGCCAAAATACAAAAATGCAAAACCAGATGGTGAATTTATGGACTGATCAAGGCAAGGCAGGTAAGATGGATCTGGAAAATTTGGCGGGAGACAGAATCAAAAGGGTTTGACTGCCCTGCTAATGACTTTACACTAGCTTTTTGGAGCCAGACTGCGCTTAGGCCTCGGCAAGAGGCACTGCTTTTTTGGTGCCTGTGTTTTTGAGAAACCTGCACATCACAAGTTTTACAAAAATTAAGTTTTTTAAAGAACACATGGGTCCCTATGTCATTCAAGATCTGGCATTCAGCACTAGCAAAGTGTGACATTCTAACCCTGATTATTCACCAGGTATTTACTCATAAAAAACTAACACCATTAAGGACCCAGACATATGTTTTTCCATATATTTTATATTCTTAAAAAAAAAAAAAAAGCACAATGGATTGATTCCAAATGCCATGAAACTTCACCAGTTGATCACAGGCAGGATTTCAGCCATCTAAGCACTTAGCTTAGAAGAGGGAAATTAAATGACCTGACAAGCCTTCTCAGCTTGGAGGCCACAGATTCTTGTATACTCAGTGTGATTTGTCAGTAGCTGAGTGCCCCTGTTCTTTCTGCTCTTCATGTTTCAACTTGTGATTCTAGAATTCTAGAGGTACTCAGGAAAACACAGTATTCACCACAGTTGTGCATGGTGACAAAGGAAACATTTGTGACTACTTAAATTTATATGTATGTAGTTGAGGGTATGACATGCATGGAGCATGATACTCTTTATATTGACAAGCACGTAGAAACTGAACCCTCAAACCTGTGAATAGATTTCCTTTCATAAAAATATGTAATAAAATGTAATTAATTCTTTAAATACTTAAAAATTCAGTTCTATTTAAATAATTTTGATGTAATTTTATGTTAATGGTTATTTATATTTTGACTTTTGGTTTGAAAAGATACATTTTGATATTTTACAAAAAATCTTTTGGAAAGACTTGAAAAAATTTACTTTTAAATTTTTTACATTTATTTTCATCTAGATTTTCATTAACATATATTTAAATTATCTATACTAAATACAAGTAAATATTATTTTAATCCTTCATATCATTCACTGTTGTCAATAGAATGCATATCATGTGAAAATCTTGATTATAACAACATAGTGATTTTGCTGAAATGGAGGCCAGGAAAAAAATGTATAAATGAATTTAAAATGTATTTTAAAAAACTGAAAAACAACAGCTTGGAATTTTCATTTAGAATATATATGTAATTTAACGCTTATGTATATTTTAATTTTATTACTCTTCCAAACATCACAGACCTTTCAACAGAATACTCAAATGTGTAATAATAATTAAATTCAGTCATTTTTGTTTGCTGGTTTTAGCCATATGGAGGTATATTTATCGAGTTAGGAAAAGTAACATATTTCATTTAACAGTTTGCTAACTTAATTTATAGTTAAATGTTAAATATTTAGACATGTAGTATTTAGATCTCCATGCCTTAGGTCTCACATATATTAGGGGACAATCTAATATTTATAAGTAATGTGGAGTCACTGATGTCAACTTTTAATATTTTAACTTATGCAGTTATTAGAAATAGTCTATTATAGCAGTCGTGGTGGCTCATGCCTATAATCCCAGCACTTTGAGAGGCCAAGGCGGACAGATCAATTGAGGCCAGGAGTTTGAGACCAGCCTGGTCAACATGGTAAAACCTTGGCTCTACTAAAAATGCAAAAATTAGCCTGCTGTGGTGTGCACCTGTAATCCCAGCTACTTGGGAGGCTAAGGCAGGAGAATCACTTGAACCCAGGAGGCAGAGGTTGCAGTGAGCTGAGATCGTGCCACTGTACTCCAGCCTGGGTGAAAGAGTGAGACTCCATCTCAAAAAAAAAAAAAAAAAGGAAGTATTATTTTATATTTTAGACATAAAAAGTATAAAGCATAATGTAATGAACATCTGTATGCTCCCACTCTGCTTCAGATATAAGTACCGTAACTTGGTGTCTTTGTATACTCACTCCTCCCCAATAACATTCATTCTCATCTTTTCCAGAGGTAACCAATCATGAATTTTTTACTGCTATTTTAAGTGGTAAGTTCTTTAAAAGTATGTTTTCTATTTCTTGATGATATCTAGCCATGTTTCATCATGCATATAATAGCTATTATACTACTAAGTTTGCATAATTGTCTTAATAGTTCTGCAGATTCCTCTTGGGACTTCTAAGGAGACAATATCATACTTATGAAAAATAACAGTTTAGAATCTTCATTTCCCATTCCTACATCTTTTATTTCTCTTTCTTGACTTAATCTGCACTGGTAATGACCTTTAGCATAATGTCAAACATAAGTGGTAAGAGAGGGCTTTCTTGCTTTGTTTCTTTATTGAATATAGTAGATACTGTAGGTTGATAATATCATTGTTAGGAAGCATAATAATGTGATCAGGATTCTTTTCAGAAAAATCATTAGTGACAGAAATATCAGTTGGAGCAGAATTCTTTAGGAGTCATATTACAAAAATAACTTCTATTTAATGCAAAAATCATGGGGCCTGTGATGACCTATCAATAGAATACACGTTATGGCTTTGATTCTGACGACTATAGTAAAAAACTGTATTTTCGCTTGCTTGATTCACCAAGTTAGACAAATCCTAATATACCAAAAACTCACATGAGTCTTACTATGAATAATGTCTAAAAGCGTAGTTATCATGATTCACTACAGGGTCCATTTATGGCTCCATTATACAAAAAAAGATCACCCAAGTTACTCAAAATCAAACTGATCTTTTTCAAATACAACCAATAAGATACTGACACAGAGCAAAGTCTTTTTAAAGATTATCCAACAAGTTTTCGGAAAATTAAAAATTTCCAAAATAAGCTGTCTCCCAGCTCAGTCAAAAGAACGTTATTTACATAGTTTGGTGTTTACAAAGTTATTTACATAGTTTGCTATTTATTAAAAGAAGTGGAGAGTAAATAATTACCCACCAAATATTTTATAAGTATATATCCATGTAAATGAGGCAATTTAATCTCAAACTTAGAATTTCAATATATTCAACAGAAGACTTTTTTTGTCTTATGGGAGCCTCATATTTTCCATTTTATTTTTCTATGTATACCCAGTTATGTAGGCACCAATTACATCTTACAAGTAAAATAAAGGCTTAAACCTCACTTTAAAAAAAATTCTAAGCACTTATAAAATTGCTAAATTAATAACTTCTGCATATGTTTCACTAAATCTTGGCTCCTGACCTATTATCCGTAAATATATATTTCTAATAAAATGAATGTGTTTAATTCTGTAACTAAATGGCCCAAAGGAACAGTATCTGCCATAGCAATGAAGTCTAATGACAATTCTGCTGACATTTTTCTATCTAAAAATGATATCATGTGGAAAATGATTTCTACACTAGCAGAATAATTAAGACATAAGACAAAATTTGATTTGGTAGGAATGGAAGCTAAGATTGCCTCTTCTCTTGGGGAGATGGGTGACATTATTTATTTCACCACCATATTATGTTTCCAAGCTCTCTTTTTAAAATCATATATATTTTTTCATGTCTTAATTACAGCAACAAATCCAACAAACAATGAAGCTAATCCTGAGGGACTTTCTGTTTCATTTTACTGTATGGACATTTCTTGGTGTTGAACACAGCTTCTGAGAATGGGCTCTCTTTTGAGACCTAGTTATCTTTGGTTATACAAATATTTTCATTATAATGGTATCTCCTTTAAGTGGCTTTGATCTTTTTATGAGATGTATGCCTTTGTCTATATCAGTCAAATGAAAATTATATCTAGGTAAAGCATGTGAAGTTGCCAGGTTCCATTACCGTTTATGGGAACCATGAGAAACATTTGATGAAAAACCACAAGGTAAGCCTTTATGACTTATTAACAAAACCCATAAAACTATTGTTACCAATATTTTCCTATAAAATACAGATTATTTTAGTTCCTATCAAAAATTTCTAAAGAATAAGCATGTACTACAAGCAACAAGAAAATATAACCAATTAAAGTCTAAGCACCATTTTTTCAAAGAAAGTGTGAAGAGAATACTTCATTTGGATCCTGTCAACACTGTCTAATGACCTTTTTTAAATTTGAAATGGCTGATTTTAAATAAAAGCTATTCTAGCTGCTCTAGAGAAGTTACACAAGGAAAATGCTACAATTTGACAATAAAAAATGCAATGAAAATTCATTCTCGTGTATCACAAGATTATTCTGTATTGTATAGGCAGAATATTTTCAATGCAGCTGAAACCCATTAACCACTCTAGGCATAAATCACTTCATTCACAAAACATACATCATCTAGAGTGCTTTACGTAATGCAGGATTTTTACCAAATAGTTATTTTCACTGATTTCAGAACACTCTGTTCTACCAAATCCTCCTGGGAGATTTCATGGGTTTTCATACACAAATGCTCTACTTCTCAAAGAGGCTCTGTCATGCCCCATCTAGAGTATTTGCTGCAATGTGTTGGGAAGGACTGATTGTCTACCTTCCTTCCATCCTTCCTTGAGAGTGGGGATTATACCCTAGTACTGGTAGCATCTATTGACCCTCTTACCTTCTCCTTCTAGGCATCAGGGTATGTTTTAATGCTTAGTGACAGTGGCAAAAGAATTCAGAAGGCTTACAGGTTCAGTGCACTCCTTATTATCTATGACCTGAACCTCTGTCCTTATAATCTCTGACTAGTTTAAACATTTCCCAAAACTCAGTTCCAATTCCTCTCTTTGTCAACTGCCTTTGTGCGTGCTTGCCTGCCTGCCTGCCTTCCTTCCTTCCTTCCTTCCTTCCTTCCTTCCTTCCTTCCTTCTTTCCATCCTTCCTTCCCCTCTCTCTCTCTCTCTCTTTCTTTCTTGACAGAGTTTCTCTCTTGTTTCCCAGGCTCCAGTGTAATTGTGCAATCTCAGCTCACTGCAACGTCCACCTCCCAGGTTCAAGTGATTCTCCTGCCTCAGTCTCCCAAGTAGCTGGGATTACAGGTATGTGCCACCACACCCAGCTGATTTTCGTATTTTTAGTAGAGATGGGATTTCACCATGTTGGTCAGGCTGGTCTCGAACTCCTGACCTCAGGTGATCCACCCGCCTCGGCCTCCCAAGGTGCTGGGATTATAGGCATGAGCCACCAGGCCCGGCTGTCAAGGGCTCTTAAAATAAAAAGTCCCATTCTTTCATCCTTCCTGAAACTCCAAGAATCTATTGTTTTGTTTTGTTTTGTTTTACCAAAGAAGCATTATATAGGGGAAAAAAATCAAAACAGGTATGACTAGATACTAAATTGCTTAAAATGTCCATTTCCCACATATATTATAGAATCTAGTAATCTCTGCCTGGTTAAATATAACTCTTATTTCTCCTGATGCATCCCACCCATCAGGTTCCACAAGCCAAAATCAAGGTGGGCAAATCACAGGTGCTCAAAAATGTGTCTTGAAGGCATAAATGAAAAGCTTTGCATGGTATAACAACATAAACTTTACTTTTTCTCCTTTACTTTTCACTGGTTTTTAAAAAGTGAAAATTTTTTTGCACTTCATAAACTTCAAAAAGAATTCTATGGAATTTTAATATTCATTTTCCACACTTTTCTAAAAACATAAACTTTACTTTTTCTACTTTACTTTTCACTGGTTTTTAAGAAGTGAAAAATTTTTTGTACTTCATAAACTTCAAAAGGAATTCTATGGAATTTTAATATTCATTTTCTACAGTTATCTATTTATCATCACTTTCAGACCACCAGTTCATTTCATTAATAAATAATAGTTCTAATGCTCATTTATTGCTAAAACTATCATCTTCTATTAGGCATATTTCCTTCACAAAACACTCTAGGGGGCTAATATTTTATCTAATAAGGTATCAATGAAATAAGTGATTGAATTAGCTCTTTTCCAAATGACTTGAAACTAAAAAGAACTCATATTTAGTATAACTCGAAGTTTCCATTCTCAGAAAGAGGCACTCTATCGTAAATAGTTTCTGCATCTGAATTATTCAGTTATGCTTCATATTCCCTGCACACAAATTGTTCGCAAGGTCACACTATGATCACAAACCTAAAACTCAAAATACATTTATACATCTTAGAAAGGTTATGTTTGCCTTGAAATGTATAAGCCAAAAGTTTTTCTTCTAATGTCCTTTGGTCAAAGTAGCTAAAATAAATTATATATTTTAGGTGCTAAATAAATAAAAAATTTACTTTAGGTTTATTTTTAGATACTAGAATTTCACAAATCACTATGCAGGAAACAGTGAAAGTATCTCAGTTGCTCTCAGTTTAAAGCTACATAAAAATAATAGACAAACTTCAAAGTGGAAAGTGTACAAGCTAACTGGAGGCCCTAGAAAGAATCACATTTGTGTTTTCAGTAAATGGAACATATTATCTAGGAGAACAATTCAAATATAATTACTAAAATTAATATTTATAATAAATGAAAGAATTGCTGCATGCGTTTTTAATTGAAGAGTCTGCCAATGTGAAGTAGTTTAAAATCACTATTAGAAATGTCACAGTTACATATACATACAAATATAAATACAAAATTTACTTTTTATGTGCTTCCATTTTAAAGCAAGCAGAAAATTTGTCACTATCTACGATAATCAGTTATTTTGTGTGCTGGTGAAGAACATCATGGCCACAATAGAAAATTTATTTATCTACATAGAAGTAGGTGTTGTAAAGGAAAAGACACTAATTTCTTTCACAGAGAAAGAAATTACTGAGAGAAATGCTTAGAAAATATTCTAAGCAACTACAAAGCAACACATTAGAATCACCATGTCTTTATGATATAATCCAGTAAAATCAAGTAGTAATATGCACTGAACAACACTTCCAGACAATTATCACAATTTTAAAATAAACTTATGAAAGATATTTATCGCACTAGAAATGCAAACTAAGGTCGTAAATTGGCAAATCCATATCATGAGACGAAAGGACATTTTCTATCATTGTGCAATGATCATATACTCAAGAGGGTTAGCACAAAGATATTTCACAGAGACATCACACACAATGGAAACATTTCATACCCAATCACATCTGTGATGAGAGAGACATAAAATGGCTTTTAGGTAATCTTTTTCACTTGCGAGGTGCTACAAAATTTTGTCACAAAAGTCACTTCTATACTGTAAGTGACCTAAAACATTTCCAATCTGTTTATTTCACCTTTAGTATACCTTTCAAAAATTAGATATATTTTTGTAATAATTACTATTCAAAGGCAAGAAAAGGCCCTAGTAGTATTTATTATCATCATTGCAACTAGAAAAAAAATAAGTAGGAGTAGTTTCCTAAAGTTATCTTCCACACAGTTATATATGCCTATCCAACTCTAGCTCTATTACTGTACTGTCAGCCAAAGATGAGTCAAAGTGGCTGCTCCATTAGTGGCAACAGGAGTGTGCCCTCATACTATGTGAAAGAAATTGTTTTATTAGAGACCGCCAACATTAAATTTTAGAAAAAAACTATATGGATAAAATTTTTTTCACAAACATATCTAAAGGTATTCAATATTAACTTATATAAGTTGAATACCCCTTATCCAAAATACTTGAAACCAGAAGTATTTCAAATGTTGGATTTTTTTTATTTTGGAGTATTTGCACTATACTTACTGGATGAGCACATCTAATCCTCAAATTTGAAATCCAAAATACTCCAATGAACATTTCCTTTGAGTATCACATTGGTGCTCAGTAATCTAAGAATTTTGGAGCATTTCCGATTTCGGACTTTTGGATTGGGATGCTCAACTTACATATACGTTAACAAGTATAGATATGTCTACCTTTAGGAAAATCTAATGAGTGAAGATCCAAGCTTTTAAACAGACTAGATAATGAGAAGCAGGTGTAGTGCCGGTTAACTCAAAGATTCTTCACTTTATATTATGAGCTATTGCAGGGATTCATAAGTACAGAATTTCTGTATACATTCAACATGAAAAAACTCACAAAATACCAGTTTAGTCTCAATTCTATGGAGTACAAGCATGGAATAAGGAATGTCTGCATTTCTACTATAAACTCAATGCTTCTAACATTCTACTTATAAAGGGTGACAGATCATGCCACTCCAAAATATGCCACTTTGACACAAGGATTACTTTAAGCTAAAGGCACTTGACAAACAGCAGATGCAAGGGCATTCTAATCTTTCCCTTTTCTTCCTGAAAGCAGGAGATACAATTTTTCATGTGAAAGATGCCTTCCCTATACCAGGAGGAAAAAAAACATTATTCCATGGGAAGTCATGGCAGGGGGCGCAGAGGGGGTTCTGTACAAACAGACCTTGTTAAAATGTGTTAAAATAATTATCTTCCTTTAGCCTCGCCACATAATTTAGTCACTTTTCCACAATTAGGTCTCTTTGTTCAATCTAACATAAAAGTATGTAAGTTTTTCCACCTGTTGGGTCTTCATTGCTTTATGAGGGCTCCTGCGCCACCTAAAACTTATTTTAAATTTGTTTGCTTTTCTCCTATGACTCTGTCTTATGTCAATTTAATTCTCAGGCCCAGATGGGACCCTAAGAGGGTAGAGGTAAAGTTTGCTTCCTGTACATTTACCAATATGATTTCTGTTACACTTGCACTTTAAACTAATGATTTAGAAAACTGATGCCTATAGGTCTTGTACACATTATATCTCCTAAACATCAACTGAAAATGTAAGCTACAAAGTATTCCCGTGGGAGAAACAAAGATCTTCCAATTTGGAATAAGGTAGTTGGCCAAAAGCATTTTTTGGTACTTTGTTGAAGTGTCTGAGTTTTTTTTCCAAGAAACACACGTGCACACGCATACCTACATACACACTCTGATAGTGTACCTTATCTATGATACTTAAAAGGAAATTTTCAAACATAAACTATTTCACTATAAAATTCATGATCAGTCTTGGCTGAGTTACCTGAATAACCTATCTGACATACTTTTGTTCTCACCTTTGAAATCCAATTATATCAACAAGAAGATAAAAGATGACTTACCGGCCCAAAAGAATTACTGTCAAAACTGTGTCCATGATGATCACCTTCAACCCAGATGTGACCATGGGGGACTTTGACATACCGGTTTTTGTGTCCTATGGTTCTGGAAATAAACAGTGTAACCACTGAGATATGAGTAGAAAAGAGATCAAACTGCTGAGCATACAAACTCAGGAATGGCGAAAATATTATATAGATGTTACATACAGGTTAACCATGAAGCTTCTCCATAATTTCATTTTTAAGGAAGATGTGGTTAGAGCATTTTGAATCTATTCACAGTATTTTTTTTCTTTTTATATTTCTATAGGTAAGAATTTTGTGTTTAGATAAAATGTATTGGCACTAAATATAATGTGTTGTTATTTAATATAATTCACAATATTCTAAATATGTATTTATGAAATCCGGTAAGCCCTAACAAAATACAGATCTATTTGTTTTTTTAACATTTGCTTTTAAGTTAATATTCAACTTTTCCAACTGATTCATGCACAACTACAATCTTCATTTTTTTCGGTCAAACTTCTCAAACCAATGGACAACACTTTTCATAACCTCTTAATACTCTAAATTTCAGCATAAGTAAGAAATAATGGAAAGAACATAATCTGATTGACTTCTTGTTAGATAAAAACCACCAGTATCAGTTGAAAATTTTTAACCAGCACTAAAGTATTCCTAAAAATGAAAAATTTTTAACAATTGTGAAGACTAAAGATCGATGATACACATGTTGCAAAACATTCTATATTCTTAACGTTGTCAAGGAAATGGACTGAGAAAAGGCTATCTCACACAGTTTTCATAGCAACGTATAATGGTATAATGTTTTTCTCTATATTTCCATTTTAGGCCAATTTTTGGTACATCTTTAAGATACTAAAATGTTTGTGCCTTTTGACTTAGTTATTCTACTTGTAGAAATCCATTTGAAAAGTAAAATCAGAAATACAGACAAATTTATTCAGTACAAGGGGTGTTCAAACAAGGCTTTTTATAGCAAAAAAAAAATAATTTACCTAAATATTCAATAACACAGAATTGGTTCAATAAATTATGATACAATCAACTAAATGAAAGAGACAAGCTTACAATAAAATATTATCTAATCCCACAATAAGAGGCTATTTTGGGGCAGAGACTGCTTTTTTCTTTTTTCTTTTATCCCTAAAAAGCTCAGGAAAACACCTGGCCTAAAGAAGCTTCTCAGTAAGTGTTAGCTGAATGAAGGAATGAATATTATCACCTCCAAAGCTGCAGAGTTCAGAAACTGAGCTTGGCATACATACTGTTCTTTGAGGTGGTGTCCCTTTGAGACTATTTTTATTAGTTAGCAAGTTGTATATGTGCAGAATAATACATTTAAAAAAACTAAACATAAATTGGTGCTACAGAAACTGAAACTATTCATTATCTAGGATGGTTTTTAATTTTCAAGATAATTTCAGTGTTGAATTACTTTACTTTAGATCAGTAAATCATTCATGCAAGGAAGCAATATTATGGCTATTAGAAGCCCACAGTAAGTTAATGACTGCTGTTTATTTTTAATTACGATTGGGAAGAAAGTTTTCAGCTTTTCAAAGAAAAGTGAAAAACAAGTTGAACACATTTTTCCATCGCATATTCTGTAATATAAGTGTTCTTCAATTAAAATCAGTCAATTAGTTCCTGACATCACTACAGCTTTTATTATTAGATTGCCTCTAAGAACTAATATTCTACATGAAATGTTAATGACAAAGAGAATATCCTTTACTTAATTGCTGCCAAGGCATATTCTCCAAATCAGTCCAAACGTTTGTTCACTTTATTAAGCTGGGTATTTTGGATAAATGCTCAGAAAGGAAACAATTACCAATTTTGTCTCTTCAAATAACCATTCAAGAATTACAAAGGAAAACCAGCATAAAATCATTTCTGCAGTGACATGGTGAGTTTTAAATCAAGCATATTCCAGAAACCAGAAGAGTGATATGAAACCAAGGTTGAGTTTTAATGTCATATAAGCCAAGATACTTGTGATAGAAAGCAACAGCATCATAAAAGACCAGTGACAGTTACACGTTTCCTTGCACTGACCGTCTTATCTGAAAAATTTAAATATAGCCTTTATCCTATTATTTTCTAGCTGCTTACAGTGCTTTATTTTTCTTTTCTGAGCCTGATAACACTTGATATACATTTATGGGTTTGTTTGTTTATTTTTTATGTCCCTCCACTAGAATGCAGTCTTTGGAACTTTGCCTTTTTTGTTCATAAGAGTATCCCCAGAGCCCAGAACAGACTACACAGAGTGCTCAATAAACATTTGTTAAATGAATGACCAAATGAATGAATAACTGAAGAATAAAAAATACTGCCATAAAGGCAGAATAATAGAGTGGAAAGTACGTAGGTTCTGGAAACAGACTAAACCAGTTTTAATTTCGATACTATTACTCACGAGTAATCTTTTGCAAGTTACTTAGAGTTTCTACCTCTATTTGCCCATCTTTAAAATGGGACAGGACATACCCTAACTCAGCAGTCCACAACCTTTTTGGCAGTAGGGACTGATTTCATGGAAGACAATTTTTTTCATGGACCAGGATGGGTGGGGGAAGGTTTTGGCATGATTCAAGCACATTACATTTATTGTGTACTTTATTTCTATTATTGTTACATTGTAATATATAATGAATCAATTATACAACTCACTATAATGTAGAATCAGTGGGAGTCCTGAGCTTGTTTTCCTGTAACTAGATGGTCCCCTCTGGGGGTGATGGGAGATAGTGACAGATCATCAGGTATCAGAGTGTCATAAGGAGCTTGCAACCTAGATCCCTCACATGTACAGTTCACATAGGAACTTAGGGTTCATGCTCCTGTGAGACCTTAATGACACTACTGATTTGGCAGGAGGCGGGGCTCAGGCAGTAATGAGAGCAATGGGGAGTGGCTGTTAATACAGATGAAGCTTCCCTTGCTGCTCACCTCCTGCTGTGCCACCCAGTTCCTAATAAGCCACAGACCAGTACCAGTCCATGGCCCGGGGGTTAGGGACTCCTGCCCTAACTGGGCTGAAATGAAGGTTAGTAGTTAGATGAAAATATAATGGAAAGATCGTACAGCATAGTCTCTGGAGCCAGCCTATCTTGGCTTTTGTATCTTACTTAACATTTTCAAGCTTACATGATCTGCACAAGTTGAGGAAACTCTGTGTCAGTTTCCTCAGTTACACAACTGGGCAAGTAACAATACCTAACTCAAAAAGTTATTCTATAGATAAAAGTGGCATATATTAAACACTTGATAAGTGGATTCTCTTGTAGTTGAGACTCTTTTTAAGTAAAGCACTGAATATAGTTCCGATGTATAGTTAGAACCCAATAAGTGGTAGTTATTATTGCTATTGTCTTCCTTTGCCCATTATTTTCTTTCATTTTATAAGTCAGAATGTGTTCAGCCTCTGCTATCTATTAGCATCAGTTTTTTAAAATTACCTGAACTACGCTTCAGTAATTTCCTCTCCCCACGGTTGCACTGTAACTATAGACTATTTTTAATGGTACAATCAATCCTTTTTTTCTTTTGCTCTTATGTCCGTCTGGGACACTCTAAAACTTACATGTAAAAACACTATTTGTGTTCTGCATATTCAAATATGCAGAGAGTAGTAGGTGAAAGTACAATCTATTTGTGTTTTTACCTACTAGTCTCTTGTATATTTGAATATTGCTATGCTAATACAGAGTGGTTTCCTAGATACCAGACAGATTTGAAAGAACACTTAGAGCTATAGAAGAACCCTGGTAAAATTCATGCTATATCCTACTGCATATTCTGTTTCTTGGGTTTCAGTCTAACTTTTTAAAGAATAATCCAAAGTAGCTTTAAAAAATATGATGTTAAAATATTGGGCTGGTTCCTTTTAGGACTGCCAAAGAAATACAATACTCCTAATAGAATTTCTCTAGAGAAAGAATTTTAAATAGCTTTGTGCTCCTGAATTCACATAAAAGAAAGACAAGATAATCTTTTCGGTGATTTAACGGTTAAGTGAGGTGTCAGCCTACAAGGTTGTATGTATCTATGACTTGCAAATAATTTTGGTTTTGACAGTTAAAAATGAGCTCTGTATGGTATTCTAACTACCTGTCTAAAAGAAAAGGCATTTTTAGTACTACCTTTACCAAGACAAGTTACCTAGGTCTTATAAATGGAATAAGGAATCATTGCCTCCAATTTGATTTGACCTTGAAAACAATGTTTTTAAGTCTCTGAATCTTTTGAGTGTCATAGGGTGAATACAAAAGTATTGTCTAGGTAATTCTTGTTACCACAAGAAAGGAAGAATTTCTTATTAGAAGTATTTCCCAAATACATGCGCGCACGCACACACACACACACACACACATACACACACACACTTTTAAGTAGGTCATTTATTTATATTAATAATTCATTATTGATTTAAGGTATTCTTGTTTCTTTATTTTTCAAATTATTCTCTTAGTTTTTCTCATTTTCCAAAGTAGTGGTTGCCCTGAGGATGTTTACTGCTCCCTGGATACTAGATCCATGGTTTTCATTGTCTTGAAGGACCAGAAGTCAGGGGCTCTGGACCCAGAAAGATCAGCAGTTAGAACTAGGTCTCTTTATCATTGTTAACAGATAGAACCAGAAAAAAAAAATCTACCATCAGGAAAGAAAAATAAAAAGAACACTTGCCTATGTAGTGTTGGCCTCTGAAAGAGAAAAAAACTCTCTCTTGAGAATCTACCTTCTGCTCTCAGGTGAAACTAAGGTTCAAATTCACACTACTTGGGTAGTCTGACAAAGTTAAGAATCAACTTTAATTGGCCCCAGGCATCTGGCAGAGAATAATCCCTCAAATGTGTTTTTCAGGTTTTCTATAGATAAATCCCAGCTGACAGGAACCCACAATCCAAAATTATAAATCTCATTTGGAAATACCCACCTTAGTGAGTCAGGACAAACAATAAGTAGCAAAATTAGACTCCTGCAAACTTCAAATACTGGATTTATGAATATACATGCTATATTTAAATATTTTTAAAAGTATAAAGGGAATTAAATACATGAGTAAGGAAGAATATAATATTTTAAAGATAGACACTTGAAAAACAATCAAATAGAAATTTTAAAAATTAAAATATGTAACTAAATAAGTGGGTTAAAAAGCAAATTACTATGAGTTAAAGAAAGAAGTAATGAACTGGAGTAGAATTCAATATAGAGAGCTAAAGCAATGGAAAATATTAGAGACATTAGAAAGATATGGGAAGCATTGTAAGAAAATGTAACATCAGCATAATCAAAGTTCCAAAGAAAGAGAATAAAAAGAAACAAGAAAGAGATAATATTTGAAGAGAAACTGGTAGAGGATTTTCCAGAATTGATGAATGAATAAATGTGCTGGGCCTCAGAGATTGATATCCCAAAATACAGCACTTTGATGTGCTAAACTGAAGAAGCCTCAAGGTCTCTCTGACCTCCTTCCACCTCCTGTTTGTCAACCCATTGTCTCTCCTAAATAAAGCTCATGATGAAGCTGTTCCCTGACGTTCCCTTATCTCCCTGAAGTCCAGACTGGCTCAGAAGAAAATGGTTACCTCTGGTCTGTTCCCCGAATTTTCATTAATTGAACTCATATTGCAGGAAGAAAGTCTGAAGTCTCAACATACCTGAACAGGCTTTGGTCACAAACCATCATCTGCTTTATGGGTCCAACTTGTCTCAGGCCATTGTATGTTCAACCCCATTGAATTCCCATAAAAATCACTTATTATCACCCTAAAATTATCCACACTTCCCCATCTCCCTTCCCCCTAAAAAGAAGGGTATAAAATGGTCTGTACTCCGTTGCGTGGTGTACTCGCTCTGTGACCCAACCCTCCACTGCACTTTGTATGCCTTTGCTCCTATTAATCTGCCTTTTGTCAGTTACTTTTCAGTCAATTTTCAAAGGGCTAAGGGGAAGTTTTCCTTTGACCGCTACAAATGCAGTTTCTGGAATCAGTGCAAATAACAAGTAAAAATCAAACTATCATACATTGTAATGAAACTGCAGAACGCTGAAGTCTCACTACTCCCAACCTCAAATTCTGAAAAGCTTCCAGAAAAAAAACATGGACTACCTTAAAAAAAAAAAAAAAAAAAAAAAAAGAAAATTAAATTGACAGTAGAGTTCCCTTATTGGGGCATAATTTACATGAAATAGAATTCAGCAATCTTAAGTACACAACTCAATGAATTTAAAAATCAACAGTCACATAATCCCTATCTACATCAAGATATGAAACACTGGAGTTACCCAAAAAAGTTTCTTCATGTCTCTCTGTGAGCAAATCTGCCCCACCGTCATCGTTGGCTTCAGGCAGTCACTGTTACGCCACTCTCTGTCACTACAGTTTTGCCTTTTCTAGAATTTTACATACAGGCATACCTTGAAGATATTGTCAGTTCAGACCACCTCAATAAATAAATAAATAAAGCAATATTGCAACAAAGAAAGTCACACAACTTTTTTGGTTTCCTAGTGCTTACAAAAATTATGTTTACATTATACTGTAGTTTATTAAGTGTGCAATAACATTATGTCTAAAAATACATACCTTAATTTAAAAATACTTTATTGCTAAAAAATGTTCACAGACACATAAAACGAGCATATTCTTTTGGGAAAATGGTGCCAATCGACTTCCTGGATGCGAGGTTGCCACAAACCTCACATTTATAAAAAACGTAATATCTACAAAGTACAGTTAAGGGAAGCACAATAAAACAAGGTATGACTGTAAATGACTGTAAAAAAACATACAATATGTATTCTTTTATTTCTGGCTTCTTACTTTAGTCTAATGCTTTTGAGATCAATTCACATTGTTCAAACAAAAGTAGTTTGTTACTTTTTTAAAAAAAATAGTATACTATTATATGAATGTACCAGAATTTATCAATCAGTAGTTCATGAACACTTTAGCTGTTTCTAATTTTTGACTTTTTACACAAATAATTTCAAATTTTATTTAAGATTCAGGGGGTACGTGTGCAGGTTTTTTACATGGGTATATTACATGATGCTGACGTTTGAGATGTGAGTGATCCCATTACCCAGATAGTGAGCACGGTACCCCAAATTCTTGAATATGAACACTAAAGCAGCTATGAACATTTCAGTGTAACTATGACACATTTTCATTTCTCTTCCATAAATACATGGTTGGCTCACATGGTAAGTGAATGTTTAAACTGTCAAACTGTGGCCAAATACCCTATTTTTAAAAGGAAAAAATGATTTTTTCTCTTTTTCTTTCCCCCCATCTCCTACTTAGTTCTTAATGAAAGCAAATATAGCCTTTACCTTCTCTCCACCAGGCATGGCAAGCTTATCTACGAGTTTACTTAGAAGTCCCAGAGACCCTACCTTGAAGCAAACCAAGTGCCTCCAGAACTCTCTTCCACCAGGAGGTAGCCTCAATTTACAACCTGCCTATGCCCACATTGGCGCCAACCAGACCACCTGACAGGTAAGACATCCGAAGACCCTGTACCTCCTCACCCTCTCCCCTACATGTCGTTCATGCCAAGCCCCCTTTAAAAGGCCCTGCCTTCTTGTCCTGAAGACTGAAGTGGTACCCTCAAGGCAGGAGCCTGTAATACCTCCCCTCAGGTACTGCAGGAGTAAAGTTACTTTCTATCAGATCTCACTATTGTTAATTAGATACTGCAAGGGGTGAGGGATGGGACCTGCGTTTGGTTACAGAACTGTTTTCCAAAGCAGTGGGACTAGCAATGTATAAGAGTTTCAGTTGTTCCACATCTCACCAGCACTTGATATTATCATTCTTTCCATTTTAGCCATTTTAGGGGCATAGAATGGTTTTAATTTGCATTTTCCTAATGACTAATGATTTGAGCATCTTTTCATGTTATCTGTCATTTGTACATCTTCTTTGGTGAATTATCTATTCAACTTTTAAAAATTAAATTCAGCGATCTGTCTTATTACTGAGTTGTAAAAATTCTTTATATAATCTGGATATAAATTTTGTATTAGATATGTTTTGTAAATATTTTCTCCTAATCTGTATGCTTTTAAATTTTTCTTAAGTTTTTTCTACAAAGAATATACATTTTTAATTCTGATGAAGTCTATTTAAAACATTTTTCTTTTAAAGTACATGTTTTTCATAAGAAATTATAGCTTAACCCAAAAATCATAAGGATTTTTGTCCTGTGTTTTCTTCTTCTGGTTTTATACTTTTAGGCTATTTATAATAATTTTTATGCAGTCTGAGGTATGGTTCAAATTTCAATTTTTTACATATGGTTATCCAGTTTTTCCAGTACCATTTTTTGAAAAAAGTATTCTTTCTCCCTTGACTTACCCTTGGCAACTTTGTTAAAATTAATTTACCCTATGTATCAGTCCATTTTCACGCTGCTGATAAAGACACACCCAAGACTGGGCAATTTACAAAAGGAAGAGGTTTATTGGACTTACAGTTCCACGTGGCTCGAGAGGCCTCACAAACATGGATGAAGGTGAACGGCACGTCTCACATGGCGGCAGACAAGAGAAGAGAGCTTTTGCAGGGAAACTCCCATTTTTAAAAACCATCAGATCTCATGAGACTCATTCACTGTCACGAGAACAGCGCAGGAAAGATCTGCCTCCATAATTCAATCACTTTCCACTGGGTTCCTCCCGTGACATGTGGGAATTGTGGGAGTTGCAATTCAAGATGAGATTTGGGTGGGAACACAGCCAGACCATATCACCCTGTATGGGTGAGTCTTTTTCTGGACTCTATTTTGTTCCATTGATGTTTACACCAATATCATACTGCCATGATAATTGTGGCTTTATAGGTCTTCAAATCAGGTGTAATTGAGTCCCCCAATTTTGTTATACTCCTTTCCAAACCCCTTTGGCTATTCTAAGTCCTCTGCATTTCCAAACAGATTTTAGAATCCCCTGTCCATGTCTATGCAAAGGAGCCTGCTGGGAGTTGTTTGATTGGGATTGCACTGAATCTATAGAGCAATTTAGGTAGAAATGACATTTAACAACATTGAGTGTTCTGATTAATGAACATAACATATCTTTCCAATTTTAAATGTCTTTGAAAATGTTTCTGTTCTGTTGTGAGATTGATAGCATAACAGTCTTGCACATACTTTCTTAAATTAATATCTAAGTATTTACTGTTTTAATGTTATTTTAAAAGATATTTTAAAATTGTAACTCCCAGTTTTTCATTGTACTACATAGGAATGCAGTTGATTTTTCTCTATTGGTCTTGTATCCTGCAGCCTTGCTAAACTTTCTTATTCTAGTTTTATTTTGTAGAGTTCTCAGAATTTTATGCAAACACAATCATGTTTTGCTGGGACTACAGGTGTGTCCCACCATGCCCCCGCTAATTAAAAAAAAATTTTTTAGAGATGGGTTCTTGCTATGTTGCCCAGGCTACTCTTGAACTCCTAGCCTCAAACTATCCTCCCACCTCAGCCTCCTGATTAGATGAGATTTGTATGCAAAAGTAATTATGGTTTTTGACATTTTAAAAAGTAATGACAAAAACCACAATTACTTTTGCGCCAACCTAGTAAAATAGTAAAAATACTATTGTAATTATAACATAATTACAGACATTATATAAGTTGACTGAATATAGAAAAGATAACTCCACACTGTAAAGAAAATATATTTAAAATTAGTTTTCACTAAAATGATGATAGATTGCATAAAATGTGAAAGGTGTAAATGTAGGGAGGCCCCTTGAAACTATTGCTATGGAATAAAAGATGAAATGTTCCTGATTACTGTAAATACAAAGTTGCATGCAGGATTGTGTAAAGACAATGCCAGGTTGGACTGCCAGAACAAGCCAACAGCGCGTGATGTGCTTCCCCCTGCAGAGAGCCTATGAATGGACGTGCAGTCAGGGAGGTTTCACATCACCAAGATTCCTATCCCAGAAAAGCAGATGTTCACAGCTCTGGGAATGGAATGTGACCCTTGTGGAAAGCCTATAAATGGATGCATGGGGGGCGCCTGTCCATATGGATAAGATAGGGCTATAAACGCCCTCATCTTGCCATGGCTCTTCTAGGCCTCTTTAGGGTTAAAGCATACTCCCTTCTGAGAATTCCTGGTCTAACCAGTTGTCTAGCTTCATGTCCTGTTTCCATGGATTGTCTGTAACCAGCTTTTGTTGCAATTGTTACTGCTGATTAGTATTTTGCTAATTATAGATTATGGAAAGACTGTGTTTCTGTTCTAAGGCTCTGTTAGAAATTACTGACGCACACACTATATTGTAACTTCTTATCCCTGTATACTGTACTTCTACATATAAATGTACTGTACTTCTACATACAAATGTTATGTTAAAGAATTACTTCATCCCCATGTGACCATCTCACCTCATAATCAAATGACCCTAAAGCCCTCACTAACCTACCCCTGCCCTCACTAAACTTAATAATAAATGCTGGTATATCCAGTGCATTGTTGGCACCACGGGACCAGAAGGCGGTGACCCCCCTGGACCCAGCTTTCACTATCTTGTGTGTGTCTATTATTTCTCAACCTGCCGATCCGCCTAAGAGCAAAGAGAGAGCCCTGGGTTGCATTGCGGGCTGCTGGCCAGATTCCGCAATATGTAAATACCATAATTAGTTTACCTATTGTTAAATTGGACTTTATCATAGATACAAATAGTGAATCATATCATTATTCTATGGATGACTTCTGGCAAACCAATTTAAATAAAATAGTGAACTTGTAAAGTATAATTTTATTTTTCAAAAAAATCAATATTTAATATAACTGGTATTGTTGCATTTGTTTAGAAAATCTTCTCTCAAAATAATTTCCTGGGTGTTTGCATCATCATCATTTAGTTTGTAGGTCTTTTCCATATGCTAGTATGCTAGTTATATAGGGAAAAATACATTTCAGTGCATTCTGCTTTTGTTTTTTTTAGAGACAAGGTCTCGCTTTGTTACCCAGGCTAGAGTGGAGTGGCATGACCATAGCTCACTGCAGCTGTAGTCTCAAAGTCCTGGGCTCACATAATTTTCCCACCTCAGCCTCCCAAGTTGTGAGGACTGCAGGCATGTGCCAGCATGCCTTACTTTTATTTTTTATTTTTTTGTATTGACAGGGTCTCACTATGTTACCAAGGCTGGCATCCAACTCCTGGCTTCAAGTGATCCTCTTGCCAATTTTAAATAAAGAATCTGGAAGCTACATGTATGAAGTAGGATTGGGGAAAGCCTTTTTAAGTAAGATTAAAAAGCAAAAGGTATGCTGTCAAATAACATACAAAAATACCTGAGTATTTTGAAATTAAAAACTTTTGAAAGACAAAATGTACCATAAATCCAGAAGTCAATAGATTAACAGTATCTATGGGGAGAAAATGTTGTACAGATGTTGCATATATAATGAAATTATTTTTAAAAAAGACAAACAATCCAATTGAAAATGGATAAAAGATACAAATAGGCAAGTGACAGATGAGACAGGAAAAACTGCTTAAATTCAATAGTAGTCAAGAAAATACAAATTAGACTAAACATGACTTTATAGCCAACAGCTGAAACACATTGCTGGCATAGGTATAGGAAACATATACACTCATGTTGCTGGTAGAAATAGGAAGAGTTATAATCTTTTTGGAAGCAATCTGGCAGCATCAATAACATTTTAAAAATTCATTTGCCTTATGATCTAGCAATTCTACTCCTGGGATAGCACCATAACATAACTATGTAAGGACACAGGTACAATAATGTTTCTCATAACACTGTTCAGAGTGGCAAAAAATCTGGATGCAAAGATAATACTTAAAACAGGATGGTTTAATAAATGATGATACATCCATACCATGGAATGCTATATAACCCATAAAAAGAACAAATTAGAGCCATCAATTAACGTCAGAGATTTTTCAAAAATTATTGAATAGAAAAGCAGAAAAGCGCATGATATGATTTATATAAATGCAATATATAAAGATTTAAAGAACAATAATTGTGTCATAGCAGTGAAATAAGCAGAAATTAAAAAAGAAGAAAACAAACACTAATTTATAAAAGCTAGGAGTATTAATTAAGGGCAATATGTCCAGGAATCCTCCCATTTGGTTTTTCCCTCGGAGACTGAATGCATCAGTAAATAAATGTTAGAGGGCAAGAACAGAGGATGAATCAAGTTCATGGAAATATCCTTTATTTTGCCGTTGCTAAGGGCCCTCAACTGGCTGCTCACTATGCTAAGCTAAGGATTTCTCAAATGCTGGTTCTAACAGGATGCCTGTTAAAATAATCACTTTTGTTTAAGTAATATACTAAAATGTCTTCATACTTAGAAGTCTAAAAAGTTTGCTTTTTATTGCACAGATTGGGGAGGCAAAAGAAAACACAAAAACAAAAACACAAACCCAAAAGCCAGAACAAATAAAACACATTCTCTACTTCCCTAGAGACTGCTCCCCATCTGTGAGTAAAATTACGAGTGAAAGATTTAAGAGTTGGGGCACATACTGATGGGCTGAGTCTACAATGGCTCTTCCTGTCATATAATTCATAAAGAAACAAAAAGTACTCTCCAGCTAGAAAATCAGCTCTTTTTCCTGAGTTTTTTTTTTGTTGCTGTTTTTTGTTTTAATAAAGAACTTAGCAACCATTCTACACAGTCATTACAATAAAGTTTGTTATCCTCTTCTAGGTGGGAAGCTCAGGAAACCTGCCTTTGTGCTCCTATTTCAGTTAATAATGTTTTTAACTTTTTAGGCCTTCGGGGCCACAAAGACAACTCTTTAATCAAGACATATGAACTGACTGATTTTCTTTCTTTTCCTTTGATCTTTATAGAGCTTGTAATTTTATTTTTTAATAATTTCTCCGTTAAGTCAACTCATTATTTATTGCCTGCAATGATTATGAAACTATTTGATATTCAAAGTATAGAATGATACAGTATCTTTTGAATGAATTTCGCATTTGGCTTTTTAACCCCTTTTTATGTTTTAACTATCTACTAATAACATTTCTATATACAAATACATTACAAGAACCCATTAGAATGTGGTTAAATTTGAATTGGAATCCTTCGTTTTACGTGACCAATGGTGCAAAATAATAGAGATACCTTATCAAAGTCAGCAAAGATTAGTTTGCTATTATCATGTATTTTTCTAACTGAATATTCCTTTATATGAATTATTCCAACAGTTTCATATGAATAGTACTACAGAAAGAGACTACAATGACTTCTTAAAAGAATTGCCATACTACATTCCATATTTGACAGCTATAGATTATTCTTCATTAAATATAAATAATAATCAAATAAGTTTTATAGAGTATCAAATAAGGAATTCTTGCTAATTCAAGCCCAAATTCCTTCAGCCCACATGAACCTATATTACAAACCCATATTACAATACCCAGACTACCAGCATTCATATGAATGTAGGGCAGTGAGTTGTTTAGAGTCAGATCTATTTTTCTTTCTCAATACAGGGCATTTTTGTTTTACTAGTACAAGGTGGGTGGTGGGGTGCTAACCTATGAATTCTCTGGGCTACAAAGCATGAAAGGAGTTATGGATCAGAGCACCTGTATGTTTGCTACTAAACATAAAGCTCACATAAAATGTTCTAGGCTATTTTGTGCCTTGTAGAACTTTGAATTTTTTTGTGTATCTTTGTATGTCTTTGAATATTTGCTATCAATCACCTAAGCCACAATAATTGGAGAACAAAGTTCTCAACGTCCAAGAAATATGCTTGATTATAAGCCTGACTTTTTCTTTATGAAAGAGAAAAATCAGGGAATGTTCCATTCAGATAGGAAGAGCAGGAAATCATTTTTAAACTTTAAATGTAACCCCAAATAATAATAAACAGCATAAAATTGACTTCTATCTCCACTGGGTTGGTATGGTATATGCCTGACCCATAAGAAATTGGATTCAAGAGGATAAAGTGAATCTTTAAAAGATGTAATTTCTCATATTGTTGTGAAGATCTCAATTGAAGAGTAAATCCTCCATAAATACAACCCCTTGACACCCTGCCACGTAGGCCAATTGTTGTCCTCTAAATGTAAACTGTTAAATGATCTAAATCACTTCATGAAACTTTAAAGCCAGATAGAAAACCATAGCAAAAAAGTCAAAAAAATCCAGGATTCAATTTACTTATATCCGAAGAACAACAATCTCTCTCCTTTCCTCCTTAGCGTCCATGCTGGTACAAGCCACCAGCATCTCCTTCCTGGACTCTTGCAGTCACCTCCTCACTAGTTTTCATGTCTCTCTTCTCCTCCATCTTTAGTCATTCTCCACACAGCAGATCCAACCATGTCATCCTTCTGCCCTACTGAACATTTTCCAGTGGATTCCCATCACAGTTAAAATAAAATATAAACTTCTTACTTTGGCTTACAAGCCCTGTATCTGAGATTCCCAACCTTAACATTATGAACATTTTGAGCCAAACAATAGTTAGGAGGTGCTTCTGTCCATTTTAGGATGTTTAGTAGTATCGCTGGCTTCCAGAAACTAGAGCTGGTAGCATCTATTTTGCTATTGTGATAACTAAAAATGTCTCCAAACATTGCCAAATGTCCAGAGGGTGGGTCGGGGTGGTGAGGGGCAGTATGTGTGGATTGTTCCTTCTGGGAATTACTGTCTTATACCATCTGGCCATGGCTACACTTTTGACCTCATCGTCTCTTGCTGGCTCCACTGAAACCACACTGGCCTTTTCAATGTTCCTCCAAACATACCAAGGGTCCTTCTAACTGTGGCTGTTGCTTCACTTGCTGTTCTCTGCTTGGAATGTTCTTTGTTCAGACTTATTTTCTAACCTAATTTATGTTCTATATTCCTATTTAAATGTCTTCTCTCTATTTAAAATAGCTCCTCCTGTCACACTCTACTCCTCAGCATACTTTTCTTCATAGTACTTAACTACTCCTGGGTTTATAATCTATCCACTGTTTACCTAATTTTTTTGTCTGTCTTCCTCACTTAACTGCAAATTCCACGAAGGTAGAGATTTTAGCACTGCCTTCCTGATTCCTAAAACTGTGCCTGTCTGTATTTTCAATACATACTCAATAAATATATACTGACTAAATGGATACTCATCGAATGAGTATGGATTCTGGTAGTAGTCCTCTAGAATACCATAACAATTTAGGGTTGCTATTTCCCTCATTTTGGTAACAGCATCATATACTATCTTAAACTGAAAAGGATTTCAGATATCTTCAGGTAACATAGTCATCTTACAGATAAAAAATTTGAGGCTTGGAGAGGTTAGTTTGTCAACGGTGCTAGACTTGCTTTGTGAAAATTGAGTCTAAAAACCAAACCGATGACTAACACATTTCAGGACTTCTTTTTATATTCTCCCTTGTGGACATTTTACCCATACTGATGGAAGCTTCATTTACAATTACATTTTTAGAAAAAGTGGAATTCAATCTGGATACAGATATTGCATATAAGTAATATTACTTAAGAAGGCTATTTGTTGCTATCCTGATTAAGTGAAGACTATTTTGTCTTGCATTATTTAGTAGGAAATTCAATCAGTAACATACCAGATTATTTTTTAAAAAATGATGGCTTAGATTCTGATTACAAACTAAAATATCTCAAAGATTTTTTAGATATATCTGAAGTAGATATAAAGTACAGATATTTGGCAGAATTAGATATATGGCAGAAGTACTATCTGAATGGATTCATTTTACAGACTTTATAGACTGCTTTGCATCAAAGCTATAAGACTATATGAAAGATAAACATTATTGAAAGATATAGTATTTGGATTTGCCACAAGTTATGGTAATTTTAACATGATTAATAAGGTACAATTCTATCAACTCAACTCAGTCTACATTTATAAAAAAAGATATCTAAAATGTACATGATTTTGGAGAAAGCCTGTACACTTAACTAATGGTCCACACTCCTTTAAAAAAAAAGATTAATTCTGATTGGGCTGATCCTGATCTGGAAAATTAGAAAAATAAAATATAAATATGTCATGAATGACACATATATATATATTTTGTTACTATATATAGTATATATATATCAAAATATATCAAATTTGATATATAAATATCTATATATATTTGATACTATATATATATATATATACATATATATATATATATAGTATCAAGGGTTCATGTTGGAAAAACCCTGAGTTCTTTGGTTTATCTGAAATGTGGTTTAATGGAAACCACCAAATGTAGGTTGTAGGTTGGAGATGGACTGTAGAGAGACTTTAATATCAATCTAAAGAGTATAGACTCTATTTTGTAGGCAATGGGGAACATCTGAAGGGTGTTAATAAAAAAAGTGACAAGATTATACTTAATTATCCTCCTGACACTAGTAGCCTGAGGGCCAAATGGATTCAGCTGAACAGCCAGCGACCAGTGAAAGCCATTCTTCAATAAATTCAATACAATTAGGTTCCCCCAGAGTGGTGCCCTTGCTTGCCACACACACCAGGCTAACACTGATTACAGGGACAATATTTGAGTATACGTGGTATGTGGCCGTGTATTTCTTTTGGGTAAATTTTATTGTGGTAAAAGCACTTATCATGAGATATACTCTCTCGACAGATTTTTAAGTGCAGGATACATTATTGTTGAGTATAGGTACAATGTTCTACGTCAGATTTCTGAATTTCTAGATCTTATTCATCTTGCTTATCTGAAACTTTATGCCAGCAGATTTTCCCTCCTGTAAACTCCTGGCAACCACCATTCCACCCTTTGATTCTATCGATTTGACTATTTTAGATACCTCATATAAGTGAAATCATGTAATATTGGTTCATCTTTTTGTGACTAGCTTATTTCACTTAGCATAATGTCCTCAAGTTCATCCACGTTGTTGCATATTGCAGGATTTCCTTCTTTTTAAGAATAGTATTCCATTGTATGTCTACACCACATTTTCTTTATCCATTCACCTGCTGATTGACATCTGGGTTGTTTCTATATGCTATCTGATGTGAAAAGTGCTTCAGCATATGAGCATAGGAGTGCACATATTTCTTTAAGATGCTGATGCTGGATCATATAGTAGCTCTATTTTTACTTTTTTTTTTTGTAGGAACCTCCATACTGTTTTCTATAGTGGCTGTATTATTTTCGATTCCCACCGACAACGTTCAAGGGTTCCAATTTCTCCACACCTTCACTAATATTCATTGCCTTTTTTTTTTAATAGTCATCCTCACAAGTGTGAGGTGATATCTCATTGTGGTTTTGATTTTCATTTCTCTGATGATTTGTGACATTAAGCATTTTTTTTCATGTAAGCGGTTTGCAATGTGTATGTCTACTTTGGAGAAACATCTACTCAAGTCCTTAGCCCATTTTCTGATCAAATTTTTGGTTTGTTTTACTACAGAGTTGTAGGAGTTCCTTATATATTTTGGAGACTAACCCCGCATTTGTGGTTTGTATAAAGATTAAGCCGAGATATATAGTTTGTAAATATTATCCCCCATTCCACAGGTTGTCTTTTCATTCTGTTGATTGTTTCCTTTGCTCTGTAGATTTTTAGTTGATATAGTGCCACTTGTTTATTTTTGTTTTTGTTGACTGTACTTTTAGTGTCACATCCATGAAATCACTGCCAAGACCAATGGCATGAAGTTCTTCCCCTATGTTTTCTTCTAGGAATTTTACTGTTGTGGGTTTTACATTGAAGTCTTTAATCCACTCTGAGTTGACTTTTGTGTATGGTACAAGATAAGGGCCCATTCATTATTTTGCATATGGATATCCAGTTTTCCCAGCACCATTTGTTGAAAAGAATATCTTTCCCCACTGTGTATTCTTGGCATCCTTTGCAAAGATCAGTTATATGCATGGATTTATTCCCAGGGTTTGTGTTCTGTTTTTCCTATTCCTATCTAAATGCTTGTTTTTATTCCACTACCTTAAACGAAACAGATTAATATAGCTTGCTTCTTACTGAGACCTAATTGCATTCAACTCACCCCCTTGTTTTACGGGCTTGCCATAGAAGGATCACTAGGAAAGCACAGCATGTAAGTACTTCAGCTTTACAGCTCTAGTGCATCTTAGGCTAAACTGTGATTTGTCAGTGAAGGTGAGTCCAAGAGAGGCCTGTCTTACTTCTTAAGCACCAGAACCACATAATTAACATAATCTCTATATCTTCTGATTGGATATCTATCTCATTTGAACAAAAGCAATCCTGTTTCACCCTTATCAAAAATCATTCCACTTAGAGTATAAATGCTTACAATTATATTCTTTTCATGGTTACAAAATACCACTTTGATTAGATAAAATATGCTTACTATGGAAACCTCTACAATCACCTAAACCCTACTTACAATCTGCTGTCTCACTTAGTTATGTGTTCACATTTAGGGACCTGCCTTGCAGTTGTGTATCTATTACTGACAGGACTTCTCTCCTACAAATGATCGACCTGACCATAATACGTAAAAAATAACAAGTTTTTGGGTCAAATCATTTCCAAGTCAAAATTTTGCAAGATTCCCTTGTCATATGACTTCTATCCTCAGCATCACAATATTATCATTAATCTTTAAATCATTGTTAAGTCTGTGATTGCCTTAGAGATTTATTAAGAATAACATACTAGGATTAGGAAAGTTTAACTTTTTACTATCCTTAAAATCAGATTTTTGAAAACTGTCTTATCCCCATTAAAGAAAAAAATAAAAAGGATGAATATACTCATTCTTTCCCTTCAACTTTTCATTACTTTTTTTTTCCTGTGTAGTTGTTTCAAACATATATAAGAGGATCTACCTGGTCTTGGGAGGTCTGCAAAGATTTTAGAGCAGGTAATATCCAAAACTAAAGGATAAATAGAACTTATCAGGTAAAGAAGTTTAGGAAGAGGCATTTTGGGCAGAAGGAAAGCACGTTCAATGGCAAAAGATGAGAGATCATAAAGTACATTGTGGGTTAATATTATAAGAACCCTGAATTCTGTACTTTGGCTGGACTGTAGGTGTGATGTCACATATGGTACCATACCTCAACAATTAGAAATCCTCTCATCCAAAACAATCCAAACTGATAGTTGTCAGCTTGATTTTTTTAAAGTTGGCAAAGGCATGGAATTTATCATCTCTCACTTCTTAATCAGAACACTGAATTATAAAACATGCAATACACAATTTATTTACCAATCTTTTGAAATAAGAAGTCATTCTCTTTGTGTATGAATCCATAAGTTGAAGTTCTGAAAAATCTTTCTGTCATACACCACACCCATACTGCACTATTTACAACTGCCAGTTTCAGTTTCTTGACATTGGAATGAAAAAGATATTTGTGACAAAATCTGAGTACAGAACGATTCTAGATTTTTACAAATTTTTCCCCAGCCTTTCACAGTTATCTCACCACATTTGACAGCCATTTAAAAAAAGAAAACTCATTAAAAGTTAGTCTTTCAAAACATTTGGCTGTTTTTTTCTTACTCGTGTTTCATATCTTTAATTACATTAGATTGCTACAATAATAGGTACAACTAGCATGTTTGGGAATAATCACCACTGATTTTTTAATGCAAACATTTTAGCTGGTGGAAACAAAAGTATATAGTATGACCACAGAGTAACCTTTTAGCTGTGAGCATTCTAGGTCACAGACCTCAGACAAACGTTGTACAGAGGAATAAAGAGAGTGCTTGAATTAAGCTGGTCTAGGTGAAGAATCCATTTAAGACAGCATTTGTTTAGTTCCGTGTGACAGAATAAAATGCAAGACAGGCAAATGCAACTCTAGTGAAAACAAGGTTGGAAAAGAGAACGAAATGAGCACTGTGTGCCAGGCTACAAAATTAGGGGGTTATTTGGAAAATCAGTATGAACAGTGCTTCAGAACATGGACTCTGGATGGAGGTAAATTGCCTAGGTGTGAAAGCCACCTCTCCACTTAGCCATATGATGGTGGGCAAGTTATTTGACCACTATTGAATGATTTAATTAATTTACAATTGTGAAAAAAAAACATACCAAAATAACCAGACTTATCTGGTTATTTTTAGGGATACACGAGTTAATATTGTAAAGTGCTTAGGACAGTGCCTGGTCAAAATAAACACTCAATTAATGTCAGCTTTATGATTAAACTAATGTGATGACTGATAGTAAAGCCAGATATTTCCCTGACCCCTTTGCGACCCTTGCAACAGGAGTGCCTTGCTTACTCAGCCCACAGCTTTCAACCACTTGCAGGAGGGGGAGCACAGGTGAGCAGGTGCAGGAGCTGGGGTGAACACTTTTGGGTGCTGGCAGGATCAAAACTCTGTAAGGGCCCTGCAGCAACATTAGGCAAGGGCGGCGGGTTGGGGGGGGGGCGGTGCCCACGACTCCTGAAGCCCCAGAAGGAGTGTTACATATATAGTAACACATTAGTTTTGCCATTTATGGATGGCTTAAGTGTTAACAGCTCAGTGGAGGGTCAGTGTGACAGCCTTTTGCGCCCACACTTACAGCACCTGAGTTTTTGCCCAGCATCCAGGAAGAGTGAGGTCACACAAATGAACTGAATTTGGTAAATGTAGGAGCTCTCAGTGTGAAGGGGAGCTGAAAGGAGGATAGAACAGAAAGGTAATCTTTTCCTGAAGTCCAGCTATCCCCCACTGGACTTCTCTCCAAAGCTATGCCATCAAGCTGTCCCTCTGAAGTCAAGTTGCTTCTCTTCAATGTCAAACTGTAGTCCCCAACATCCAACTGCTTCTCCTCCTCTCTCCCAGCTGAGTCTGGGGTTTTTATGGGCACATGATGGGGGGTGGGGTGGACCATGGATGGTTTTGGAAAAGGCAACATTCAAGTGGGAAAACAGGGATGTAAGTTCTCACTTTGGGCTGTGGTATCAGGCTTTTTGGCTTGAGGGTGGGTCCCTCCCTAGGGACCTACCCTCTTCTGCCCAGAATGTACCTGCCTCCGGTCCCTATCAATAGTTTCTAGATTTACTGTTCCAAGGCTTAATCATGAGTTCATATATATAAAATACTTGGACCAGTACTTGATATATAGTAAAAATTTTATATTCATTTGTTATTGTTATCATGAGCAATTTAAATGTTTTAAATGAAGGAGTACTCAGATTTGCATTTCAGAAGCAACCATGCCAACAGTGAGTGGGGGAATTGATGAGGGAGAAATGCTTCAGAAGTTATTGGTGCTGAGCTAGGATATTCCCAGGGTGGACAGGCAGAAGAAAAGTAGGAGCCAAACCTTACTCATGTGACAGAACGGTCAGTACTTGCTGCTTGGCTGGATATGGCTCATGAGCAAGAGGGAGGAATTAAAGACATTCATCATGGATACATTTTTCTCTGTGGTTGCACTCAAATATTATGTAGTTTTTGGTTTATGGGTAAACTCAGAAAAGAAGAAATTCAGAGCAGATATTTCTAAGAAATTCACAAAATCAGCTACAAAGGGAGGAAAAGACTTATCTTTATAAGCAGTATCTCTGCATCCAGCAACCTCAGTGTCCAGAAAAAAACTGACCCCTTTCTTATTAAGCCATCAAACTTCTCTCTCTCCTTCAAATTATTTATAGTTTAGTATCACTAAACCACGCAGGTATACTTTGAAGATCTAGGCATGAGAAGACTTGTGGAATAATTCTTTGAACATCTTTCCTTTAACATGAACTTGCCGGATAACTGATTTAGCATTCACTCTACTGAGAAAACTCTGTATAACAAAGTTGCCTAGTAAAATCATTAGGCTCCCTCTATTGAAATGAAAAAGGCTTTGCGGATGTTTCAGACTTTTCTGTGTATAATCTTGCTTAGAAGTAGGTATATACTGATACTAAAAATGTATTTAAAGTTTCCCCAAACCATGCAGCGTGAGAAAGTTACCATATCTTTAAAGAACTGTCTCTACTGTACAAAAGACAAAAGACAAACATCAATTTTTGACTAAATAGATAACTATACTTATGCTTTCAACTATTTATGCTTAGAAGCCCTTTCAGATGTGTTTGGTTTCTTTTGTGTTTTAGAAGGTTTAAATAACAGGGATAACAAGGCAATAGAATAAAGCTGTATCTGTGAAATAAATAACTGAATTCACAAATGAAATTTAAATTCCCAGTTCACTTAATTTAATAGTTACTTATTGAGTGCCTTGTAGGTGCCATGCACTGGTACACAAAAATGTGCAAAAACGGATACTCTCTCAAGGAACTTCAAATTTAGTAGGAAAGATGGACATTAATCAAGTAATCATTCAAAAATGTAATATCATACCTGTGCTAAAGACCATGAAAAAAAGGTACAGGAAGCCAAAAATACTTATAATAGGGGAATATGACCTAGTCTGAGAGAGTGGAGAGAGCTAGGCAAGGAAAGCAAAGGAAAGCAAAGTTTCAGGCAGATTGAGAGCATATGCAAAGATCCCGTGTTCAGAGGAAACCCAGTGCATTTGAGAAACTGAAAGGCCAGGGTGGGAGAAAGGCAAATGCAAAGGCAAAGGCAGTAGGAACACAGCATGAAATTAGGCAGGAGTGGTGAGCTGGGACCAAACTGTGCTGCACTTTGCTGGAAGAACAAAGGATCTTAGTCCAGTGGTATTATTTAATCAATTGGCTAGGTGCCTAAATAAATAGTTTAGTCAAGATAGTTCAAACAATTGCTTATTCTGCCACAAGAGACATGAGTTCATTTTACACAGAAATTCAGTGACTGATGGCCCTAAAATAAATACCTTATAAGCCAGACAATGTAGCATGGCAGGGTGTAATGAAGTTACATGACTTTCACCTAACGGTACTTGAGAAAACTTCTAATGCACTGAAAGCAAGAGAACAGTGCCGTGAGATTATTCTATTTCTGCTACCCAGGAAACATCAGGCTAGGCTATATTAAGGTCAAATTTTGAAGAAGGAAACGTTCATGTCTGCAGCCTTTTTTTGTGAACTTACTTCCCTCTCTCAGAGGCTACTCTCTGGGCTTAACAAAAACTCTCTCCACTTTCAGGCCCTGAGTTGAGCACCTCCCTATCCAACAACAACCCTCTCACTCCATTCATCTAGCCATTTCATACATCTCTATCCTGTACCTGCAGTGGGCTCATAAACTCTACCTACCTTTCCCAGCATTCATTAAAGTATATCTGTACTCTCCAAGAGAAGGGAAGGGATTCTTACCTCTTTGAGTTAGAAAAGCATCAGTGTTAAACAGAGGAGAGAGAGAGAGAGAGAGAGAGAGACCATTAAAACAATAAACGTGCCAAAGAAGGAAATAGAATACCAGTATGGACTAAAGTTGACCAATGGAAGTTTTAAGTACAGAAACTTCAGTTAAGCCTTAGGTTAGGCTTAGAGAGCGAGGCTAGACATGATAGGTCATTTCAGAGTAAGCAAACCAGGCATGAAAACACAGGATACAGGAAGGATGCATGCTAGGCTTGGGAAGAAGCATGAAATACTAAGGGAAATTTTAAAGTAGCATAAATGCAACAGAGAGCATTCACAGTGAGAGTAATGATAAAAGTAAAATTAAGAGAGCAAAATCTTAAGGAGCCCTAAAAACTAAGGTGAGAAGTTTCATTTTTCCTCTCTTGATAGCTGAGATGAACTAGAAATCTGCATTCAGCAAAGTAACTTGGTGAGAGCTGCATTTTAATCAAATTAATAAAATTAATCCTGTAGTGTTTATGTACTCATTCAATGAATATTGATTCAATTCCTACCATGTGGTCAAATGCAGTGCTAGATGCTAGGATTGTAGACAAAACCAGGAAGGGAAATTTTCATTAATATAAACGTTGAATTTTGATGTAGGATGGCAACACTGTGAAAAGAAAGGAAGAATGAGAGAGACTTTGACATTGTTATCATATTATTATATATTAGTCATTGAGTCAAAAGAAGGGCATCAAAGCTGACTCCACAGTTTGAAGTCTGCAGGTTGAAAAAATTGGGTTGTATTTGGGGGGAAGGTGATGACACTTATCTATGAAATATTGAGTTTGAAGTTGTAAGCGATTTCGTCAAGTGGAAAGTTACCATGGACAGATGAAGTTCATATGTGAGACCTGATAATTCTCTCTTCTCACTCATTATTTTTAGTTGACAACTCATAATTCTAAAACCCTGGTATTTGCGACACATAATATGCCTAGCCATTGGGGAAGATATCGTTGATCTAGGAGAAGACTGTATATAAATATTCTCCCTGTATGTTAATGTTATTGTGATTGAACAGAGAAGGTAGCAAATGAAAAGGTTTCAGGATGTGGGAAAAACCAAGATATTTAGAAAAGAACATTATAATTTACTCTTCAATATATGTGAAACGTATTTACAAATATACATAATCGCATATATGTATGTATATAAATGTGTATTTTTGAATACTTTTTTACTTTTTAAGCAAATGATAAAGACGAACAACCAGACATTAAAATTAGAATACGTAGACAGTTAAAAAAAGGAAATTACACAACCGAAAATTGTGGCATTCTCATAGCCATTTGCCTAAGCTATCTTGTATAGTAAGAAGTTTACCTGAAAGACAAAAGTTATAAAAATGCATGCATTCAAATTCAGCTTTAAAAGTGAAATTAAAAATATATTACAAAATGTAAATCAAAAGGCATTAATTTATGCTAAAATTGCCTTTCCCTCCAAGGGTTTCTACATACTCAGCAAACTTTATTTTAGCAGTCACGCTCTAATTTCAATTATGCGGAAATTATTCTATCTTCATGAACATGAAAACAGAAGAATAAATAATAAATGACTTGTCTTTGTTTAAATAGTACATTGAAACAGTACAAATAAAAAGACACATACTCACATGTAAATGCTAAGAACTCCTAATAAACCAAGTTGGCTAAAAAGAGGCTGAAACAGGAGTTTTGAAAAATTATCTGGAGGTCAGGTATCAAACTCATGGCATTGAGCAGAATTGCAAATGTTTTTCCTTTCCCATCTTGACAGCAATATACCTATTCTCTGCTTCTGGCAACACAAACAACATATTTTCTCTAGCTTTACCCACATTTATCAAGGAAGAAAGAGACAACTATTACTGCTATCTACTTTAACCTGTCTAATCTTTCAATTCCTATTCAAGATTTCCTGGAAAATTCATGTATGTATTTCAAGCATTTGACGGGACAGTAAATATGTATTAAAATAATTTCCTCTATGGAAATTGCAGTAAATGCATTGAGAATTTTCTCCTAAAAGGTAGAAGGAGTTCCCGAGGAAGAAACTTCCTATAGTACACGCAACGTTTAAAAAAATATTGATTAGGCATCTACATTCCAAAGGTGTCTGTCTTGCCTTCAGTGAGAGACTTCTTTCCAGTATCCAGTTATAATGTCAAAGGAAAAACAAATAAACAAACAAACCTAAGACCAAAATAAAAAAACACTCAAACACATTGTAAATGAAAGAAGGAGAGTTATCTATCTCCCCCTTGCCTTTTCTTTAGTAGGCAATTTGGCTGTACCTATCAGAATCTTACAGCCAGTAAATTTAGAATTCTACGCAGCAAAAATAATTGCAAAACACATAAGAACATGTGTATGAGAATGATCCCTAGAGCATACAGCCAAAAATGTAAACAGTGTAAGTGTTCAAGTAAGTAACTTAAAAATTATAATACATTCAAGCTGTGGGATGCTGGGCAGAGATAATAAATAATTAGTTAAATTGTGGTGACAATGTTTGTGATGTATCTCAGACTGGAAATAACACATTAAAGAAAATCCAAGCTCTAGATTAAAAAACACAAACACACACACAAACAAGCATACAGGTACATGTATGTTTCTGTGAGCATTAAAAATTATAGAAGGAGACACATTTAAAGTTTTTTTTTACTTCATGGGGGTAGGATAATGGGGCAATTTTACAAAGAGAAACCCTGATATTTATAAAATTAAGTATTTGGGTTTTTATTTACAATGCCCATGTAAAAACAAGAAAGCAAACACAAAGTTTGACTAAATGCCAGTGGCTTTGTGAAAGGTAGTTGCTACTTGCTCCTAAGTTGATAATCAAGGTCTACATCTAGCCTGAAAGTAAAGTAGCAACTTCTCTTACTGCTCAGGAACTGATGCCTGAGATACCAAAGCTGGATACCCTCACAACCCACACTATGAGAACCTGTGATTTCACATCTCCTCAGCAACTACAACTCCCAGTATGCAGAATGGCAGAAAGGACACACATGGCCAGAGAGGGAATGGATAGTGGCAAATGACATTGTGGAAGGTGGAGATCATCTCATGATAAAGACAGATGAATGAAGAGTAGTCAAGAAGAACCCTGGGAACAATAAACTTTGGAGGTTGTAGTTTCCATGCTTTCTTGTCAAATAAAATATAAAGTCTGACTTAGGATTACTAGGATATGTTTAGTCTTTCTTATAATTAGTTAAGAGGAAAATAGGAGCAGTTTTCTCCCTTCTACCCAGGAAGGTACCAGTAGACTAATAACCACTGGGTATTGGATAATAGGTAAGAGGCTATGTACTTACCCAGCTAAAAATATGACAATGAGATTTGATGTGCATCAAGGGACCAAAAGCAAACTAATACTTTGTTGGTTAGCAAATGCCAAGGAGCTAAATGTGACCTTTCTCAAGAATTCACAAAATAATTGACATCGATGAAGACATTCTGTTATATAAGAGCAGAAAGGGGTTAACATCTAAAACATATAAGGAACTCATACAACTCAATAGCCAAAAATTAAAAAAGAAAAAAATTTGATTAATAAATGAACAAAGGACCTGCATAGACATTTTTCCAAAGAAGATGCACAGACGAGCAACAGGTATATGAGGAAACTTCAAAAAGTTCATAGAAAATATGAATTAAAAGATAAAAATTTAAAAATATGCAAACTTAGTTCTCAACATAAGCTCCATCAAGGTTAAGGCAATTTTCCAAGTAATGATACCAGCCATTAGTTGGTCCCTGAAGATCTGAGGGTCCTGGGAATTTAACCATGTCCATGTGGCCTTTTTTACATTATTAACTGAAGAAAAATGGGTGTCCTTTAAAATTGTTTAACATTAGGAAACAAAAAGAAGTCAGAGGGAGCAAAATGAGGACCATAAATTAGATGCTTAATGACTTCCCATTGAAACTCACAAAAATTGCCCTTGTTTGAGGAAAGAGCAGAAGCACTGTTGTGGTGGAGTAGGGATTTCAGGTAAAGTTTTCTCAGGTGTTTTTTTGCTAATACTTTGGCAAACTTTCTCAATACAATTTCATAATAAACAGATATTATCATTGTTTTGGCCCTCCAGAAAGTCAACCAGCAAAATGTCTTGAGCACTCAAAAAAACTGTTGCCATGACCTTTGCTCTTGACCAGCCTGCTTTTGCTCTTCCTGGACCACGTCCACATCTTGGTAGCCATTGCTTTGACTGTGCTTTGTCTTCAGGATCACGCTGGTAAAGCGATGTTTCATCTTCTGTTATAATTCTTTGAAGAAATGCTTCAGGATCCTGATCTCACTCGTTTAAAATTTCCATTGAAAGCTCTGCTGTTGTCTGCAGTTGATCTGGGAGCAATGGTTTTGGCATCCATCAAATGGAAAGTTTACTCAACTTTAATTTTCAGTCAGAATTGACTGAGCTCAACCAATTGCATGTGACATCTATGAAGCTGACTACTGTCTCTACTGTTAATCATCAGTCCTCTTCAATTAGGGCATGAACGAAATTAATTTTTCTTCACAAATTGATGTGGATGGTCTGCTGCTGTGGGTTTCACTTTCAACATTGTCTTGTCCTGTCTTAAAATGAGTTACTCATTTGTAAATTGCTGATTTCTTTGGGACATTGTCCCCATAAACTTTTCATAAAGCACCAATGATTTCATCATTCTTCCACCCAAGCTTTACCATAAATGTGATGTTTGTTCCTGCTTCAATTTTAGCAAAATTCATGTTGCTCTTTTCAAAGCGATGTCTTATTCTTCTCGATGCCTCAAACTAAGTTCTTTCAGACACATTACAGCAAGTTTAGTATGAGTTTAATTTGGTATAAAAGTTTTTGAAATCTGTGCATTTTTTTATAATACATACATTCCATGAACTTTTTGAAGACACAATCTTCTATATGAAAACACAATCAAAATCACTAATCATCAAGAAAATGCAAATAAAAACCACAAGATAGCACCTCATACCTATTAGGATAATTTATCAAAGACAAAAGATAACAAGTGTTGGTGATGGTGAGGAGAAAAGGGAACCCTTGTACACTTGGTGGGAATGTAAATTAGTACTGGTATTACGGAGAACAGTATGGCGGTTTCTGAAAAAAATTAAAAACAGAACTATCATACAACCCAGCAATCCTATTCCTGGGTATATATCCAAAGGAAATGAAAACAGTATCTTAAGAGATATCTGCTCCCCCGTGTTCACTGCAGCATTATTCATAATAGCCAAGGTATTGAAATAATTTAAGTGGCCATCTATAGATTATCAGATAAACAAAATGTGATGCACTCATGTGCACGCATGCATATGCACATACACACACACACAAACATTATTCAGCCACAAAAAAGGAGGAAATCCTGCTATTTGTGAGAACATGAATGAACCTGAAGGACATTATGCTACATGAAATAAGCCTGACACAGAAAGACAAATACTGTATAATATCACTTATATGTGGAATCTAAAATAGTCAAATTCATAGAAGAAGAGAGTAGAATGGTGGTTGCCAGGGCTGGGAGGGTGGGGGAAATGGGGAGATGTTGGTCAAAGGGTACAAAGCTGCAATTATAAGATGAGTAAGTTCTGAAGATCTTATGCACAGCATGGCAACTACAGTTAATATTTGTATTGCTTACTTGAAACTTACCCAGATAATCGATTTTAAATGTACTCACTGAGGACCCTCTCCCCACATACAGTAGCTATAGATAGTGACAGATGTGTTAATTAATTTGACGGTGGTAATCAATATACAACATGTATGTATATCAAATCATCACACTGTACACTTTGAATGTACATAACTTTTATTTCAATTGTTTTAAAATTAAAAAATAAAATAAAGCATTATACTGCAAAAAAAGAGAAAGAGAGAAAAGAAAACTGTTGATAGGCTTTAGAAAAGCTTTAAGGATGAAAAATTTAACAACACATTGGAGACTATGTGAAAATCATGCCATCTCCTGAGACATCCTATCAGATAATCTGACTAGTAAATTAAAAGACTAATAAGGCATTTCTTAGCCAGTGTAAGGTTAAGTGTTTAACACAGCCAATACTTTTCTAATTCCACAAACTGAAAACATGTTTATTAAAAGGCTCACATCACATTCAATGGCCAAATTTACATCCTTGATATGGTTATGTGGAGTTTTTGGGCTAATCAATTACAAAAAAAAAATAAAAAGAATTAAAAGAATTAAAAGTCATTGCTTTGTTGTATGATTTAGTCATGCAAAAGTAACAGGACACTGCAGTCATTGTGATGATACTGGTAGTTGAAATGCAGCTTTTGACAACATAAAGTGTTTCTGTCTGAATACTTGTAACGCAATCATGAATTTTCTCTCTTGGAAATGGTGATTCTTTGAAGCAGAGTCATATGGATTTCAAAGAAAAAATTTAACATTTTATCTACTTTTTCTGTTCCAAAAGATATAGAGAAAATGCATCTGGTGTTTCTATGTCTTCCAACTCTTTTGTGCTACTACAGAATGGATAAGCCATTCTACTATTATATAAAAGAGGTGGGACATCACTGGGATAGAAAATTTACAACAGAGAGTAAAAGTGAATCCTTGAAGATGTGAAAAGCCAATTCAAGTTCTGTTATAAAATGGGACCAAAACCATTAATATACTCCTTATTTTTTAACTTTCCGACACTACTTCCTTCCTCCATCCCCATACAAATGCACATATAGAACCAAAGTCTGGCAGGAATGCCAAATAATTGTATGAGCAAAAATAATGTATGCTTTCTTTGCTTGTGGCAAATTTATTATCATCAACTTGCTAATTTTATATTTCATAGTTTACTGGTAAATTTTTACTATGTGTAAGGCTAATCTAAAATAAAATGTCAATCAATGCTTCTATATTTGAAATATTATAGTTGGTAATACATTAATGGTTCTCAAAAACATATTTTCTGTTAATAGATCAGTCATCACAAAATGAATCACAAAAAAAGATGTTTGCAGTTGGTATAGTGGTCCCCCTAAAAGATAAATCCACATTCTAATCCCCAGAACCTATGAAGGTGATGTTCTTTGGAAAAAGGGCCTCTGTAAGTGTAACTAAAGTAAGGATTTCAAGATGAGATCATCCTGGATTATCTGGGTATGCCCTACATTCAATGATTAGTATCCATGTGACAGAAAACACACATGGGAGAGACAAGAAGGGAAGAGAAGTCATATAAAGATGGAGGCAGAGCTCAAGAATGCTGATGGTCACGAGAAGCAGGAGGAGGCAAGGAAGGGGATCTCTGGAGGGAGCACAGCCCTTTCAATAACAGACTTGTGGCTTCTAGAACTGTAAAAGAATAAATAACTGGTGTTGTAAGCCAACAAGTTTGTGGTAATTTGTTATGACAGCCTCAGAAAACCAATACTACATTTTTTTTCTTTTCATCCCTTTCATGTCATTCAAAGGTTAAAATAATAACAATAATCACACCCACTGAACACTATTTTCACGTCAAAATAGTGATACGTTTCTTAGTCTTCTTATGCAACCTTTTTAAGGACTCTGTGAAGATGACATTATTATTAACTCATATTTGTTGATGAAGAAACTGAGAACTAGGATTCAATGCCAAGTAGATCTGACTCCAGTCCATCCTCCTCCAGTAAAAATAGGAAAGAATGAAGAATATAAAGTAAATAAATCCTTCTTTGCTTGCAGGTACATTCTAAAAGTCCCTGGAAGGAAGGCAAAGAATAGGGAGATGGGAAACAAGGTGGATGGGTCTCTTCTGCTGTACTACATTTTTAAAAATTTCTGAACCATGTTAATGTATTATCTACTCAAAAATAAATTACAAAAGAAAAACATCAGTTGCCTGGTAAAAAGAAGCTGATAAATTCCCAGTTGGATAATAAGAAATTAATGAAAATATTATAAATTTATGGGCAGAATGAACAATTTTGAGAATACTGCTAAAATTATTTCAGACATAGAAAAATATGTCAAGAAATTACTAGGTACTACTAGAGTGCTGTTCAAATAAAAGTCAATCGTTTCTTATAATATTTCCTAAGTCTCCCACCTTCTACTTCACTCACAATCATCCACTTTACCTCCGACAACAGGCCAAGAGTAGATGAAACTAACGAAATATCCCAATGTTCCATGTACAAGTCTCTCCCTCAGGAAATTTATTTCCTTTCCTATTTGTTGTAGTTATTCAAAGTTTGATAATATAGCCTAAGATAGTGTAGACCATTAGATGTCTCAAAACACAGATCATGAAGTTATTACCAAGGGAGCTATAAATTCTTATTTGTTGGTGATATTTAAGAAAATGAAGAATTTTTTTCTGTTTTAAGTGATTTCCATTTAAACTTAGAGTTAGGAGAAGGAAGTAATTATGACCTCTGATGACATTCCTGAACTTACAGCTCTAAAACTTTAGCGTCTTTCACCATAATCCCCTTATTTAAGATGTGTGAGCTACAAAAATACCAAAAGAAATGGGATTTTCTTTTCTTTTTTTTTGAAATGGAGTTTCACTCTTGTTGCCCAGGGTGGAGTGCAATGGTGCAATCTCGGCTCATTGCAACCTCCACCTCCCGGGTTCAAGCGATTCTCCTGCCTCAGCCTCCCGAGAAGCGGGATTACAGGTGCATACCACCACACCTGGCTAATTTTTGTATTTTTAGTAGAGACGGGGTTTCACCGTGTTGGCCAGGCTGGTCTTGAACTTCTGACCTCGTGATCTGTCCACCTCGGCCTCTCAAAGTGCTGGGATTAAAGGTGTGAGCCACTGCACCTGGCCCTAGAAATAGGATTTCATTGTTATATTACTCTTCCTTACATCACTCTTCTTGTCATTAAAAATAATTTATCTAATAATTTTAAAAAGATTAAGAAAATAAGTTTTTATCAAAATAGTGACTCAGTTTTTCATTGTTATCAATTAGCATTTTATCAAATCTTCACAACTACTCTATATGCCAATAGAAATTGATGGTTCATCTTTGCCAGAGACACACACAAACCCCAAAAGATAATTGAGTAGATTAGAGTGAACACCAATAAAATCTAGGTCAAACTTAATAACCTTCAAACAGCAGCAGCCACAGTGCATGCTAAATGTACCAACCATGAACTAGACGTTTTGATGAAGTCAAAACCAATTCAGGGCCGCCTGAGGATGATCCATTTCCATATACTGACTTTTGCATGACTTTCCCTTTTCAGTATATTTACTTTCAAATGTTACTTTTATTTCACTACTTTAAGTAAAGTGTTCAAAATGACAAGCTGAATCCTGGTAATTAATTTCTGATTGACTTTTCCTAATATGACTCACCAAATTAAGCCATAAGAGACAGAAACTGGCAGAGGTAGAAACTTGTGGTTAAGGTATAACGAACTAACTGAAACCTTCAAATAACCAGGATTTCAATATTAGAAATCACAAATGAAACTTAGAAAGAGCAGAATCAGCAAAAATTATACTGAGCCTATGCCAACCAAGACCTTTCTCATAGAGACTCTACTTGTTTTCAGGATTATTTACATTTAATTCTATGGAGCAATGAGGGTATGCTTTCAGGCACCCTAAAGTTGACAAGTGCTTCTGCAAAATATTTTCCTCATTGTTTGTTCCTCGTTTGCACACTGGAGAGGAGATTGAACCAGAAATTCTCTTTAAAAAAGGGTTTTGAAATGTGCACATTTTCTTCAATCAAATTCACTGATTTCTTGAAAAAAAAATATTCTAAGAGTACTATTGTGAGCTAAGGCATTAGGGAAGATAAACATAAAGTGTGATGATTGTATTAACCACGTGTCAACTTGACTGGATTGAAGGATGCAAAATAGTGTTCCTGGGTGTGTCTGTGAGGGTGTTGCCGAAGAAGATTAACATTTGAGTCAGTGGACTGGGAGAGGCAGACCCATCCTCAAACTGGCTGGGCACCACGTAATGAGCTGCCAGCTTGGCTAGAATAAAGCAAGCAGAAGTTGTGAAGACTTGGCTTGCTGAGTCTTCTGGCCTTCATCTTCTGTGCTGGATGCTTCCTGCCTTCAAACATCAGATTCCAAGTTTTTCAGCTCTTGGACTCTTGGACTTACACCAGCGATTTGCCAGGGGCTCTCAGGCCTTTGGCTATCAACTGAAGGCTGCACTGTTGGCTTCCCTACTTTTGAGGTTTTGGGACTTAGACTGGCTTCCTTGCTCCTCAGCTTGCAGACAGCCTATCGTGGCCTATTGTGTCCATCACACCTTGTGATCATGTGAGTCAATACTCCTTAATAAACTCCCCATTTATATATACATGTATCCTATTAGTTCTGTCCCTCTAGGGAACCCTAATACAGTAGGTTTCTCCTTTCCAGAGGTATGCACCCTAGGTAGGGACACAGAGAGATGTGGTAAGTGACAGTGAAATGTGATGTACCAGGTGCCTATGGAGAAGAGGGTTACTGATTTATTCTGGGGAATTAGGGAACATTTCACAGATGTCTTTGAGATAGGAGGCCACTGAAGAGCTAATGCTTTAAAGTTTTTGAAAGCGATTTGGCTTTTAGCTTTTTTCAGAAGGAGCTTCCCTTAGTATTCTCTGTATTTTTGACATTATTGTGAGGCTTCTGTTAATTTGAAAGTCCCAGTGCTGGGAATTAATCTTATGTGTTTCTACATTTTTGAAATAGTATTTTTATATTTATATGCTTTACCAAGCTTCTATTTATCATTATATTTGTACATTTTAAGAAAGCAATGATCACTATGGGGTATGTCCCACTAATAATTATAGTTCTTATTCATGCTACTTCTTTGCCCCAATAACTGGCATGAATTTTTTAAAACATTATTTTGAGATAATTTTAGATTTACAGAGGAGTTACAAAAATAGCTGAGTTCACATACACCTTTCACCCAGCTTTCCCTAATGTTAACGTCTTATATAACCATAGCACAATTGTCAAAACTAGGAAATTAACATTGGCTTAACACTACAGACTTTATTTAGATTTCATCAGTTTTTCCTGTGAAGTCCTTTTTCTTTTCTGAGATCATGACCTTTTTAAAAAAAATAATTTACTGAGTGACTAGTTATTTAAGAGAGAAAAAAGAATAAGAAATAGAACTGCCAGCTTCTTAAATGAGAGATTCATGTTGAATAATATTTATTTTTGTTTATATTTTGAAGCACTTAAGTGAGATAAGCTTTGTTCAATGTTATTTTATATGCTACTCATTGTATAACATTGGCTGAACTCTGAAAAATAGTAGCTACACAAAAACACATTTTTTCACGATTCAATTCTCCAGACGTCACTGTTTTAAAACTGAAGGTGGTTCTTTACCTTGGGGATGGAAGGGTCAGTTCCATCTGAGGAGGTTTCTCAAGACAGTGGCATCTATAAATTCCCTTCTCTAGTGGCAAAGTGGTAGCTGCAGGCACTTATATGGAGATGCTCATCTGCTAGAAACAGACGCCCTTCCACCATCTAACATCAAAGCAAGAGGTGAGTTGTCATAGGGATCACTGGACGTACCTCATTATTCCTCTGCATTATTTCTCATCTAATTAGCCAATAGAGACAAGGTGCTTTATTCAAATTACCCTCCCTTTGAGGGATTTCACTGTAAAGTGCACATAAGAATTCTACTAAACCAGGCCAAGGCGAGAAATGCCTGAGATAACACTCCCCTGCTTGTTTCTTCTGTTCTCCTATTCAGACTGGAAGCATTGGCTGGGATCACATTAGGTTTTCATCTATTCAGTAATGTGAAAGCTTGGATCTTGGAATAACAAATGTGCTTAACTACCCATGGCATACCACAAAGAACATTATTTTGACATATATATGAAAACTGGAAATATAAATTGCTCTGGCACAAGGAGGACACTCTATCTCTCCTAGAAGTTAACAGTAGACTACGCCAACATAACTTGTCAGAGCATTGCATTTTAATAATTCTCCAGAGTCCTTGGCATTAGTCAGAAATTATCTTTTCTTGCAGTGTCATGTCTAATGTCAGTGTACTGCAAAGAGCTTGCACCGCTGCTGGAACTTGTATCCTTATTATAGATTTGGTTCATTAACTAGAAAAAAACATTAACAGCCACAGTATTTCTTTCCATTAAGAATAAGCTTCAGCTAGTGTGTTTCAGAACTCTCATATGACAGAGTGCCAAGATGCTACAAAAACAAAAATTGACTTTGCTTTGAAAATAGAAGCATTTAAAGAACTGTAGAAATAGCTGTTACCTATTTAAGAGGTTATTGGAAAGACTAGTGGTCTGGAGAAAATGTATATGGCAATGTTTGTAAGCTGTAAAGAATTATGCACACATCAGGCTTAAGTGCAGTTCTACTTTTTTATATCTTCCAAAAATCCTTGCATATAAAAATACTAAGATGTTTGTCAATTGTCTGTTGTGTTCTGTCCAAAGGATCCTGATAGATAATAAATGAAAAAATCATTAGTTATATCTCAATAAACCTAGTGGAAACATACATGTAAAATATAAAACTCCCCATCTATTCTTGATATACTTTGATATAGTATTTTAGCAGGGTTTTTGTTTGGAACTATCTAAATCCACTTGACATAGTCATTTCCTATGAACGGATTTTAAAAATTAAGTGATTCAAACTCCATGATAAATGCTTAAAGCCTTAAAATATTGTTTTTCTTCTCTTTACTTAATCTACTGGTTGGGTTAGGCTCAAGGAACCACAGAGATTAGAAAGATTCTCATCCAATACCACTGTCCTGTTTTATACACATGAAGCTGGACTTAGAATCATGAAAAATTCTGCAACCACCGATTGTAAGAATGAGGCTGATGTTGCTTCAAATGTATATCATGAGCAAACTGTTTCTCACTAAAGTCTGGATGTAATGTTTTTCTCTTCATATTGATTGTCAAGACCTTCATTTGATGTGTAACAAGATAAAACCTGGAAAGTGGTGGACTCTGATTGATTTTCTGATTTGCACCACTGCATGGCACAATCAACAATTAGATTGGTTGTTTCAAAGCCTATTATTTCACCATTACGAATTTCTACCTGTAAAGAAACAAGCCTAGGGCAGTTGCTGTGGTGATTATGCCCATGGCTAGGCCCCCAGACATAAGCAAACACACACTGTCCTGATGTACCAGTAACTACAAGTTTCAAATTTTAGTCCTTTGACTACAAAACAGAAAAAGAACATGTAAACAGTGAGTCATTTACCACTCATGAATCAGCTTTCAGTGATGAAGAAACAATGAGTACAACTATTATTATTAATATCGTTCTTAAGAAAAGTAACTCTTATACTATCAAGGGAACTTCTATGGCTTGACCATAAACACAGGAAAAAGAGAAACTCCAGTAAAAAGCATTGTTTTGAGAATTAAAATAAAGCATTTGATAGGGCCACTTACCCAGCAAACAAACCTTCTATATAAAGACAATGTATATATGCATTTGGTGTCATTAATAGCATCAAAAACAAACAAACAAAGTCTTAAAAGAAAAATATAATAGAGAGTGAACTCATAGAAGCATAAAAGGTGAACTCTTAAATATATTGGATTCTCCCTGAAAGGAGGCTTTATTATATGTCTACACACATTTTACTTTTAAGGGAGGTTCTAACCTTTTATTAGTAGAATATTTCAAAAGAATTCACTAAGCCTTTTATATTTAAGCATTACTTTTTCATAAAATAAAATCTATCAAATATACTTTATACACAAATATTTTGGTCACAGCTCATTATTACTTAATTAAAATATATTGCCAACACACTTTTAATTTGATCTAAATTATGACTCAAAAGATCAAATTTTTAAATTAGAGTATTACTCCTATAAATATGACATTATTCTTTATTTAGGCATTCCTTCAAGGTAGACTAAAACTGATTTCTCAGAACTTACCTTTTTGAGAGTTATTATATCCCAATGCCCTACAGGTTATCTCACATTATAGCCTGATTGCTAGTGATTGACAACAGAAGCCCAGGAATAGCCCCCCACTGATGCACAGGGGAATTAAAAGCCTTCCTCCTTCCTTGGCCTTTAAGGTAGCATTCAACTCACCTTGTAGCTCAGTCTCAAGTTTACCTGAGTCTAATGTATGACAAAGGAACGATACCCATGATTATTGAAAAGTCTAACTTCTACCTAAAATGCTCTTTTCCTCACTTTGTGATTTCACATAGAGCACTGATTCATTTGAATAGGCAACCTTTATCAGCATGAAGCCAGGTTTGGGCCAATGAGAACACAGACAGCACTGTTCTCCCCAGTGTGTCTTCAATTTCCTTTATTAAAGCAAAATTGAGAAGAGGTTTCTGGTGAAAACGTTTGTTGTTCTGCAGGCAGATAAAAGAGTGTGAATAGGGATTGGGATTTATTTTTGTTTCTCTTCTAAGAAGTCCTCTGGAGGTTCCATTTCAGCGGTACCTTTGCCAAGGGAGTCCTGCAATGACATACCAGACTCATTAAAGGGGCCCCATCCTTCTGGCCAGTCACAAGGTCCTCTTGCTGCAGTTACCAGGTTTATCCTACGTTTCTCTCACTATGGGGAACTAGGCAGGCCGGTTTTAATATTAGATAGTCTAATAATGTAAATAAAGGGCAGATAATAATGTCCTCACTAGGAAACAGGACTCTCAAGTTAGAGAAAAAATAAGTAGATAACTGGATGTCTAATTTTTTTTTCAAGTATCTTCTTTTTAATACTTAAACACAAGTGCTGAGACTCAACAATTTAAATGGCCTCAATTCTTTTTTCAGTGCTTTGGAAGGGACAGGAACAGCATTTCCCACCTTTTATCCCATCTATGTGTTCTAGTTATTGCTCCAAAGTAGAATTGGTATACACAGCTGATTAAACAATTTGAAAAAATGTTCTGGTTCATGCCTCTGCCACTACACTGCCTTAGAGCCTTATATTTCAAGAAAATGGTATATTCAAGAAAGGTTATTTTCTGTAAGAGAAAGATAACAAAAGGAGCTATTAAAAACTTTCAACTACATCTAACCATTCATAGCTATGCATGATAAGGGAATAAAAAGGAGTATGATGAAGAAAGATGTTCTTTTGAAACTTGTATTGCTGGGGTGAAGAATGGAATCGTGGCATAAGAGGTGTGGGGGGAAGATTATAGCAAAGATATTAGCGCTAAAACGGAGGGACCAAGGAAGATTAGCTTTTATTTTTCTATATGGATATAGAAATATGGATATAGCTTTTATTTTTCTATATGGATATACTGTTGAGTGAACAGAAAACAAACAGTTGAACATATATTTGGATATGTGGTCTTAACAAGTTAACTCTAACTTCACCAGTATGGCCCTACAAACAGACATCAAAGTCCTTCTAGGCATAAAGCATGTCAGAGGAGGTATCTTTAAAAATGAAAACAAACACTTCAAAGAGCCTATCCCCCGGATACTCTCATAGCTGTACCACGACACATACTTGTTTTTATAAGTTAAAAATAATATTTTTTTAATTATACTTTTTAGATCAATGCTGCATTCAATTTGCATGTAGATCTACTGACATTCTGTCTGCGATGAAAAGATATGAGACTACTTGACAGGCATTCAGAATTTCTTTATAATCTCCTGTTTCATTAGGTAGGAAAAAATGCACCAATAATCAAGTATAGATACTTAAATGAAAGAACATTAAAAAGGTGGTGAATTTGGCTATTAAGTATCCCATGTAATTATCTTTTATTCATTCATTTCACAGTCTGTGTCCTATACTGCTTAATTCCAAAGAAAAGAGTAGACTGCTCATGTGTACACTAATTGCTAAATGTGTAAGCAAATGAATGAATGATCCTGTTCTCAATCCACGAGAAAAGAAAATATCAATGAAGAGAATACAAAGAAGGCAAAAATAGGAGGATATAATCAACAAAATTATTTAATACCCTCTTAGTAAAACATGGTTATGAACACATAGTATAAGACCTAATTTAGATAACTCCCATACTTGATCTTACTCACTATATTCATACTCCAAGTTTTTAAAAAATATATTACATCAGATTTAAACATCTGCAAAAAATATACTAATGATGAAAAGTCAATTAATGCAAGGATGGGAGACCTAGAGTAGCCTCTGTATATTTTCTAAGAGGCTATGATACTAAAACATTAAAACAACTATTTTTTTGGTGATTTTCAGTATTCATATTCTACAATAAAAAGATTTAAATTGTTTAAGTATATAATTGTACTGATATATTACTTATATTAAGGTGAGAAAGTTCCTTTATCCCTATTTATAAAGGTGTTCTTTTTAAAATAGGAAGGATTCACATTTAATTTTATCAGATGTTCTTTCTGCATCTGTTGAAGTGACCATATAACAAATTGTAAAATAACCATTTTTAAGTTGATACTTTTCATCCTCTATTTAACCAAGAAAAATGGTTTCTGTATATTTATGTCTGAAGTGTTTTCATCTAAGAAGTAAATACCAAACTAGGTTTAAAAGCCTACAGATCTGCCCTTAAATGGCCATGCAATTTACTTTTATTCATTATTCTTGTCAAGAAATATAATCCTCATCTCTTTCATGACTAAGTCTTTTTAAATTTTTTATTATAATATATGATATTCATGGAGCATCAATTGAAGGATGTATATATATTCCATTAATTTTTCTCATCTTTAAGTTTTTGCTTAGATTCTTTTTAGTCAATTCAAAACCTGTATACTTGGAATAAAGGCTTTTGCAACTTGTAGAATGATTTTTTTTTCCTGAAACATACTTTGGGGCTAGCACCTAGAAATGCTATAATAAACATCTCTATGAATTTTATCATTGCAATTCTTTTGTACAGATATTGGTGAGGCCATCATCTTTTATATCACACACAGTGTCCTTTTATGAGACCCATGAAAAAAGTTTTATTTACTTGTTATCCCCAAGAAAAGCTGTTCAGGGGACACTGTAAATCTTTTAAGGGACTGTGCGGTTTTAAAACATATCTGCAGATTCTTTGACACTCTTTCAATATAATTCCTCACCCTTGAATATGGTCTCACTTTAATGACTCACTTCTAATGCACAGAAAGTGATACAAGTGCTGCTGCAGAATGTTTGGAGGCTGAGATATAAAAAACAACACAGATTCTATTTATTTCTGCCTGTTGATTTCCCTTCTCCTCCTCCTACCCCCCACTTCACCTCTATTCTCCCGCCCATCCTTTTCTTCCTTCCCCCTCTCTGTCTCTTTGTCTCTCTCTCCCTCCTGTCCAACATGCCTTGGAGACCTTACCCAACATATATAAGAAGTTCAACTTCAACTACCTTAGCTATATAGACATAGAGAGAGATGCTCTAGGAATATCAGATTACTTGTTACTCTTGTGCGAAAGGCATACTAATGGCTCCCCAAAGCTGTTCATGACCTGATTCCCAGAGCCGGTGAATATGTTACATTACATGGCAAAGGGAAATTAGAGTTGGAGATGGAATTAAGTTCACTAATTAGTTGCCCTCAAGATTATCCAGGTGGTTCCAAGGAAATCACACAAATCCTTGAAAAAGAAAGAGGGAGGAAAAAGAGAGTAGGAGAGAGATATGACTACAGAAGAATGGTCAAGGAGATGGAATGTCACTGGTTTTATATATGGAGGAAAGGGGCCATGAGCCAAGGAAGGTGGGAAGCTTCCAGATTCTGAAAAAGGCAACCAAACAGGTTCTCTCCTAGAACTTCCAGAAAAGAATGTAGCTTTGCTAACACTGAGGCCTGATAATGTCTATGCTGGACTTCTGACCTTCAGAAGAGTAAGATAATAAATTTGTATTAAGTCATTAAATTTGTGATAATTTGTTGCAGCAGAAATAGAAAACTATATACCCTTGTTTTAAGTCTCTAATGTAAGAAGGCTTTCTTACACATTATTTTATAAATGAAACAGTGACCTTGCTTAATTTCAGTTTTGGCCAATAAGAAGCTCACTTTGCAGTATCTCTTATCTCCACTCTGTTCCTTTTGTCTTGATATGTTTCCTCTCCTGTGTTAGGGTTATTTTTGTATACTATCTCAAATCTATTTTAGAGCAGGGCCAGAAATAAATAAATAAGATTAGCTAAAACAATATATATGCCATGAACTACCAGGACAAATGATTAGAAGGAAAAAAGAATTTCTTCTCTTGTCTCTATTAAAACCCCTGAAACAGATAAATCACTATGGAGGGCATCAACTGAAGACAGAAGCAAAAATACATTTAATTAATTTGATATTTTCTAAAAATATGGAAATATTAGCTCTTCTGTTTCTCAATTTAAGAACAATAAAGAAAAACTTCTTATCCAAAATATAATTAAAAATATATGTGTGTAGGTACATATGTGTATATGTACCTGCACACATACACACAGTTTCAGCTTCCTATTATATCTGGTTAAGTAAAAGAGTATAAAGGAAATGAAAACCAGAGGTTAGGAGAGAAAAACAAAAAAATAAAAGGAAAATGATGATTTTTAAAAGTTCAGTGTACATACACACACAGAATAACAGAACCTCACAGAGACACACAGGAGATAGAGAATCAAACAGGAATACACATAAAATGCATTCAGAAACAGGCACACATAGAAAGAAAACAAAGATGCTTTCATGACATAAAACTCCCAGCACATGCCTTTTGGAGACATTCTTACTGAAGATTTCTGTTATTACACTAGATTTTAACATTCTAAACACACTAATAGGAATATAATCTATCCTTCACCAACTGCTCTATGAACTTGGTGAATCCTTCCTTTTTCAGGTCTTCTAAGCTTCAGAAACCAGATCCCCTGAAGGCAGCTCAGCCCCTCCAGGTTCCTGAGCAGAGGTAGCCACTGTAGAGGCTGCCCAGTAGAGGCAACTACCTGACAACTGGAATTCTTGCTGTTGCTTCAGGTGACTCTTCTAAACTTGACTGCCCACCTAGCTGCCACTTGGCTGCAGCCATTGGTGTAGACCACATCCATGTAACCAAGGCCTGGGCCTCAGTTCTCCTAGGCTGGGAGACCTGTCCTAAAACCCCATCCAACTTGTGGGATGAACAACCGATTAAATGTGTACATCTGTCTCTTCCACATACCCAGTGCTACTGCCTGGGATCCTGCTCCAAAATCTATGTATTAAGCAAAGCCACAAAATGTAGTGACCTAGCCACAGATTCCTAGTGCTGATCTCCACCTGGCCACAGTTTTCCGCTCCCTTTCAATATTACAATTTGTACTATTGGACACCTTGTTGAAATCACTAGCCCATCTCTGTGTTTTACTTTATTATTTTGGTGGTAAAAGAAGTAGCAGAAAATTTTCCTTATATAAGGGGAGAAGCAAATTACTCTGTTTGTCAACTGAAAGTCAGAAAAAAAAGGAATAAAGATGAGACTTAAGTGTACATGCGGCCCCATCAAATTTGCAAGCTATCTGTTTACTGGGAATAAATGTAGTGGGACAAAATCTTGGGAATTCTTAAGTTCTGTATCTCATAATTAGTTTATTGTATCTGTAGAATGGTTGGCATTTAATGCTCATGAGAAGTTGCTTTCATCATAATCAACAAATATAGTACACAGAATTAGTTAACACTAAGATATTTCCCTCCGTTTGCGTAAGTAAGGTCTCCTATGATCTTGGGCATTGATAGAAACTCATTATCCTTGGGATAGTTCCACCCACTGTCACATAAATGTTGCATGTGAATTCCATTTTATATCAGTAGAATGCTTTATAGTGTATAAAGCACTTGTGCATTAATCATATAGAATGAAGTTGCTTTCTGTTCAGGCTGTTTCTATACAAGTACTGAGCATTATTTGCAGATAATGTGCTTCACCGAACCTGCACTGAATTGTTCACGCAACAGCTGTAAATCAAGATTGACTTTTTGAACCTAACTTTGCATAATTCAACAAGCTACTCAACATCTTCTGCCTAAGCAGGCTCATGACTTAAAAGAATCTGCAAAGCTAAATAACTATCCATGACTGTCTCAAAATGATTAACTAACAAAAAGGTTTTGCATTAACAAATCAGGAATGAGTCACTTACTAATTCCTCTCTGATCAAGAAGTGACAGAGAAGGTGCCATTTACAAAGAGAAATGTCATGAAATGATTGAGTTGTGAATTTCATCGAGTTCCCAATAATAAGCAAATGACCACAAAAGGAGGTGGTAGATGGGGGAAGATAACTGCTATTAAATACTCGTTTGTCAAGAGACAAATTTATCAGTCTTGGAGGTAGATTTAGTCTTAGCTCAGGAGAAGTAATCAGTTCTGCAGCTAATGAGTATACTGTGCTTAATCATTTCATCATATATAAGACTGAGCCGCGTAAATCAGAAACCTTGTTAAGTCAATACATAGTTACATGGTGCTTTAACATGGCACAACAATGAAACTTCATTATTCTGCTGAAGACTTTACTTCCTTTTCATACGTCCTTTGGTACAATTATTTGGAAAGACAGTGATCAGCTCCTCCACCAACTTATTCCACCAAGGTTATCTTCTTCGTTTTGTCCAGTGGTCAATAGTAAACCTTTCATTAACTGTTTTGTTTTTTTTTTTTCTAACTTGAGCTTCTCCAAGGAGCAGACAGCCTTGTACCTGTAAACTCTCATTGTTTACACCACTCATAAGAGCAAATGATAGTGATAGTAGGAAGGAGGAAAAGGAGGAGAGCAAATGTTTACCAGGTTCTTACCACACAGTAGGTAATTTTTCACATATTTATTATAATAGCTATATAGGTAGGTTGTATTATTTCCACTTTACTAAGGAGGACAGATAGTGAGGTTTGGAATAGTTAAGAACTTGCCCTGGGTCACAGCAAGTGGCCCAGTAATGGCATAAACTATAACATAAAACCCAAACTACTTAATCATTACATTAATAATTTGCATTGCTAGTGAAGTTTGAAGTCATAGAGGATGGTAGAATTGCCATCACATCACTGTAACCGTACTGGAGTTATCACACCAAGCTGGACGAGAAACTTAGCCCTGTGGTTTCCACAAAGTTTAATTACCTAACTTTATTATTTAGTTATTAGATGGGAATGTGTTTTATAGCTTCAATTATACCCTAAGTTCATGAAAAGCAACAGCTATGTTTATACACATTTAAAATTTATCCTTTAGTACCCAGCAAAGTGCTATTCACAAAAATTATCAATATACAATGGTTCAATCACTAATAAATTGTGTGAGCTTAAAATATCCCATTCGGGCCTGAAAATGTACCTAAAATCTAGTGAATGTAAAATTGTAATTTTTCTGGGGGCTGAGGACAGGAGAGAGAGTTATAATGGCCCAGATAATGACTGAAGTGGGGGATGAGAGGTGGTAGGTGGTAACTATGGATGGTGGAAAGGAGAACATATGAGGGTAAGGATAAGTACCCTGGATTGGAGATACCTAAGAGATACACTTTACCTCATTCTATATGTTTTGCAGGAAAGTTCCAAATATTTCTATGAGAACAAAGGAGAGAATCAGAGATTTCCCTGGCCTGAAACTTAGAAGGCTTTCCTGTAAACAAAGGGATGTGATTAAAGCCTGAGATGGGAAGGGATGCTATTTGCAGCAGCAAAAGGAACTCTTCTTCATTGAGTATAGTGTTCAGGTAACTTATCCCTCACACTCAATGACCCTTTTTCCTGCCTAACTTGTTCTCCTCTCTACCTCATATTCCTCATCTCCACAAACATTTTTTCACTGTGTATTTTTCAGTTGTTCATATTGAAATCCAAAGAGCCACCTCTGATTCCTCTCTTTACTTCAGCCCCTATGTCTAATCCTCAGCTAATCTTGACGTGTTCTTCAGAACATATCCAGACTCCATCTACTGTAGTTTCTTTCCATTTCCATTCTATCTCCCTGGACTGAGTCACCATCATTGCTTGCCTGGGTTACTACAGAACCCCCATACTGGTGCCAATGATCACTTAAACATATTAGTCGAATCATGTCACCTGCCTGTTTTAAACCCTCTCGTGGCTTCCTATCTTACTTAAAGTAAAAATTAAGCTCTGCCATGGTCTAGAATTTACACAGTCTGATCCTAGCGCATTCTCTGGCCTCATCTCCCACTACACTCCACTTCATATCCACCAGAGGACCCTTCTTTCCCTTCCTCAGACAGACCAATCTCATTAGCACCTTAAGGTCTTGCTTTTCTCGCTACCTTAAATACAGACCCTATTTTATCACAGGAATACATCTTTCTTCTACTCCTTTCTTCTAGCCTGGGTCAATGTCCCTGACTACCTGAACCCTCATGCACACCTACCCCACTGAAGCCAGTCAATGGCTAGCCCCACGCCTGCTTCTATTTTCTTCAGAGTACTTGCCACTACCATTTATTTATTTATGTGTGTGGTCTGCCTTTATGTCTTATTTCTGGCCTCCACATCCCTACAGTACTGTTGCATACAGGCTCATGAGAGTAGGGATTCTTATCAATGTCCACATTGCCTAGAACCACACCAGTTACATAATAAGAGCTGAATAACTATTTCTAGATTGAATGAATCCCAACAAAAGTCTTAGATGCTTAAGCCCTTTCTGAAATTGCTGCTTCAGAATCTACTTTCCTAGTGTGTATTTATTGAGAATGCAGTTTTTTTTTTTTTCTTTTTTTGAGATGGAGTCTTGCTCTGTCGCCCAGGCTGGAGTGCAGTGGCAAGATCTCGGCTCACTGCAAGCTCCGCCTTTCGGGTTCATGCCATTCTCCTGCCTCAGCCTCCTGAGTAGCTGGGACTACAGGTGCCCAGTACCACGCTGGGTGATTTTTTTGTATTTTTAAGTAGAGACAGGGTTTCACCGTGTTAGCCAGAATGGTCTCGATCTCCCGACCTCGTGATCCGTCCACCTCAGCCTCCCAAAGTGCTGGGATTATAGGCGTGAGCCACCACGCCCAGCTCAAGAATGCAGTTTTTACATTCTCCAGTGACATTTGAGAAAATATTTGATATTTCTGCCTTTGCAAAAAAAGGGGAAAATATGTCTCCTACATTTTCCTTGTACACACTGTTTTACTACTGAGGTACTCCCTATGGGAATCTAACCTCAGAATTATAACATAGGAATGAGAGAGATAATTGAAATAATAGGGTAAAAAATTTCCATGTTGCCTTTCTGGAGAATGCAATAGAATTTGAGAGCATGATATATGACTATACATGCCTGCAGTAAGAGGGTGAACCTGCAAAAATGTTGTTCCAGAATATTACATCAGCGAAGAGCTCTAACTCTCTTTAGTTTTGCCACAGGGTTTTTTTTTGTTTTTTGTTTTGTTTGTTTTTTTTTTTTACCTTGCACTGCCATTCTTTTTTATTATTATACTTTAGGTTTTAGGGTACATGTGCACAATGTGCAGGTTTGTTACATATGTATCCATGTGCCATGTTGGTGTGCTGCACCCATTAACTCGTCATTTAGCATTAGGTATATCTCCTAATGCTGTCCCTCCCCCCTCCCCCCACCCCACAACAGTCCCCGGAGTGTGATGTTCCCCTTCCTGTGTCCATGAGTTCTCATAGTTCAATTCCCACCTATGAGTGAGAACATGTGGTGTTTGGTTTTTTGTCCTTGCAATAGTTTACTGAGAATGATGGTTTCCAGTTTCATCTATGCCCCTACAAAGGACATGAACTCATCATTTTTTATGGCTGCATAGTATTCCATGGTGTATATGTGCCATATTTTCTTAATCCAGTCTATCGTTGTTGGACATTTGGGTTGGTTCCAAGTCTTTGCTATTGTGAATAGTGCCGCAATAAACATACGTGTGCATGTGTCTTTATAGCAGCATGATTTATAATCCTTTGGGTATATACCCAGTAATGAGATGGCTGGGTCAAATGGGATTTCTAGTTCTAGATCCCTGAGGAATCGCCACACTGACTTCCACAATGGTTGAACTAGTTTACAGTCCCACCAACAGTGTAAAAGTGTTCCTATTTCTCCACATCCTCTCCAGCACCTGTTGTTTCCTGATTTTTTAATGATGGCCATTCTAACTGATGTGAGATGGTATCTCACTGTGGTTTTGATTTGCATTTCTCTGATGGCCAGTGATGATGAGCATTTATTCATGTGTTTTTTGGCTGCATAAATGTCTTCTTTGGAGAAGTGTCTGTTCATGTCCTTCACCCACTTTTTGATGGGGTTGTTTGTTTTTTTCTTTTAAATTTGTTTGAGTTCATTGTAGATTCTGGATATTAGCCCTTTGTCAGATGAGTAGGTTGCAAAAATTTTCTCCCATTCTGTAGGTTGCCTGTTCACTCCGATGGTAGTTTCTTTTGCTGTGCAGAAGCTCTTTAGTTTAATGAGATCCCATTTGTCAATTTTGGCTTTTGTTGCCATTGCTTTTGGTGTTTTAGACATGAAGTCCTTGCCCACGCCTATGTCCTGAATGGTATTGCCTAGGTTTTCTTGTAGGATTTTAATGGTTTTAGGTCTAACATTTGAGTCTTTAATCCATGTTGAATTAATTTTTGTATAAGGTGTAAGGAAGGGATCCAGTTTCAGCTTTCTACATATGGCTAGCCAGTTTTCCCAGCACCATTTATTAAATAGGGAATCCTTTCCCCATTTCTTGTTTTTGTCACGTATGTCAAAGATCAGATAGTTGTAGCTATGCGGCATCATTTCTGAGGGCTCTGTTCTGTTCCATTGATCTATGTCTCTGTTGTGGTACCAGTACCATGCTGTTTTGGTTACTGTAGCCTTGTAGTATAGTTTGAAGTCAGGTAGCATGATGCCTCCAGCTTTGTTCTTTTGGCTTAGGATTGACTTGGTGATGTGGGCTCTTTTTTGGTTCCATATGAAATTTAATGTAGTTTTTTGCAATTCTGTGAAGAAAGTCATTGGTAGCTTGATGGGGATGGCATTGAATTTATAAATTACCTTGGGCAGTATGGCCATTTTCACGATATTGATTCTTCCAACCCATGAGCATGGAATGTTCTTCCATTTGTTTGTATCCTCTTTTATTTCATTCAGCAGTGGTTTGTAGTTCTCCTTGAAGAGGTCCTTCACATCCCTTGTAAGTTGGATTCCTAGGTATTTGATTCTCTTTGAATCAATTGTGAATGGGAGTTCACTCATGATTTGGCTCTCTGTTTGTCTGTGATTGGTGTACAAGAATGCTTGTGATTTTTGTACATTGATTTTGTATCCTGAGACTTTGCTGAATTTGCTAATCAGCTTAAGGAGATTTTGAGCTGAGACAATGGGGTTTTCTAGATATACAATCATGTCATCTGCAAACAGGGACAATTTGACTTCCTCTTTTCCTAATTGAATACCCTTTATTTCCTTCTCCTGCCTGATTGCCCTGGCCAGAACTTCCAACACTATGTTGAATAGGAGTGGTGAGAGAGGGCATCCCTGTCTTGTGCCAGTTTTCAAAGGGAATGCTTCCAGTTTTTGCCCATTCAGTATGATATTGGCTGTGGGTTTGTCATAGATAGCTTTTATTATTTTGAGATACATCCCATCGATACCTAATTTATTGAGAGATTTTAGCATGAAGGTTGTTGAATTTTGTCAAAGGCCTTTTCTGCATCTATTGAGATAATCATGTGGTTTTGTCTTTGGTTCTGTTTATATGCTGGATTACGTTTATTGTTTTGCGTATGTTGAACCAGCCTTGCATCCCAGGGATGAAGCCCACTTGATCATGGTGGATAAGCTTTTTGATGTGCTGCTGGATTTGGTTTGCCAGTATTTTATTGAGGATTTTTGCATCAATGTTCATCAAGAATATTGGTCTGAAATTCTCTTTTTTGGTTATGTCTCTGCCAGGCTTTGGTATCAGGATGATGCTGGCTTCATAAAATGTGCTAGGGAGGATTCCCTCTTTTTCTGTTGATTGGAATAGTTTCAGAAGGAATGGTACCAGTTCCTCCTTGTACCTCTGGTAGAATTCGGCTGTGAATCCATCAGGTTCTGGACTCTTTTTGGTTGGTAAGCTATTGATTATTGCCACAATTTCAGAACCTGTTATTGGTCTATTCAGAGATTCAAATTCTTCCTGGTTTAGTCTTGGGAGGGTGTATTTGTCGAGGAATTTATCCATTTCTTCTAGATTTTCTAGTTTATTTGCGTAGAGGTGTTTGTAGTATTCTCTGATGGTAGATTGTATTTCTGTGGGATTGGTAGTGATATCCCCTTTTTCATTTTTTATTGCATCTATTTGATTCTTCTCTCTTTTCTTCTTTATTAGTCTTGCTAGTGGTCTATCAATTTTGTTGATCTTTTCAAAAAACCAGCTCCTGGATTCATTAATTTTTTGAAGGGTTTTTTGTGTCTCTATTTCCTTCCATTCTGCTCTCATCTTAGTTATTTCTAGCCTTCTGCTAGCTTTTGAATGTGTTTGCTCTTGCTTTTCTAGTTCTTTTAATTGTGATGTTAGGGTGTCAATTTTGGATCTTTCCTGCTTTCTCTTGTGGGCATTTAGTGCTATACATTTCCCTCTACACACTGCTTTGAATGTGTCCCAGAGATTCTGGTATGTTGTGTCTTTGTTCTCGTTGGTTTCAAAGAACATCTTTATTTCTGCCTTCATTTCATTATGTACCCAATAGTCATTCAGGAGCAGGTTGTTCAGTTTCCATGTAGTTGAGCGGTTTTGAGTGAGTTTCTTAATCCTGAGTTCTAGTTTGATTGCACTGTGGTCTGAGAGACAGTTTGTTATAATTTCTGTTATTTTACATTTGCTGAGGAGAGCTTTACTTCCAACTATGTGGTCAATTTTGGAATAGGTGTGGTGTGGTGCTGAAAAAAATGTATATTCTGTTGATTTGGGGTGGAGAGTTCTGTAGATGTCTATTAGGTCCACTTTGTGCAGAGCTGAGTTCAATTCCTGGATGTCCTTGTTAACTTTCTGTCTCGTTGATCTGTCTAATGTTGACAGTGGGGTGTTAAAATCTCCCATTATTATTGTGTGGGAGTTTAAGTCCCTTTGTAGGTCACTCAGGACTTGCTTTATGAATCTGGGTGCTCCTGTGTTGGGTGCATATATATTTAGGACAGTTAGTTCTTCTTGTTGAATTGATCCCTTTACCATTATGTAATGGCCTTCTTTGTCTCTTTTGATCTTTGTTGGTTTAAAGTCTATTTTATCAGAGACTAGGATTGCAACCCCTGTCTTTTTTTGTTTTCCATTTGCTTGATCGATCTTCCTCCATCCCTTTATTTTGAGTCTATCTGTGTCTCTGCACGTGAGATGGGTTTCCTGAATATAGCACACTGATGGGTCCTGATGGGTCCTGACTCCTTATCCAGTTTGCCAGTCTGTGTCTTTTAATTGGAGCATTTAGCCCATTTACATTTAAAGTTAATATTGTTATGTGTGAATCTGATCCTGTCATTATGATGTTAGTTGGTTATTTTGCTCATTAGTTGATGCAGTTTCTTCCTAGCCTCGATGGTCTTTACAATTTGGCATGTTTTTGCAGGGGCTGGTACCAGTTGTTCCTTTCCATGTTTAGTGCTTCCTTCAGGAGCTCTTTTAGGGCAGGCCTGGTGGTGACAAAATCACTCGGCGTTTGCTTGTCTGTAAAGTATTTTATTTCTCCTTCACTTCTGAAGCTTAGTTTGGCTGGATATGAAATTCTGGGTTGAAAATTCTTTTCTTTAAGAATGTTGAATATTGGCCCCCACTCTCTTCTGGCTTGTAGAGTTTCTGCCGAGAGATCAGCTGTTAGTCTGATGGGCTTCCCTTTGTGGGTAACCCGACCTTTCTCTCTGGCTACCCTTAACATTTTTCCTTCATTTCAAGTTTGGTGAATCTGACAATTATGTGTCTTGGAGTTGCCCTTCTCGAGGAGTATCTTTGTGGCGTTCTCTGTATTTCCTGAATCTGAATGTTGGCCTGCCTTGCTAGATTGGGGAAGTTCTCCTGGATAATATCTTGCAGAGTGTTTTCCAACTTGGTTCCATTCTCCCCGTCATTTTCAAGTACACCAATCAGACGTAGGTTTGGTCTTTTCACATAGTCCCAAATTTCTTGGAGGCTTTGTTCATTTCTTTTTATTCTTTTTTCTCTAAACTTCCCTTCTCGCTTCATTTCATTCATTTCACCTTCCATCAGCGATATCCTTTCTTCCAGTTGATCACATCGGCTACCGAGGCTTCTGCAATCTTCATGTAGTTCTCGATACTTGGCTTTCAGTTCCATCAGCTCCTTTAAGCCCTTCTCTCCATTGGTTATTCTAGTTATCCATTCTTCTAATTTTTTTTCAAAGTTTTTAACTTCTTTGCTATTGTTTTGAATTTCCTCCCGTAGCTCAGAGTAGTTTGAACATCTGAAGCCTTCTTCTCTCAACTCGTTAAAGTCATCCTTTGTCCAGCTTTGTTCTGTTGCTGGTGAGGAACGGCGTTCCTTTGGAGGAGGAGAGGTGCTCTGCTTTTTAGAGTTTCCAGTTTTTCTGCTCTGTTTTTTCCCCATCTTTGTGGTTTTATCTACTTTTGGTCTTGATGATGGTGATGTACGGATGGGTTTTTGGTGTGGATGTCCTTTCTGTTTGTTAGTTTTCCTTCTACCAGACAGGACCCTCAGCTGCAGGTCTGTTGGAGTTTACTAGAGGTCCACTCCAGACCCTGTTTGGCTAGGTGTCAGCAGCGGTGGCTGCAGAACAGTGGATTTTCATGAGACCATAAATTCATCTGTCTGATAGTTCCTCTGGAAGTTTTGTCTCAGAGGAGTACCCGGCCGAGTGGGGTGTCAGTCTGTCCCTACTGGGGGGTGCCTCCCAGTTAGGCTGCTCGGGGGTGAGGGACCCACTTTAGGAGGCAGTCTGTCCGTTCTCAGATCTCCAGCTGCGTGCTGGGAGAACCACTACTCTCTTCAAAGTTGTCAGTCAGACAGGGACATTTAAGTCTGCAGAGGTTCCTGCTGAGTTTTTGTTTGTCTGTGCCCTGCCCCCAGAGGTGGAGCCTACAGAGGCAGGCAGGCCTCCTTGAGCTGTGGTGGGCTCCACTCAGTTCGAGCTTCCTGGCTGCTTTGTTTACCTAAGCAAGCCTGGGCAATGGCGGGCGCCCCTCCCCTAGCCTCGCTGCCGCCTTGCAGTTTGATCTCAGACTGCTGTGCTGGCAATCAGCGAGACTCCGTAGGCATAGGACCCTCCAAGCCAGGTGCGGGACACAATCTCCTAGTGTGCCGTTTTCCAGGCCCATTGGAAAAGCACAGTATTAGGGTGGGACTGACCCGATTTTCCAGGTGCCACCTGTTACCCCTTTCTTTGACTAGGAAAGGGAACTCCCTGACCCCTTGTGCTTCCCGAGTGAGGCAATGCCTCGCCCTGCTTCGGCTCACGCACGGTGCGCTTCACCGACTGTCCTGCACCCACTGTTTGGCACTCCCTAGTGAGATGAAACCAGTACCTCAAACAGAAATGCAGAAATCACCCGTCTTCTGTGTCGCTCAGGCTGGGAGCTGTAGACCGGAGCTATTCCTATTCGGCCATCTTGGCTCCACCCCGCCACAGGGTTTTTAAGTTGCTGTTACTGTGCTTACTTGAAACATAATCACAAATAAGAAACATGTGGAAACGACAGCTATATTAACTTTATCGTGTACAGGTAAGTATTCGACACACTTGAAAGCACTGCTCCTTTGTTTTCATAGTGTGCTACACAGAGAAACAGACCTAGAGGAAGAGCCTGGTGGAGACACAGCTGGACTGAGGTGAACAAGGTAATAACCAGATGCCCAAATACTGGAGGGAGGTAATGAGGCAGTGATTAAACACTGGGTTCTCTGGCTCCTTGAACACCATCTTGAACAGAGATACATGATCTAGAACTGCCCCAGGCAGATATAACTGGAGGGAAGGTCCAGTTAAGTTTGTGAGGTTTGTTTTTCCACTTTGTTTAAAGAAACCCTCTCTGCTCCTCACCTATTTCTTTCTCCCTGCTCTCAGGCACTTCACGCTGAATATCCTATGCACACAACAGAGAAGGCATTAAATTAAGCCCTCTTATGATATTAAACAAGATAAATTATATGATGCTTTTATAAAAGGCATGTGCTCTTTTCACACAGGGCTCATGAAGATTTTCTTTAATCTCTTTGGCATTGCTCTGTGTGTTTCATCATTGATGCTCAGCCTATTCCAGGCTGTATAGGCTGTTGGTTTAGGAGATGTTCCCAATTTTCTCTCAAATCTTAATCCATGGATAATGCCTGTGGGCTCTAACTTTTTAGAAAGCTGGCTCTGATCCCAGAGACTCTTTTTATATAAGGAGAAAGTACAGATTTTCCCTTTTCAGATTTATTTTCTTATTAATGATGAAAACAAACACAGAAAAAGAAAGACAATAAAAAATGGAATACACTGATCTTAGTTACTTCTTGTCTTCTGCTAGCTTTTGAATTTGTTTGCTCTTGCTTCTCTAGTTCTTTTAATTGTGATGTTAGAGTGTCGATTTTATATCTTTCCTGCTTTGTCCTGTGGGCATTTAGTGCTATAAATTTCCCTCTAAACAGTGCATTAGCTGTGTCCCAGAGATTCTGGTACATTGTTTCTTTGTTCTTATTGGTTTCAAAGAACTTATTTATTTCTGCCATAATTTCATTATTTACCCAGTAGTCATTCAGGAGCAGGTTGTCCAGTTTCCATGTAGTTGGGTGGTTTTGAGTGAGTTTCTTAATCCTGAGTTCTAATTTGATTGTACTGTGGTCTGAGAGACTGCTTGTTATGATTTCCATTCTTTTGCATTTGCTGAGGAGTGTTTTACTTCCAATTATGTTGTCAATTTTAGAATAAGTGTGATGTGCTGAGAAGAATGTACATTTTGTTGATTTGGGGTGGAGAGTTCTGTAGATGTCTATAAGGTCTGCTTGGTCCAGAGCTGAGTTCAAGTCCTGAATATCCTTGTTAATTTTGTCTCATTGATCTAATATCGACAGTGGGAGATGTTTCCAATTTTCTCTCAAATCTTACTCCATGGATAATGTCTGTGGGCTCTAACTTTTTAGAAGGCTGGATCTGATCCCAAAGACTCTTTGTATACAAGAAGAAAGTATAGGTTTTCCCTCTTCCGATTTATTTTCCTAATTAATGATGAAGACTTTAACACTAAAGTCTTCCACTATTATTGTGTGGGAGTCTAAGTATCCTTGTAGGTCTCTAAGAACTTGCTTTATGAATCTGGGTGTTCCTGTATTGCGTGCATATAAATTTAGGATAGTTAGCTCTTCTTATTGCATTGATCCCTTTACCATTATGCAATGACCTTCTTTGTCTTTTTTGATCTTTATTGGCTTAAAGTCTGTTTTATCAGAGACCAGGATTGCAACCACTGCTTTTTTGCTTTCCATTTGCTTGGTAAATATTCCTCCATACCTGTATTTTGAGCCCATGTGTGTCTTTGCATGTGAGATGGGTCTCCTAAATATAGCACACTGATAAGTCTTGATTCTTTATCCAATTTGCCAGTCTGTGTCTTTTAATTGGGGCATTTAGCCCATTTACCTTTAAGGTTAATATTTTTATGTGTGAATTTGAGCCTGTCATTATGATGATAGCTGGTTATTTTGCCCGCTAGTTGATGCAGTTTCTTCATACTGTTGATGGTCTTTACAATTTGTTATGTTTTTTCAGTGGCTGGTACTGGTTGTTCCTTTACATGTTTAGTGCTTCCTTCAGGAGCTCTTGTAGAGCAGGCCTGGTGGTGACAAAATCTCTCAGCATTTGCTTGTCTGTAAAGGATTTTAATTCTCTTTTGCTTATGAAGCTTAGTTTGGGTGAATATGAAATTCTGGGTTGAAAATTCTTTTCTTTAAGAATGTTGAATATTGTCCGCCACTCTCTTCTGGCTTGTAGGGTTTCTGCAGAGAGATCCACTGTTAGTCTGATGGGCTTCCCTTTGTGAGTAACCTGACCTTTCTCTCTGGCTGCCCTTAACATTTTTTTCCTTTTGTTCGACTTTGGTGAATCTGACAATTATGTGTCTTGGACTTGCTCTTCTTGAGGAGTATCTTTGTGGTGTTCTCTGTATTTCCTGAATTTGAATGTTAGTCTGTCTTGCTAGGTTGGGGAAGTTTTCCTGGATAATATCCTGAAGAGTGTTTTCCAACTTGGTTCCATTCTCCCCACCACTTTCAAGTACACCAAAAAAATGCTATCCCCATCAAGCTACTGTTGACTTTCTTCACAGAATTAGAAAAAAATGACTTTAAATTTCATATGGAACCAAAAAGGGCCCATACAGCTAAGACAATCCTAAGCAAAAAGAACAAAGCTGGAAACATCACGCTACCTGAGTTCAAACTATACTGCAAGGCTACAGTAACCAAAACAGCATGGTACTGGTACCAAAACAGAGATATAGACCAACAGAACAGAACTGAGGCCTTAGAAATAATACAACACATCTACAACCATCTGATCTTTGACAAACCTGACAAAAGCAAGCAATGGGGAAAGGATTCCCTATTTAATAAATGGTGATGGGAAAACTGGCTAGCCATATGCAGAAAACTGAAACTGGACCCCTTCCTTACACCTTATGCAAAAAGTAACTCAAGATTGATTAAAGACTTAAACCTAAGACCTAAAACCATAAAAACCCTAGAAGAAAACCTAGACAACACTATTCTGGACATAGGCATGAGCAAAGACTTCATGACTAAAACACCAAAAGCAATGGCAACAGAAGCCAAAATTGACAAATGGAATCTAATTAAACTAAAGAGCTTCTGCACAGCAAAACAAACTATCATCAGAGTGAACCAGCAACCTACAGAATGGGAGAAAACTTTTGCAGTCTATCCATCTGACAAAGGGCTAATATTGAGAATCTACAAGAAATTTAAACAAATTAACAAGAAAAAAAAACAAATAACCCCACCAAAAGGTGGGCAAAGGATATGAATAGACACTTCCCAAAAGAAGACATTTATGTGGCCAACAAACTTATGGAAAAAAGCTCATTATCACTGGTCATTAGAGAAATGCAAATCAAAACCACAATGAGATACCATCTCACGCCAGTTAGAATGGCAATCATTAAAAAGTCAGGAAACAACAGATGCTGGAGAGGATGTAGAAAAATAGGAACACTTTTACATTGTTGGTGGGAGCGTAAATTAGTTCAACCATTGTGGAAGACAGTGTGGTGATTCCTCAAGGATCTAGAACCAGAAATGCCATTTGACCCAGCAATCCCTTTACTGGGTATATACCCAAAGGATTATCAATCATGCTACTATAAAGACACATGCACATACATGTTTATTACAGCACTCTTAAAACAGCAAAGGCTTGGAACCAAGCCAAATTCCCATCAATGATAGACTAGATAAAGAAAATGTGGCATATATACACCATGGAATACTATGCAGCCATGAAAAAGATGATTTCATGGCCTTTGCAGGGACATGGATGAAGCTGGATACCATCATTCTCAGCAAACTAACACAGGAACAGAAAACCAAACAGAAAACTGCATGTTCTTACTCATAAGTGGGCGTTGAACAATGAGAACACATGAACAAAGGGAGGGGAGCATCACACACCAGGGCCTGTAGGGGGTTTGAGGGCTAGTGGGGGTTAGCATTAGGAGAAATACCTAATGTAGATGACAGGTTGATGGGTGCAGCAAACCACCATGGCATGTGTACATCTATGTAACAAACCTGCATGTTCTGCACACATATCCTAGAAATTAAAGTATAATAAAAAAAGAAAAGAAAACATTATGCTAAGTGAAAAAAGCCAAAAATAAAAGTGCATACAGTGTCATGTGGCTAGAGATAAAGGTAGGGTGGTGATGTGAATATATGTGAAGATCCCTTTTCAGGCTGTGAATGTGGCATTAAGAGGAGTGGGCGTGGGCCACTAGGTTTATGTACACCCAGTTTGGGTGGCACAGTTTGGAGGTGAAGAGGCTTACAAAGTAAGTGACTCCAGTTCAAAGAGCTTATGTATCTGAAGGCAGTTTCCGGGTACTCCAAGCTTAGGCGGGATTCACACTTCTAAGACTTAATGTCAACAGTTTCTATTGGATGACTCCAGTCATTCTACCCCAGATGTCACATAATTGCTTATATTTCATGATTTTTGAGTTAAAAGATGGCAATATTATATGGTTCAACCCCCATACAACTGGGAATAAGAATGGGAGTAGGAGAAAGTTCACTATTGGACTCATTACACTTTGCAAAGCCAATTCAGCTTGGCTTATACCACCAAGTTCTTGTTTGTGAAGATACAAAACCCATTTTATACTTTATACTATGTCCTGGCAGAAGAGGCATGTTATGCTTTCACAGTAGTATTTCAGCCTCTGCTGGATCTTCCTTCAGTGAATCTTGTCTCAGTTTCAACTGTGTCAAGAAGGATGCATACAAAGCCACTGCCAATTTCTACAAGAACTTCACACACACCAAGCAACAGAACTTCAAAGAGTTACTGAAACATTTGAAAGTCATATGAAGTGGCCTCTGTTCCCTGAGTGGCCTTCTTAAGTATCTCCTTAGTCCCCCTAACCCTTTCTCTCTCCCATTCCTGCTCCTCACACCTTCCTCCCAGGCCTCACTCTAAGTTCCTCTCCCAGTATACGTATCAGTTCAGCTCTTCCTGGCTTCCAAACTCCCAATTTTCGTGTTATCATCTGTCAGGTACATGGTAAAACAACTTAATAGGATCTGCCATCCTTAAAAGGCAGTCAGGGTTATCAATAAATGATTCAATACACATTTATGGCATACTAATCTGTGTTCAGCATTATGTTAGGTTCTAGTAGGGAGGGAGGGGTATCAAACAATGTCCACAAATGCCTCCTGGCTGAGAAATTCAGTCTAGTTGGGAGGCAAGCATTTCACAATAAAAGCCATATAGCTAAGGGATACAAAAAAGTAGAGCTGAGGCCTCATGAGGGATGGTGGAAAAAGTGCAGTGTGACAGCATTTTCTGAGCCAGACTGGAGAGGAAACACATTTCTTTACTGAAAATATGTTTCCAATAACTACCCTTTCTCCAAATGAAACAACAAGAAATCCAAACATACCCTCCAAAACTAATTCATCTATGTATGCCAACTACAGCTTATGCATTTGAATAAGGTAAGCGCTAATGGAGTTTCTGATTAAAAAGATAACTGATCTTGTGCACAATATTCAATATTTGGGCGATGGGTACAGTAAAAGCCCAGACTTCACTGCCATGCAATATATCCATGTAACAAAACTGCACTTTTACCCCCTAAATCTACAAAACAATACAAAAATAGTTGATCTTTTTTTAATGGTCACCTAAGGGGAAGAATATTGTTAAATGTAATATGCAGTTCCTACCAGAAGATGAGATAGCAGGGAGTGAGATAGAACGAAGATATTATGTTGGATCCTTTCATATGCAAATAATTTTTCTTGACTCTATCATGAAGTTTGAATATATCAAAAATTTAAGCTTCTAATAGTACAGATTCTGCAACTGACTTCCAGACCACTTCATATATGAACATACAAATGACAGGCAGATTCTATTTGCCACTGAGAAGCTAAGTTTACATTGCTAAATCCTCTAAAGCAGAAAATAGAGCTCCCAAAGCTGACTTCTAAAGGTAGAAGAAAGTATAGAGAAGTAGTTTTCAACCATGGTTATATATGAGCATCACCTGGAGAGTTTTTAAAATGCCCGATCCTAGGGCATCATCCCCAGGGATCCTGATTTAATTGGTCTGAAATGGGACCAAGACTTTTTGTGTCCCAGGGAAGCTTTTACAAATTACTGATCCCTGGGCTGCATTCCTGGGTGTTTCCAATTAAGTTGTTCTGAAGTGACTTCCAGAAATCTGTGTTTTTCAGTGTCCCAAGAGCTACCATGTTTGGCCAGATTTTTAAAACCATTGATCTAATGCAAAATTGCAAAAAAAAAAAAAAAAAAAAAAAAAATTTTTTAAAAAATTTAAAAAAAGAAAAAATGAAAAAAAAAAAAAAAAAAAAAAAAAAGTTGTTTCTAAAATTGTAAAGCTAGTACACAGGGAATTAAAAAAAAAAAGAAGTAATAAGATTTTTCATGCTGTGGCACAAAGTCTGTCCTCGGCACAAAGTCTGTCCTACGGACCCAACGACTTCACAATTTCCTGGGTCACCTGTAAAGTTAGCGTTGACAACAGTATGAAGCACTGAATGAAGCTCCCCTTCCTGAACCTTCATCCCTAGGAAGGTAAGCCAAATGACTTTTACTGTCTCCCTGTTTATGGAAGATAACAAATATATGTCCCTTAGAAAAACATGCCTATAATTAAGCAGTCATCTAAGCTGGCAGTAGGGTACAGTTCAGTGACTATCTTTAAACAAAATGTGGGTATCTCGCTGTATTCATTGCATCGACAATAGAACATAGTAGGCTGTTAGAAAAGCTCCCAAGTGCAGCAAAAGAGGCCTTACACAGAAAAGACTGCTGAAGTTCTGACACAGACATGCAAAAGAAGGGAACCCTCTGCTGTATTTTGCTAAAAGGTAAAACACATTCTGACATTATATACTCATGTGGGCAAAACAGTAGTACTACATTACTACACCATTGACTGAGACAGTCTCCTTATCTGGAAATAAGGGAGATCTAATTCCAGAGATATCATAGTGGGGTAACCATTTAAAAAGTTAAAATAATATGGCTCATTCCTGTAATCTCAGCACTTTGGGAGGCCAAGATGGGCGGATCACGAGGTCAGGAGTTTCAGACCAGCCTGGCCAACATAGCGAAACCCCGTCTCTATTAAAAATACAAAAAATTAGCCGGGCGTAGTGGCAGGTGCCTGTAATCCTAGCTAATTGGGAGGGTGAGGCAGGAGAATCGCTTCAACCCGGGAGTTGGAGCTTGCAGTGAGCCAAGATTGCACCACTGCACTCCAGCCTGGGCGACAGAGCTAGACTCCATCTCAAAAAAAAAAAAGTTAAAATAAACATTTATATAATAACAGACAAATAAAAATAATTCCAAATATGCATATTTGATGGTTATTCATTAGTAATCAAAAAATTATAAAATCTCAGAAATAAAAAGGATCTTTAGCGATCTCATTCAGCCACTCACCCACCCAATAGAATGAAGGATAACTGCACTGAAGTTTATAGATTTCCAATAAGCATTGGCACATCAAGATAGACTAAGGATTAAGGGATCTAACTTTTACTTCATTAGGCAGCTATGGAAACTTGGGAAGTCACATAATTTTTCAGGCCTTAATCTCCTCATCTATAACGTGAGTGCGAATGAACTGAACTCAGCTTTGATGTTCTGTCATCAAGGTATGCAAATGTATTTCACTCTCTTTTAGTAAATCAATAATGAAACAAACACAACAAACAACAACCTGAAGTAATTTACCTGGCTATCAGGAAATACCTGAGGTGTCATGGGAAAGAAAACCCACAAGATTCTGTTTTATTTACTAGGTGGCTTGGGAAAAAAAAAATGAAAGAACTTACAAAGTCTTTATGATTAATATGCTTATAAGTGGTGGTTTAATCACAGCCACATTGCTTGCTGATAGTGTGCTGCATGAAGGAAGACAGCCTGATAAAATTCTTAGAGGACCAATCATCACTGTTGACATTCATCCAGTATGACAGAAGAAATCACTACTATTGAGAGTTATGCTCAGCATAATCAGTGATAATACTCTCTTTAAAACGGAAGTAAGAACCTAGAGTAACAATACCCCTTTAGGTTAAATGCATCTCTCAGAAGAGTGGTTTGTGCATTTCGCATCTCCAGCATAAGTAAAACATATTTTTATCCAGAATCCTACTGGGAGAAACATCCCATATTCAGAGATATTCTGTTGATGGCAGTATTATGGCTGTTCAGTATATCAGCTGGAGCACCACAAAGTAACATGCCATATAACTTCTGTTGCTCAGCATAATTTCTTTCTAAATCTTCATTTATCTGCAGCTATTGTGACTGTCTGGGAAAACTATAGATGGTCTCAAATATCTTCCTATTCTTTGGAGGTCTTCTGAATGCACAGTATCTGTGATCCTTTTGCTTTACACAAACAAAAGAGATCTTTTCAGTTATTAAGTAATGGTTTGAAATTCTTATAATTATATTAATGCATTTAAGCATATAGTCAATGCTTGCTTTATGCTTCATAGTTCTATTTAGAGAATAATGCAGGACATTTATTGCCAATGAGAGACAAGGGGTTTAAACTTGTGAGTAATATAAATAAATCACAATTTGGTTTTATTTACTGCATTCATTCTCAGCAGACTTAATTGAAATACCTTTATGCTTTTCAAGTTTTTCCTGTATGTCTTCCCTACTGAGAAGGTGAAATCTAATATTAAGTAATGTTCCTTCACAGAGTCCATGTACAGAAGAACACAAACGAAAATCATGAACTCAATTCAATAACTGAATGCATCTGCAAGTTTCTTAGCTTGTGACAGCGTGGTAACAAATTCTAATTCATTAGGCTTTTTTGTCCTTCCTCCACAGAATTATGGATGTACTGGGGAGCTCAATTTTTGTTAAAATGAAACAGCTATCCTTTAGTGCATTTAAAAAAAAATCATACCCTAGTTAAAGGACTGAAAAATAAGCTTAAAAAACACAACTGAATATTAAATCTGTTTTGTCAGTTTTGTTTTACTGTACAGAATCTGTTGGCAATAAAACAATTTGTTAATTGACTGGTTGCTCTAGGTTATTTGGTGGCTTACCTAATAAATTCTACTTCCAACGTATAAGCTCACCACTTATTTTCACCAATTAATTACATTTCATTCAAGAGTTAAGTTTCTTGCAATAAATATTAACATAATGTGGGAAGATTTTATAATTTTCCAACTGACTAGGAATCTTTGACAACCAAATGCTGAACTTAAATTGAAGAATAACTCAATAGGAAATACGCAATAGCAGTGTCAAAATTTACAACAAATACACTGGAAGTGTTTTAAAAATTAATAGTAGGCTGCTATGCTTGGCTTAATTAGCTTCCTTCTTCATTTACAAAGCATATCTGTCTAGTTTTACGAACTTGGTCTCCAGTCCCCTTTCCTAAAAACCTGTTTAATTAAAGTTTAACAGCTGTGTACGCTTTAGAAACAGCAGAATGATTTTTTTCTCCCTTGAAATACTTAATCCTTTCTCAGAATGTGATCCTTCTGAATATATATTTAAAAGGCAAGGGGTGAGGAATGAATAATCTTCCAACAGACAAACACTGACAGTTTAGCTCATCAGTTCCATGTATGGGTAGACTGAAAATTGTCTCCCAGGCCACCAAGAAATCCAAAACCAACATGTGGCATGAGCAGATTTTTGTTCTTCAAAAATAAAATGTCAGATAGAGAAAATGACAAATGAGTAAATAGAAAATTAAGTAGAAAGAAGGCTACAAAATACTATAAAAACACTATACTTAATGGTTCTTGTAAGACTTTTCCATGTACTGTTATAGATATCCAGCACCCAAGTAATATGATAAATAAGGCAATGCCAGCTATCTTGATCAGTACTTGTAAAGTCAGTGTAATACTTTATTATCAAACATTGCAAATATTTTTAAAATAATGACGTATATTGACCACAAAATCTCTGAAATGATGACAATTAAAGGACAGATGGATGTGATGAATCCCTGAACAGTACATCTTTACTTATGAGATTAAAAAGTAATACTAACAGAAATTTAGTTCAGGGATCACTAGCTAAGGCATACAGTTTCACACTGTCCCAACTCCAGGTTTCTATCCTCCAAGGATTTCTCCAGCAATGCTGGCATGACTACTGTGCAGGAAAGTATCATAGGTATTTTTAGGCCCTTTTGACAGTCAGCTTCTTGAAAAGAGAGTTTCTGACTTAGCCTCACATTCCCTACTGTGGTCTGTTTGTGGTACATGCTCATTTGATGTGTGTTGAATATGCACATTGATGCAAGTACAAAACCAATTCGTTTTTAAGAGAACTCTAAAAAAGACTTTGGTAGAGTGTATCCTTGTTCAAAATATTTGTTTCCCATCCCTGACAGAGGGATAGGTGAGTACATGCCCATCCTGTTGATTTCAGACTTGGTCATGCAGCGGCTTCTTTTGGCCAATGACATGTATGTGGAAATAATATGTGCCACTTTTAAGTAGATGTCTTAAGATCCATCCTATCGTTCCACCATGCTTTTGTTCTCCATCTCCCCTGAGACTATTAATACCTTGATAGCCTTATTCCCTGCAGGAAAAAAAATATGCAGCAGAGCCTAATGTAACCCCCCATGGGGAACATATAATGGAGCAAGAAACAAGCCTCTATTAACTGCAGGCTATTGAGATGTGGGGGTAGGGTGTTACCACAGAAGAAGTTAGTCTACACTGACTGACACGGGGCCCATTTAAGACTTTTCAATAATAAACAAGCATATCCTCATCTCCTTTGCTATGCAGTGACAATCCCTGCAGCATTTATGCTGCTGGAGAGAGAAAAATGAAAACAGATGGCTGAGACTCATGTTCTTTACCACTTGCTTTCCTTAACCTTCAGCAACATGAAAAACTAATGTTCAGCAAATTAGAGAGTTTACATTTTTAAAGATAAGGAGTTGGGATTGATACTAATTGGACTAAGTTGAAATATTTCCAAAATAAATAGAATCATTTCACAGAGTGATACTCAGGATTGAAGTTTTATAAATACTGCAGAGAGCTTTCTGCAGTCATTAAATTTGACAAATACTTAGTGAGCACACCCTTGATATGCTGGATTTCATAAGGCAGGATTGTTCTGGGCTCCAAAAATAAGTCATTGCTCCTGACCTCAGGGAGCTCACAGATAGAGAAACACATGTACTATTGGCTCTAATATAATCAGATGTATTTTACGTCTGTCAGATCAATAAAGTATTATGGAATCAGAGAAGAGGACAATCATTCCTCTTCTGTCAGGGTAAGGATACAGGATGTTGTTAGATGGATGGGGATGGAGAAGGATCTGCCACATTCGGGATAAAACATGAACATAACAAGATAAGCATGAAAGTATTTTTTAAATCTGGAATACTATAGCTTAAGCACATAGAGTGTGTGTGTGTGTGTGTGTGTGTGTGTGTAAGACAGAGAGAGAGACAGGGAGAGAGAATGAGAACGTAGGTAAGGTCCTGAGGATTAAAGAGTATACATTGAAAAATCTCCCTCACTCTCCTGACCCTCCAGTTCCTTCTCTAAAGGCAAAGTTACTCATTTACTACCAACTACTAGTTAGTTACTAGTTTAGATTACAAAGAAAGTGGAAGTGGACTCTTGGAAAAATGATTGGGATGGAAGTGGCAGTCAGAATCTGACATTTTATGTTAACTAATTCCAAAGACAGTTTACTCATATACAAGGTATGTGTGTTTGTGTGTATGTATACGTCTGTGTGTACATATAGATCCTTTTCTCTTAACTGTCCTAGAGAAATTCTGTCTTATGATGTACTATAATGTCCTTAACTGCATTGACATACATTTAGAATGTCTTCTGTCTTTTGCTATTATAAACAATGTTATAATTAACTCCCTTATACACATTCCTTTGCAATCATGTGAAAATATATCTACCTGATAAATTACCAGAAATGAAAATGCTGAGTAGGAATTCGCCAGGCAAAAACAAAACAAAACAAAGGGAACAAGACAAAAGGAAGGTGCTTTCCACAAAGGCAATGGTATGCAAAATGTTACATAGCTGCCAAGAAAATGCAAACTATAGGTATGGCCAGAGACAGTGGGGAGAATGTGGCTGCAGGGATACTCAGAGGCCAGATTATGAGGGGCCGCATCTGCAGGGCTCCTGTTTATGGAAGGCATAATGAGATTAACATTTTTTAAAAAGCAGGAATGCATAATAAGATTAACATTTTTAAAAAAGCATTCTTGTGGAAGTGTGAAGAATGGATTGGCATGGGTAAGAAAGGGAAATCAGTTAGGATGCAGCCACAGTAATCCAGGGAGGAAATAATGAAGGCCTGGTAACCCATCTTCCTGGGCTCTGTGAAGGAAAATACCCACCTCGCTTGCTTCTTGCACTTTCCCTTTTTGGGAGACCTCAAAGGCCAGTGGTTAAGATGCCTCACGGTAAAATATCTGCCACTGAGCATGACTCAGCTATGGGATCCACCCCTGTGCCCGGGAGTGGGAGAAGAGTCTTCCTTCTACAAAAATGTATGTACTGACAGCTTCCAGTTTTTCTATAGAAAAAGTAATTATTATAGAATTTAGGAGCTGGAAGACATGGAAATCATTTAGTCCAAAGGTCCTGAGATTACTGTCAGCCGTGTTCCATTTTTCTAAAGCCTTGTAATCACGGAGAGGTCAGAGATTGAGAAAAAAGTGGAAGTGAACTCCTAAAGAAACAATTAGGGTGGAGGTTGTGAGCAGAATCAGACCCTTTACATTAAAGTACCCAAAGGCAATAGGAGGACCTGACACCACGGTGTGTTTTCCCACCAAACATTCCAACCAATATCCTAACACTGGGAATTTAAGCTTAAGCATGGAGACAGTGGCAGCTCACTTGAAGAAGATTTTGAGATTTGTGATCTAGAATGTTCCAATCTATCCTGTGGGAAGATCGCATCATTTTATACCTGAATAAACCAAAATGTAAACAAATTAAACCACTCACCTCAAATTCAAGCAGTTAATTGGTGAGAGGCCAAATACCAAAACAGGTTCTCAAATTTCAGCATGCACCAGAATCACCTGGAGTGCTTGTTAAAACCTAGATTTCTGGACCCCATCTCCAAAGTTTCCAATTCAAAGTGGAGGGAGTGAGAATCAATAATGTATTAAATACACTTCTAAGAAGTTCCCTGCTGACTCCGATGCCTCTGATCACACTTAGAGAAACAATCTACTACAACGATGCTACCCTTCATGTGGTAGTTACGTTGCCTACAGAATGTACATAGACATATATATGGTCCTCTACAATAAAGTATTCCTAGGTTTTATAAATTTAAAATATTGAGACAAATATATTGCAAAATTTACAGTAAACTCCCATGTCTCTGTATCTCTAAAACCCAATAGATTAATATTAACTCACTAATAACTACAAAACCAATAGGTAAATGTATCAACGTTATGCCAGATGTTTCAATTTCTAGAGTTCTACTTCATGGATCTAAAACCACCAAAAATAAGATTATATAACTTAAAAAATTATTTTACCTTTGTTTCTTTAAATAATCTATGAGAATGAATAGAACTAAAAGGCAAATCACAAAGTGAAGATATATTTGATCTAAATATGACAAGGCATTAATATATTAAAACTGTTAAGAAAACATTTAATACCTTTTTTTTGTTTGTTTGTTTTTGTTTTTGAGACGGAGTCTCACTCTGTCGCCCAGGCTGGAGTGCAGTGGCACAATCTCGACTCACTGCAGGCTCTGCCTTTCAGGTTCACACCATTCTCCTGCCTCAGCCTCCCAAGTAGCTGGGACTACAGGCGCCCGCCACCACGCCCGGCTAATTTTTTGTATTTTTAGTAGAGATGGGGTTTCACGGTGTTAGCCAGGATGGTCTCCATCCCCTGACCTCGTGATCTGCCCGCTTCGGCCTCCCAACGTACTGGGATTACAGGCGTGAGCCACTGCGCCTGGCCTAATACCATTTTTTAAAACGGACAATTCTGGAATAGTTTTTACAAAAGGAAATAAAAGGATAGTAAATGCATAAAATATTCATTCTTTTAGCAATGAAAATAATATAAACTAAAACAACAATAAGAGTTTTTTTCACCTTTCATAGTAGCAAAGATTAAAATGATTTGAATACTCATTAGTGGCTTACTCTACAGTGAAATTTTCGTGCATTGCTGGGGAAGTTTCATTATCATAACCTCCTTGATTTCCTTCCACTTTATTGCTAAGGATGTTGCGGGTTTTAATAAAAAATAAGCATTATTTTTTGAAAGTCATGTGAGAATACTAGGGCTCAGGAACATTATAAAGCTAAGAGTCATTTCAATTTCCATCATGCAGTAAACATTCTCTTGATTTTAATGATAGCTGTATTAGATTTAGAATTCAGGCTTCATTTACATAATCCTCCAAAGACGGCCCCAGAAATCCATTAAAGGTCACCTTACTTTCCCATACATAAACCAAATTCTAATCTGTTCGTTCATCTCCTCAAAAGCATATTCCAGGGTTTTGTAAAGCTTACTACTTATTATACTTTCATCTCAAATAGAAAATCTTTCCATTTTGGCTTTCCATCCTACTAAACTCCATTCCAGTATGTATTACTCACTCCTCTTCATGTTACAGTAAAAGATGAAATAGTTGTTTACTTTTTGATGTATGTAAAATTGAAATCTAGGCTCCAGAAATATTCTTTGGAAGCATCAGTACACCTAGAGCTGAAGCAGCATGGGATGCAGCAATTTTCACTGTCTGCTCCTGGCTGCATATTAAAATCAGGTATCACATAGTGGTCAGGGAATATAATTTATTTGTGTAATAAACAAAGTAGAAAATCTCTTTGATTCCCAGGTGACCAGTTGCAGAGCCCAAAGTTAATGCTGCTCTCCATACCCCAAATATACAGGTTTCACTGCACAATTTACTCTTCTGAAAGAAAATATCAACAACTGTCAGCCCCCTAATAAGGAAAAACATTTTATCATTTTCACTCAAATTTTTATTTGAATCCCAACCAGGAGGATGATCAATTTCAAAATCTGATTAGTTCTGCTGAGGAGAACCATTCAGACTCTCATGCAAGATTACTTTGCAGAAGAAAACTAGAGATACTTTTTTTAAAAAATAGAAATTTATCATTAATATTTCTTTCAATAAACGTTTTCCAACTCTATAAAACAGCAAACACATTTTAGTTTCAAATCAACATTTAAATATGGAAATAATTATTGCTTGTTCCTGACACTATTACATACATAGGTATCACTCACAATGTGTTAGACAGTATTTGAATATTTTCTATAACAATGAATGAATTCAGGAATTAAATTGCTTTTTTAAAAGTTATTAGCTCCATTTTCTCTCTACTATTGGTTTGGTCCAGCACAGTCAGAGCAAGCTAAAATAGCCACCAAAAGATAATTGGAGTTGGGCTGGGTTTATAAAAGAAGCTATAAATAACATGGAATAGTATTCTGATGCAGAATTTTCTCAACTGCAGCTATTCCCTTTGTGTTAAGAAGAAACTGTTTGGGCAATGAAATTTAGTATTCTTTTTTGCGAGCTTTGTCACTGCTCTCCAGTTAAGGTGCTATGCAGTGTTCTTGTAGTATAACAGCTCTTCCCCATTGTGACATTAATATTAGGTGCCAATTTAACTGGATTAAAAATTGCTAAGAGAACTGGTAAAGGGTTATTTCTGAGTGTGTCTCTGCGGGTGTTTCCAGAAGAGATTGGCTTTAAGTCAGTGAACTAAGTGGGGTGAATCCACCCTCAACATGGGCGGGCATCATCCAATGAGCTGGGGGCTTGGATTTAACACAAATGCAATTTCCTCTCTCTCCTAGAGCTAGGATATACTCTTCTCCTGTCCTTAAACAACAGAACTCCAGGCGCTTTGGCGTTTGTACCCCACAACTTACACCACTGCTCCCCTGCCTCCACCAGGTTCTCAGGCCTCTGGCCTCAGATTGAGAGTTACACCATTGGTTTCCCTTGTTCTGAGACATTTGGACTTAGACTGAGCCATGCTATGGGCACTTCAGGGTCTCCAGCTTGCAGGTGGCCTGTTATGGCAGTTCTCAGCCTCCATAATCACATGAGCCAATTCTCCTAATAAATCCCCTCTGTCTATACATCATATATGTGTATTGGTTTTGTCTCTCTGAAGAACTCTAATATATCCATCCAACTCAAGACATATATCTTCATTGTCTAGGTGTACCCATGTGGTTGGTTTCTAGCAATTCAGGAAAATCTCACTTAAATTAACAACTCAATATTTTCTCTTTTGTTGCTCTCTGCCTCAACCAATACATAACTAACAAATCCATGGCTCTTAGGCTAATTCCTCTCTTCTGTTTAAACTGTTGGCCAAGACTAAAAATAAGTTTTGTATTTTCTACTGATTTCCAAGTTAAGGAAATGAAAGTAGATAATATAGCCCACAGGTCAGCAAAACTACAGCCTATGGACCAAATCTAGTTCAACATCTGTTTCTGTACATAAACTTTTATTGGGAATTTATTTATTTTATATGTTGCCTATGGTTGTTTTCATGCTACAATATCAGAGTTAAATAGATTTCTCAGAGAGTATGGCCTGCAAAACCAAGCCTATATACTGTCTGTCTTTTTAAAGAAAAAGTATGCTGATCTCTGCTACAGAGACAAGAAAAAAAATATTAGAAAAACAGTAAGTGCAATTTCTTGCCAACAGGTCGCAATACGCAGGAAGAAGCAGGTTAAGATTAGAAAGATACAGTAGATAGCATTTGAGTACTTCCATGGAAAGTTTTAAAAGTATTTGCACTAGAAGTCTAACACCCACCATTATGCAATATACCCATGTAAGAAACAAGCACATATACCCTATGAATCTAAAATAAAAAATTTTAAATCCCCTGAATAATGGTTTTTGTATACTTTTGCTTATGTTGCATGTTGCATGAAATCATTGCAAAAACTGCTGTCATGAAGCTATTTCACTACGTTTCTTTCCAGACATTGCACATTTTCACGTCTTACTTTTTAATCTAATCCACTTTGAGTTGATTTTTTGTGTGGTGTAAGATAAAGGTACAATTTCATTCTTCGGTATCTGGATATCCAGTTTTTGTCAACATCATTTGTTAAAGAGACTGACTTTTCCCCATCGTGTATTCTTGGCACCCTTGTTAAAGATCAATTGACTGTATATGCATGGGTTTCTGTCAGTGTCTCTATTCTGTTTCATTGGTCTATAGGTATGTCTCTAGGCCAGTACCATATTGTTGTAATTACTGTAGCTTTGTAACATATTTTGAAATCAGAAAATATGATGCCTCCAATTTTGTTATTCTTTGTCAAGAAGAACAGGATATACTGTTGTTTGGGTTATTCAGGATACACTGTTGGTTAGAATGCAAAGTGGTTCAGCTTCTATGGAAAACAGTATGGAGGTTCCTCAAAAAATTAAAAATAGAACTACCATATATGATCTGGCAATTCTACTTTTGGATATACATCCCAAAAAAATTAAAATGAGAATATCAAAGGGATATTAGCCTTCCCATGTTCTTTGCAACATTGTTCACAATAGCCAAGATGTAGAATCAACCTACTGACAATGAGGGGTAGAATGATATAGTAATGGTGTGTTATACTTGGAGTAGCATTACAGGAAGTGCAGTCCCAGCTCTGTTCCTTACAAAGTTGTTGAGTTCTATGAGTATGATGTATTTTTAACCATTTCCATAGACAGATGCATGGATACACAAAATGTGGCATATATATATATATGTATATATATGCCCCAAGTTCATGTATATATATATATATGCCAAATATATATATATATACATGAACTTGAAATATTTTTCAAGTATTAAAAAAAGGGAATCCTGCCACATGCAACAACATGAATGAACCCTAAGAGTATTAGGTTGAGTTAAGCCAGTTACAGAGGGACAAACACTGCATGATCCCACTTACATGAAGTATCTAAAACACTCAAACTCATAGAAACAGAGGAGAAGGGGGTTACCAGGAGCTGGGGGAGGTGGTGATGGGCAGTTGGTAATCAATGAGTATAAAATTAGGTTAAGCAAGATGAATAAGTTCTAGAAATCTCTGTACAACATTGTGCCTATAGTAAACAATACTGTATTGCACATTTAAAAATCTTTTAAGAGGGTAGATCTCATATAAAGTATTGAAATCACAATAAAATAAAAATTTAAATTAAAAAAACTTTTAATTTGTTTCTTCCAACTTTACAATTTACAAAACATAGAGCTATTCATTAACCTAGGAGAACATTCATATTATTTCAACAATCATAACAAAAATTTGATAATCTAAAATAGGCAAGGCATTCTGTTAAGCTCTGAAGAAGCCAAACAGAAAATTAGTCAATAACAAATTAAATGTTCATCGTGTGTTAAAGCTCACAAAGTATTGCTGCATGTATATATGGTGTGTGTGTGTGTGTATGTGTGTATGTGTGTGGGTGTATATGTACATATATTTAATCTCATTTGGTCTTCAAAATAATCCAGAAAATGGAGAGATACAAATACATCAAACTCAGAAATCAATAACTTTGCCAAGGTTACACAGCTTTGTATGGAACACAGCTGGGACTGAACTTCCTATTGCCTTACTCCAAGTGTAATAACACCATCTACTATATCATGCTATTCTTCATTGTCCATAAACACCTAAAAAATCTTTTATACACTTTTTTAATAAAAATGTAAAAGCATCCATAACTAATTAAATCAATAACTTGAATGTATCTGTTCCCTACATAAAATTCTTCCTCCCAACATCTTAAAAGAGAAACCCTGGTCAACGCTAAGTTAAACGAGGTTAACTGAAATTGCACAAAAATAGAAGAGCTCTTTCCTAATATTAAGTAATTGTTCAGGCTGAAATATTCAAGACTCTTTCTGACATGCTTCTGAAGCTCAGCTAAAAACAGTGGGTATTTTAAAAGACAATTTTTAAGCTTCCTACTGAGATAATTATACTTATATGTCCTTTCCAAATACTTGACAGACCTACATTACCAATGACAGAGAAAAAAACATAAATTAATATTTAGCTCAAAGGAAGGTACAAAGGTTACTATTTCTCTATATCTTTACTTGGAGTTCATACCTTTAGAAAGTTATAGTACTAAGAAATGTAATTGAGCCAGCAGTAAAGAAGGCTAATTAACACATTTATGCTAGAGTTTGCGATTTTTTGAATTTTTGCATGAGTGAAAAATCAGATGTTGGCAATAACCTTCAGCAGTAGTACAAAAAAAACTCCCACACATTTAGCATTCCAATAATGGAACACTAGGCATAAGTGGGTTAATACACGAATGCACTAACCAGCTCTAAGTGTGATGTGCTTCCTGCTAGGAAACACCAGACTCCAAAGGAGAACTTCATAATGTCCATCTGTATTGGGGGAAAAGCTGAGGCTCATGGTAGAACTAAGGAGTAATGTTCCAAAGCCAGTCCAAGAAGTGGGAAAGAAGTTTTGTCAAAAGTATCAAAAGTTAGAAACTGATTACCATCTTCAGATAGAGGCATGGAGATGTGGATGAGGATAAAGCTGGATTAGTCATCCTGCTAGGCTCTGTGTTGAAGAGATTCTTCCTAATGAAGCTCAGTCAATGTGTTTCCCATCTTAGATACCTCAGTTATTTTAGCCCATGGACTACCTAGAAAGGACATGATGGTTCTAATATTTCATTTTCGATATAGTGAGTTTAATATAAAAAATATTGAATAATGAGGACACTATTCAATATTCCTTCTCTTTCCCTTACTTTTCTATACATTTGTCTAGATCACATATCATTGCTGCCCAATAATATAGTCATGATATCCTGGTGTATGCTACTGCTAGGACAATTCCAAGACTTACTAAGTAGGCAATTCTGGAATTGTCATGTCTTCCAATACCTACCTAGCAAAGGTATGCTAGTGTAACATGTATGGGGAACTCCCCACAGATATACATCTGATTCCTTAGAAATATACTTCAAGTGCATATTTTCATTTTGGAATATTCAAGATAAAATATGGTATAAAATAAAAATTTTTCTAATCTTTTTTTATATACTTTAAGTTCTGGGGTACATGTGCAGAACATGCAGTTTTGTTACACAGGTATACACATGCCATGGTGGTTTGCTGCACCCATCAGCCCGTCACCTACATTAGGTATTTCTCCTAGTGCTGTCCCTCTCCTAGTCCCCCACCTCCAAACAGGCCCCAGTGTGTGATATTCCCCTCCCCTGTATCCATGTGTTCTCATTGTTCAGCTACCACTTATGAGTGAGAACACGTAGTTGTTTGATTTTTGGTTCTTGTGTTAGTTTGCTGAGAATGATGGTTTCCAGCTTCATCCATGTCCCTGCAAAGGACGTGAACTCATCCTTTTTTATGGTTGCATAGTATTCCATGGTGTATATGTGCCACCTTTTCTTTATCCAGTCTATCACTGATGGGCATTTGGGTTGCTTCCAAGTCTTTGCTATTGTGAATAGTGCCACAATAAACATATATGTGCATGTATCTTTACAGTAGAATGATCCATAATCCTTTGGGTATATACCCAGTAATGTGATTGCTGGGTCAAATGGTATTTCTGGTTCTAGGTCCTTGAGGAATCGTCACACTGTCTACCACAATGGTTGAATTAATTTACACTCCCACCAACAGTGTAAAAGCATTCCTATTTTTCCACATCCTCTCCCCAGCATCTGTTGTTTCCTGACTTTTTAATGATCACCATTCTAAGTGGTGTGAGACGGCATCTCATTGTGGTTTTGATTTGCATTTCTCTGGTGACCAGTGATGAGCTTTTTTCATATGTTTGTTGGCTGCATAAATGTCTTCTTTTGAGAAGTGTCTGTTCATATCCTTCGCCCACTTTTTGATGGTGTTGTTTGTCTAATCTTTTCAGTGTGACATAGATTAGAAGAATACACACCAGACATATGTCTGGGGGTGTGATTAGAGGGAGAGAAATGAGAACCTTTTCTTTTTACGTTTTATGCTTTAGCGTTGTTTGAATTTCCTCTACTAAGTACACATTATTTTTGCAATTAAGAAGGAGGCTACAGATCTCCTTCTCATCTCAAACTCCAACTCAAAATTTGTCTCCAACACAGCTGGGCCACTCAGGCCCACCAGATGTTCCTGCTAAGCTCCAGAGGTTTTAGTGCATCTTCATAGTGGCAATTCTCTTGCTATATTCCATTTCTTTTGCTGCCTTTGTTGTCTTTCCACCGGACTATAAACTTTAAAAGGGCAAGAATTAATCTTTGGCTTTTAATATTTATAATCCCAGAGACAGGAACAGTGTTTAACACACAGGAAATATTCAAGGCACTCAATAAATCATGATCAAATCACAACAACAACTACCGCTACCTGATATTTACTGAACACATTTAAGAGCCAGGCACTGTGCTAACCAAATTATATCCATTATTTCATATAATTCTCAAGAAAGCACTATGGAGTATACACTATCACAATTTCCATTTTATTGATGAGGAAGATTTCATTTACAGAGTTAAGTAATTTGCCAAAGTGGCAAAGCTGGGATCTGAACCAAGGCAGTTTGAGTTCATAGTTTGTGCTCATGGCTTCTACATCATACCAAATAAATAACTAGGCACGAATGAATAAATATGCAAGATTTTCATACCTAAAGATGAACTCCATTCATGAGAGATAGGTGGACTAAGGTAGAAAATAAAACCATTCAAGGAAACCACTGACAGGGGTGGGGAGAATATCACAAAAATAGGTGTCACCATTATTGGAAAAAGCAATTCAATCTAAATGGCCTATCTGCAGCTGTCACACATGAAAGCGTATGCCCTATGTTTGATGTATTGCCTCCAGAAACCTCCCTATACTGCTAAACTGATTACACAAATAATGTGTTTTTTAATCAACATTTTTCACATTTATTAATCTTGATATAAAATCGATTCTATATATAAACTTAAATATATGTAAAGAGACTATATATGAACTTAAGGTGACTATCTCTCTGGTGATTAGAAACAAATACCTATTGCTAAGACATATAGTTTTTATTAACAATTCCATTTTTATTCACTGATACAGCAATAGTATGGAAAATAATCCACCTACAACTTTAGAAAAGAAAGAAATATTTCCATAAAGGTATAGGTTGTCTAATAATCTATGATTCTTCAGTAAGGAAAAATTATAATTATTTAACAAGAAAAAGGTAAGAATATCCACAATATACTAATAATTTCTAGGGGTAACATCAGAGGGATACTGATGATTTTTCACAAATGCCTCGTATTTGGTGGCAACTAAACCCTTGGACAGAGTCTAAGACATTTAATTGTACCACTCAATCCCTTGTCTATTAAACGGCAGCATTGGTCAGACCCTAAGCATTAAAGACAGGTGTACAATACTATTTTGATTTGGGAAAATTCAGTGTTCAAATTAAATCAGGCTAAAGGGCTTCAAAGATTTCTGAACACCTTCTGCTTAAGCTACCAACAACTAAGAAACAGTGTACAAATACCCTCTGTCCTCAAAAGGACCGCCTACTCGACTCCCATTTGAGAACTATAAAATAAAACTCTTAGCTTCCATGCTCTAAAACATTTTACTCATCAAATATTTAACAGGGTCCTGGACATGAGTTTCTTTCATATCTCCCTCCTTTCAGGACAGAAACCATCTCTAATTATTAATCTACCAAAAATGACATAAATGAATGCATGATCTTCAAGAAGAGAGCCACATGGATACACTGGCTTCTATTATTCAGAGCTACTGCACCAATCATTAAAAAAAAGAAGTTATTAAACAAGCATCATTCGTAGTTTCACTGGGCAAAACTCAATTTAGTTCTGTTTTTCTTCCTACAAAGATTCATCGTTTGCTGGAACCTAATATGATTCAACCAGCTATGAAAGACTAATATTGATTTCCACATCTTCAATAGTACATTTAAAATCAACAGGCTTTGAAATGTTTAATTTCTGGTGACAAATGGATTTTTTTTTTGCTAATACCAGAAAGTTGTTTTTAATAAATTAGGGTATTTTGACATTTTACAATATAGTCTTTAAACTCAAAGACAAATTGTCATTTAAATATTTTGCAGTGAGAGAAGACTCATGATTCTCTATCTCAGATTAGTCTGCGATATCAATACTTGTTAAAGAAAGCCTTGTGCTGTACTCACCAGCACAAAATGACTGCGTCATGAGCAGTACACACTTCTTGACAACAGCATTGATCCTCCCCTGCCTGATTCCTCCCTGGAGCCAAGAAGTGATTCTGTTTTCTATGAACACTTCTTGGAATTCTCCTGAACAGTCAGGCCCATGAACTAAACAAAATCCAATTATGTGAAGTGATTTATAAAGCAGATTACATTTCTTTAGTAGGGCAACCATTTGTTTCATCTTGTTTTGGCAGTCCCAGTTTACGTTAACTCCCTCATGTAATAATGAATTCATCTTTTTTCACTCTCAAAGTGTCCTCATTTAGATGATAAGTTATATGGTCATCTTTTTCACTATGGACTAAAAAGAGTCCATTCCCTTACTTCATTGAGGTTGCTAACCACATGGAGCCCGAGATTCCAAAATTCTATAAAGTGGTATTTCACCAAGAGAGAGGAAAAATAATGCTGGACTTCATTTCTAACTGGGCAGAGAAGATCTATGAAACAGAAATACAAGTGTCCCAGTAAAAATGTTGATGCCTTAACAATTTCACTTGTGGTTGCCTTACATTGACTTGCTGGAGTTTAGTGCTTTGCATTCATTTTATGCTTTTCTAAAACAATGCTTCTATTTGAGTCATAACAAATTAATAAGAAAAAGCAATTAACTAAAAATAACATTTTGGTGGAACTAATGGGTCTAAGTATTAGTAGAATCAGCTTATTTTTAATATTTGATGTTATAGATAAGCATACCCATTTGGGTCAATATTATGAAAATGACTGCATTCCTAGCTATGAGATCCAGAGAATCAAGCAATTGCCTTGTGATTTTAATCAATGCTGACATCAAGGTAGAAAGTTCAGGCCCTCCACAGTCTCATCTTTTACATTTATTTGTAAATTCAGCTGAATTCTCTGAAAAAGTACTCTGAAAGCCTACTTTTTGCCTTGTCAATATAATCATAATGACTGTGACTATAAATAACGTAACATAATATAAATAACATAACTACTTTCATCTGAGTCATTTAAAATAACAAACAAAACTATCATGCATGTTACAAACAAGGACACAACTATTTCTACAAGAAGCTAGATATTATTTTCTCAAGAGAAAAACACTTTGACCAGTGGTTTGAGTCAGATTATCCCTCTTTAGTCTATTCTCCAAGCAGCAGAAAGAGTGATTCTTTAAAAATGCCAATCAGATCATACTACTCCATGGCTTGCCACCCTTCTAAAATAAATCCAAAGTCCTTTCTAGGACCCACAAGTCTCTAAAAACCTCTCAGATCTAGTCTTACTTCAGTTTCCCTCCTTCAGTAAAGTCCCAACCATGCTGGCTTCTTGTTCTTCCTTGAACTCACCTATCCATCTTAGGTTTGCATTTGTTTTTCCTTTGGTTTGAATTCTCCTTTCCTCAGACATTAAGATGACTCTTTCCCTATCTTCCTTAATTTATGAGTCTCTTCAAACATCTTTTTGTTACAGAAGTTTTCAGCGAACATCCTACAGCCCCAGACCCTTACCATCTCTCTCTACCCCCTTTTCTACTTTATTTTTCTTCATAGCACTTCTTACCCATGACATTGCATTATGTGTTATATATTTGTTTATTGTCTGCTCCTAACCACTAGAATGTAAGCATCATGAGGACAGGAACACTGTCTCTTCTGTTCACTTACGTCTCTCCAGTATCTAGACCAGTGCTTTTTAAATGAATGGCACTAAGGTCTACACAGTCAATGAACTGATTAAATGAAATTTAACCTGATCACCCAAAAGCAATTTCAAAATTTGTTTTAAAATGTTTTACCCTGTAAATCTAAAGTCCAAAATTTCCCCATTGCACATGAACTTTAAATCAATTTTCTCTAAAATGGTTTTTCATGCTGTGTTGATAAGAGTATAAATGTACACAGACCTCTTGAGAGGAAAATTTGGCAGTATATATTGGAACTAAAAATAACCACAATAACAACAATAACAAACTTGACCCAATATTTCCACCTTTAGCTATCTATTCTACAAAAATAAACACACAGGTGTACAAAGGTATGTGTGCAAGGATGTTCATTAAAGCATTTTGAGTTTTACAAGCTTGTGTTATTTCCGTAATTTCAAACAAATCTTTAAAAGAAGTTGATTTTTCCCAGAGAGTAATGTCAAAGCAACTCTAAGGAGAGCAGATTACAGTTTTACTGAAATGTTTTTAAAGGTAATGCTCAGCAAAGTGACTGCTAATTGTAATGCCCCATTCTGGGATGTCTCATCTTATCTGTCATACCAACCAGCCCTTACCAACAGGTTCCTCATAAGTACAAGGTATGCAGCAGATGACTGGTCTATCTAGCCACAGCTGACAGGACCAGGGAAGGATGCCTACCCCAAACGCAGTAGATCAACTGGTTGACCAGCTGTCTGTCAGGTGGATAAGTCCTAGATCTATATCTCAAAGGGTGACACTCAGATTTCTCTCAGGTAATTCAGACATGAGGCACATCCAAGAAGTCAGTAGTTGGCGGTGGGGCAAAAGCCAACCAAAACACAGATAGGCAAAAGCAATGTGCAAAGGAGAATGCAAGTGACAGAAAATGGAAGTCCTGCAACACTGTCATTCCCATTCCGCAGTAAAGCTAGGCTGAGCCTTGGCTCCTACTGCCCTACTTCCCCAGGTACCCTTAAGTGCTCTTTAAGCTATATTTCACTACATATCTGCTTTTGCCACCTAAAGGAAGGTAAGTACCAGAATATTAAATGGAAGATTGGATTAATCCTTCAATTAATCCTTCAAGGGGTCTAACCTCAAATACTACTGAAACCTACAGTAAGTATAAATAAGTCCTAAAAAATAAGACTGTTTCCTTGATCATTTTATGAAATATCAAATTCTTTCCAAGAAAATATTTTTGGTGGCCTATATTTTAGTTTAGCTCACCTAATAATATCCAGTAATATCCAGAGGAAAGATGGGACTGAAAAATCCACATCACAGACCAAAGCACCTTCCCTGTCGCAAGTCAGGGGACCAGCAGACTAAGGGCTTCTAGTAGTCGACAGCAGATTTCTATAATTTTTAATATACTCTGGCATTTTAAAAAAATTGAGTCACAGAGAAAAGATGTACGTGCATCAGCAAATAATATTCTACTCCCTAAATACCCCTTAACATTTGACATTGTTAGAAAATCATTATCAGAATGTATGTGTTCAATTATTAATATAAAATCCAGGAAGCCAAGGATCTTCAAGTGCCAAAGTTTCAAAGGGAAAGAAGTTTTTAATTTTCTTTAAAAACATCAAACAGTGAAAAATGATTTTTTTAATCAATTATCAAACAGTTTTAGAGGCCACACAGTTGGAAGGTCCTTTATTTACGTTTTTCATTGCTCCATGATAGAGGTGTACCAAAAGGGGACAGATAGACCCATATGACCCTGGTGTCAATTCGCAGACTTTGCACATGGGGTACAGCAGTGGAAAGAGAGGAGGTAGACCTTTTACATCATCGAACTCCCGTTCCCTCGACTCCCAACCTTGCACCATTAACCCTTGCTCTGGCTCTGGTTCTGCTGTAAACCCAATATTTACATGTGCTGAGGAAAGCAACAACTTGTACTTTTCCTCAGAAAGGTCTGTTGTAGGATTTCTGATTGCATAAAGCATTTTATGTCTGATCAAGCTTTGCAGTTTCACATTGTTGACTGTTCAGCTAGTGACCAATAATGACCCATCTGAGTTAAAAGCTGTGTTATCTTTGGATTACAATATAAAATGGATCCCTTGGTATTCCTAATCCTGTTAGATTGCTTTATGTAGACGAAATTTTTGCCTGCTTTGGTGCCACATTCTTTTGGGTTTTAAAAATAGCTTTATTAAGATATAATTCATATAACAGAATTTATCCATTTAAAATGTACAACTCAATGTTTTTAGTATAGTGTATTCACAGAGTTCTGTAACCATCACCACAATCTAATTTTAGGACATTTTCATACTCCCCCAACACAACAAAAACCTTATACTCATTAGCAGTAACTCTCATTTCCCCTCTTCCATGCCTCTGGGAATCACTAATCTATTTCTGTTTCTAGGAATTTGTCTATTCTGGACCTTTCATATAAATGGAATCATACATATGTGGTCTTCTGTGACTGGCTTCCTTTGCCTACGGTAATGTTTTCAAGGTTTGCTGGCATTCTTTGAATGGGATTTGCATCATATCTATATACTGTTTTCCAAATACTAAAAGTGTATTTTGGATATTTGTGATATATACCAAATGGCTTTCTAAATGTACTGCTCTTCCCAGTTTCTGCCACAAAGCAAAAGGCTGGATAGGCTCTTGAAAAAAAAAAGTCACCAAGTTCTTCTAGTTTAGAATGTACATTCTATAAGAAATGATATCTAAGTCATTTTATACTAATAGACTTACCCCCGACTAAATCATAGCATTATATATCCTCCTCCAAATGCTCACTCCATTAAAATAATCAAAATCAAAGAACCTCTTATAACTTAAAATATAAACAATCCAATACAAAATGTGCAAATGATCTGAATAGTTATTTCACCCAAAAAGAGATATGAATGGAAAGTATGTACATGGACAGATACTCAATATCACTAGCCTTCAGAGAAATGCAATTCAAAACCACAATGAGATTCTACTTCTCACCCACTAGGATGGCTATAATACAAAATATTCACAATACCAAGTGCTGGCAAGGATGTAAAAAAACTAAATTCCTTATGCATTGCTGGCAGAACATGAAATGATACAGCCAGTTTCTAAAATAGTTTGGCAGTTTCTTAAAAAGTTAAACATGAACCTACCATAACGCTCAGCATCCCACAAATACAGTTGTCCCTCTGTATTTGTGGGAGATTCATTCCCACAAATATAGATCCAAAATCCCCCCACAGATACCAAAATCCACAGATGCTCAAGTTCCTTACATAAAATGATGTAGTATTTGCATATAACCATGCACATCCCCCATATCCTTAAAATTATCTCTAGATTACTTATTCCTAATACAATATAAATGCTATGTAAATATTTGTTTTACTGCATTGTTTAGGGAATAATGACAAGAAAAAAGTCTGTATTTTTTTTTCAGTACAGACACAACTATCCTTTGTTTTCTCTCTCTCTGAATATCTTCCATCTTCAGTTGGTTGAAACCAAGGATACAGAACCCATGCATACAGAGGGCCAACTGCATACCCAATAGAAATGAGAATATATTTCCACCAAAAGACCCAGATGTTCATAGTATTTATACCAATACCTATAGAATTGCTCATAATATCCCCACACTGGAAACAATCCTAATATGCATCAAGTTGTGAATGGATAAACAAAATATGGTAAGTCTATAAAATAGATTATACTCAGGAATAAAAATAAACTAATAACATGCACAATATAGAGAAACCTAAAAAACACTGTTAGCAACAACAACAACAAAAAAACACAGACACCAAAGACTATATATTGTATAATTCCATTTAAATAAAATTTCTGGAGAAGGCTAAACTCTAGAGACTGAAAGCAGACCTGTGGCTGTCTCGAGTTGGGAGTTAAAGTAGGAGTTTAGTGCAAATGGACAAGAGAGAACTTTTGAAGGTAATAGGTAAGAGAAGTGTTCAAAAACTAGATTGTTGTGGGGGTTGCACAATTGTATACATTTATACTAAAACTCATTGAACTGTATATTTTAAATGGGTGAATTGTATGGTAAATAAATTATACCTCATGATTTGGGATATAAGAAGCAGTGAAAATTAGTGAGCTAAACCATTGTTCTTTTGTCTAAATAATTAGGAAGTTAGACATCTTGGAATGTACCAAACTCTGAAAGGATATTACTTATTTTTTAAGTGGAATGGTGAAGTTTCCATACATCAAAAATCAAATATATTTTTCAATTTTGGTCATTGCTTTACTTATTGATACATGTGGCTGATTAAAATCTTTTAAAAACTTGAAGAAAAAAAAGAACTTCATTGATACCATGTAGGCCACTAAGGAGCACTCAATCCTGACGTGAAAATTGTTGCTATGAATTTCTACAGCAATAAGTTCTCAAATTGTTTGGTATCAGGACTCCTTCACATTTTACAAAATAATTGAGAATCTCAAAAAACTTTTATTTATGTGGCCACTATTTACCAGTAATTATCACATTAGAAATTAAAATAGAAAATTGTTTTAAAATTTCGTTTATTGATTCAATTTAAAATATCAATAATAAACCCTTATGTTAACAAAAAGAATATGATTTAAATAAAAATTATAGTCCTTTTCCAAAAGCAAACAATAAACAGTAAAAATAATGATTTTTTTTTTTTAATTTTTGCAAATCTTTTTAGTTTCTGGCTTAATAGAAAACAGCTGGATTCTCATATCTGCTCCTGCATTCAATCAACTCCAATATTACACATCTGGAAAACTCCACCGTACACTCACAAGAGAATGAGAGTCAAAAAAGGCAAGTAACACCTTAGTATTATTAGCAAAGTAGTTTTAATCTCATAGACCCCCAAAGGGTCTTGGGGATCCCCTGGGATCCTCTGGCCATGCTGTGAGAACTGCTGGCCTGGAATCTGCTCTAAAACTGACTGAGGTTCATTTCAGTGAGATTAATTAATATGTACTATCATTAATACAAATACTTTAGGATCAAGTTTTTTTAGAAAACAGGGTCAGAAAACTTCCTGAATGTAGTATTCAAAGCATTTTGGTTACCACATTGTATGGGCCTGGCTAAAACTTGTTTAAAGAAAGGAATCACAATGAGACATATCATGCCACACAGTATTTACTTGCTGAATGTCAACAATTGTTCTTGATTTATCAGCAAGTACAATAAATACAACATTACTAAAGGCTACTTAAACACCTGATTGTTACAATCTTATCATCTAAAGCTTTCATTCTTGTCACTGATTCAGAAGTTTCTGTTTCATATTCTTTTCAGTTTTCTCCCATCTCTACGAGTACAAGAGTCCTCTTAGTTTCTGCATTTGCTTCTAAAATAGTTAAATGTTCTTGAATTTTTTTAAATGAACCTTAACATCATAATGTTAAAACAGTCACACTAATTTTAATATCTGATCAATAATGATTTAATGATCATTTTAGACTATACGGTTAATTTAAATTAATATTTATCCTATACTTCACAATTAAAGAATAACAATATGATCAGTAAGTTTATCTATATTCCTTACAACCTGAAAGGTTAATGATGCTCATTAAAGATGTACCAGCTCATTTGGAATGTCTCCAAAACTTTGGCCCTCGTGGACTTGAGATGTATTTCCCAAATAATGTAGGTAACAGAACTCTAGATATTTAAAATTTGAACTCAGAAACAACAGTAAATACTTACCTGACAATATCTCCTTCAAGAGCAATCACTCTCTTAATGATTTTCTGTTCTGGGTTTTTAGGAGACCTAGAACAAGAAGATAATGTTATACAATCAGTTATGTCTTGTTGTTTTAGGAAGATGAAAAGAAATTATAACAAAATAGGCTATATTAAAGTCTTTACAGATTCCTTTGCACCCCATGACATAACATTAGTCTCACTTGGGTTCCAAGTGATATGAAGTGACTACTGAAGTAATTCTCATTTTAAATAAACTCTGGGGAAAAAAAAAGCCATGTTAAAACTTTACAAAAATAAAAAATACAGAGGAATAAAACATTTTCTTATTAAGGAATAAAGTTTATTATTAAATTATTATTGTTGTTAAAGATAGGTTCTGATATGGTTTGGCTCTGTGTCCCCACTCGAGTCTAATTTCTAATTGTAATCCCCATGTGTAGACGGAGGGGACCTGGTGGGAGGTGACTGGATTATGGGGTTGGTTTCCCTCATGCTGTTCTCATGAGATGTGATGATTTAAGAATGTGGCACTTTCCCTTCACTTGCTTGCTCTCTCTCCTGCCGCCATGAGAAGATGTGCCTCACTTCCCCGTATCCTTCTGCTATGATTGCAAGTTTCCTGAGAACTTCGCAGCCATGTGGAACTGAGTCAATTAAACCTCTTTTCTTTATAAATTATCCAGTCTCAGGTAGTATCTTTATAGCAGTGTGAGAACTAACACAAGTACTTAGAGGAAAGAGGATTAGTACGTAAGAAAATGCTTGCACATTTCTTTAAAATGATAACATACTTCAGTTTTTTTTAATTTCATTTAAAATTAAGGAGTTTTTATTTAAATCCCATAAAAACAATGAAGATGCGAAGCATTTTCTTTAAAAAATAAAGAATTAGAGAATTCTTTGAAACTACATTTGGGTTTAGCCATTTGATGATTATAGAATTCAGAGTGCTAAAACAGGGCTACTGACAGTTAAAATAAATTGATGGGTTTTGATATACTTAATACAGACATCATTTATTTCAAGCTACTTGATTATGGTAAATTTTCACTTACAGTAATACTCTTTAAATAAATCTCTGCCTCTCCTGGTATATATACCCTACGCAGTTCCTTTCCACACTGTCATAGGATTCATCTGTGAGGTCAATAGTTTGTGGTAAAACTGATGGTGCATCACTTTTGAGATTATGTTATAAAACAGACTTACAGGCTCTCCCTCTTTCTCTCCTTCTCCCTCTCCCCTCCTTCCTTCCTCTTTCTATTTTTTCCTCTCACGTCTCTTTCATGGATCACTCTAGAAGTCTGCTCTGTCCTGAGCAGCCTAAGGAGAGACTTGTGGTGACGCAGGAAGGTCGGCTAACAGTCACATTAGTGAGCTTCAAAGCACGTACTTAGTCAAGTCTTCAGAGACTGTGGCTCTGATCAACAGCTTGACTGCAAATTCATGAGAGACCTTGAGTCAGAACCACACAGCTAAGATGCTTCTGGTTTCCTCACCCTCAGAAAATATGTGAGTTAATAAACGTTTGTTGTTTTAAGATGCTAGACATTGGGGTAATTTGTCATGCAGCAATGGGTAACTCTATCTTAATATGGTCAATTTCCTGCCAATAACATTTTAAGCCTTTTGATTTAACAGAAACATCTCATACATCACATAAATGATCATTTAATATGTATTTCAAAATCATGCATAGATAAAAATATTTTAAATTCAAGTCACATTTTGAATTGAAGTACTTTTTAAAAGGAATGTAAATGTGCAAAAACTGAAAAGATCAAATATATTCAAACTGTACATTCCATCAAAGGAAATGTGCACTTTCAATAAGATTTATATTTCACAATATGTCTTGCAGAGAAAATGAAATCATGTAAGCTAGTTGCATTTATTTGTAACAATTAGTTTCACAGTTTTTCACTAAGTTAATTTTTTTATTTTAAAATGAAATTTGATCAGAGTTTTGATTGGCCTCATCCCTTTATTAAATCAAGTAAATATTATGTTTCTATAACTTTAATGTCATTTATGTACAGCTGAAGTGAGGGGTATGGGCATATTCAAGCTAATGAAATTAAGATACTCTCTGCAGGGTTACTTATAGACCTTTTAGAAAAATGCCCCTCGCATGTCTTCTATTTTAAAAACTAGGAAAGTATAAAATATTATTCAGCCTCAGTGGTCATCAAATAATTGCATATCAAAATAATGGATATTAAAACACTTTCTTACTATATTGACAAAGATGTACTACTACTAATAAAAATAAATTGCTGTTGAGAGATTAGGGACACTGGTACTCTACATATAAACTATTTGGTCATGTAACATGCCTTTCTATAAGACAATATCAAGATTTTATATTCTTTTAAACATAATAATCATACTTCTAGAAATGTACCCTAATGAGATGATTACAAATGTATGCAAAATTTTGGCTACATGGATAGTTAAAGCATTACTGTCTATCTGAAAAAAGAAAAAAATTCAACAAGAGCAGACAGGTTAAATAAACCATAGTCCCACTCACATGATAAAATAGTCATTAAAAATGATGTTATAGAAGAATATTTAGTGATATGGAAATATCAACAAAATGTATGGATTGAAACCATATGTTAGAAAATATTATTTGTGGCATGATTTCACATCTGTAATAGCAGAGAGAGAAATGTGCATCCATTTTTACTGGGAACTGAGGAAAAAGATTCTGCCGGGCGCGGTGGCTCACGCTTGTAATCCCAGCACTTTGGGAGGCCGAGGTGGGTGGATCACGAGGTCAGGAGATCGAGACCACGGTGAAACCCCGTCTCTAGTAAAAATACAAAAAATTAGCCGGGCGTGGTGGCGGGCGCCTGTAGTCCCAGCTACTCGGAGAGGCTGAGGCAGGAGAATGGCGTGAACCCGGGAGGCGGAGCTTGCAGTGAGCCGAGATTGCGCCACTGCACTCCAGCCTGGGCGACAGAGCGAGACTCCGTCTCAAAAAAAAAAAAAAAAAAAAAAGATTCTAAAACAAAAGGAAAAGGAAAAGTTCTGTGGGGATAAAAGCTTTCATGCTCAAATTTTTGGTCCAGATTATTGGGATATCATTTAGCGGATGACAACTATTTGTGTTATATGACATTACCCAAGAAGACATGCTCCAAGATAGGGGTTAAGACCTGAATTATCAAGTTTACTGCCTAATATTGAGGTGAGATTAACATTAATGCATTAATATAAAAAGCAACCCCTATCAGTGTAAAAAATATTTTATGCCAACAATGTTTAAGCTTTTGAGATTCTTGAAAGGTATTCTATATTTTAAAATAATCTATATTTTAAGATCATGAAGCAAAATAGAGTATGCAAAGGGAGCTATCTATATAATTAAAGTTTTACGAATTACTACTTCAAATACATCTTTAAATTTTAATGTAATATTAAACTCATGAATCTAATCAAATAATTTCAAAATGAAAAAGCTATTACTAACATTAATTCCATTACTGTTTAAAATCTATATCTATATTTTAATCATTAGGCTGTTGAATGCATTACTTTGATGTAAGTAGAAGTGCTCAGAGAGTTATTACAGATTTACATCATGAAACTTATTAAACTTCTCTTTGTCTTAATTTTCTTGGCCACTTGCCTATCTACTAGAAAATATGAAGAATAACAAGTGAAGGATTATGCTTTACTTGAGGCATACAATGTATGCTCCCCAATAAATACTAACATTTACATTTAAATTTATAAGTTTAGTGTTTTCATAATAAGCAATGTTTACAATATTTATTTCTGGGATGTGGATTTTAAACATTCTGTTTTATGCTTATGATTTAATTTGGCAAGATTTCTCCAGAGACTTGGATGAGGAGCCTAGAATTGTTTCTTTACTGCATGAGTCTTAGCAGTTCTGTGTGGTATGGCAGAGAATGTCTGTAACCAGAATGGCTGAAGGTCAAGGAGTGGGGTCTAATGTAGACATAACAGAATTTCCAGTCTGTGTCACTAATTTCATGTTCTTTTATGTTCCCAAAAGGTTATAATTTTTACCCTGTTGGGAGCACTTGAAAGCTACTTTGGCATACTCGAGACCCCTCTTGTATTGTGGGGATGGAGAGATTAGCATATGTCCCACCTTCTCTTTTCCTGACCACCCCCACCCTGATCCTGGTGTCACATAAATACCTTAACCCTGGGTCTAAGCATTCTCTTCTCCCATTTATGATAAAATTTTAAAACCTGCTTCTGTGACTTGGGTAGATTTCTATATTCATACAGTTCAGAATTGGCCCAGATTATCACAGAATTAGAAGTAACCTTAGCCACAGTCTAATGTAATCACTGAACCCTTAAAAATACTACATGTATTGGACACTATTTACACTGCATATATCCCAATGAGGTCTAAATCTAATGCTTTATTATTGAGGTGAAAGGAGAAACGAATATTCTGGGGATGTCTTCTATTACAAGAGGATGTTTTTCACTATCCTAAAGGATAAAGCATGCATTAAGCCATATAACTTTACATCATTGTAATTTTAAAAATGTATGTTTTTCTATTCTTTTATCATGAAAATAAGTAGGATGAAAAGTCCACTCGATACAATGATAAAAAGTATTATCAAATGATAGCTTATCACCTCCTTTCCCTGTTAAATTTGAAAAATGTTGCCAGAGTTTAGCATGATTTTCACAGTGGCTAGAGCTAAAAGGCTTTGGAGTATATCTGGCTCTTCCTCTGCTTCTTTTAATATTGCCCATTCTCTATTACCCAAATTTTCCACTTGGTGGCCATGTGATGGTCCTCCTGTGCCCTGCAAATCCATGGACTGGAGAAAAATGGAAATAGAGTCTTGCTGTTACTATTCCTTTCTGCTGTAGGTGAGCTGCTCCCTCTAGGCAAGCTACATAATCTATCTGGGTCTCATTTTCAGGAAGGTAAGATTAGATCAGAAATCCTAAACCAGTGGCCAGACCATCAGATCTGGCTTACAGGAATATTCTGTTTGATTCTTGCATTTAAAAAAAAAAATCTTGAGCTAGCTAAGCAAATAGGAGACGTCATATAAATTTATTTCTCTTGAAAAAATAGGTAGATCTGGCAACCCTAGTAGCACATTCTTGCATGAGAAAAGTCCACTGGAGGCTGGGTGCAGTGGCACATGCCTGTAATCCCAGCAGTTTGGAAGTATGAGGAGGATGGATGGCTTGAGCCCAGAAGTTTGAGACCAGCCTTGGGCAACATGGTGAAACCCCATCTCCACAAACAAAATTAGCCAGGCATGCTGACATGTGCCTGTAGTCCCAGTTACTCAGGAGGCTGAGTTAGGTGGATTGCTTGAGCCCAGGAATTGGAGGCTGCAGTGAGCAATGTTGATGCCAATGCACTCCAGCTTGGGCAACAGAGTGAGACCCTGTCTCAAATAAAAGTCCATTAGAACTGAGAAGCAGACGATTTGCCACAGTCCCGCCAGCTTGTTTCAGAAACGTGTAGTACCTGAGGGCACATGAGTCTAGAAATCTTGAAAAATTTTCCTACCTAAAGCATCATGTAATTAGTGAGAGAAAATGCATAAAAGGTCTAGCAGGAATTCTATCACATCGTAGGTACTCAGTAAATTTTAGACATCCCTTTCTATAATAAATCCATAAAGGAGATCAATTAACTGGGCCTAAGACAAGAGTTACAATCCTTTTTGAAGACTTACATGGATAGACTATATTTAAACCCTCTAATAAGAGAATTTTCAGGCTCTCTTTCACGGGAGAACAAGAAAAGCATTGTAAAGGTTTGGTCAAATTTTATTACATAATTAGCTAAAGAAACAGCAAAACTAAATATAACTGAATCCATATTGAAAAGCACAGGTTTATTTTAAATTAGGTGGGTATTATCTGTAAAATCAAGATAAAACTGAATAATTTTTAGTTTTAGATTCTGTACACTTGCAGTACTACCAGTAGTGTGAACTTTGTACATACTGCCCCGTTTTTAATGATTCATTTTTAAAATTCAATACCGTTTCATTAGTTAGCACTCTCAAAATTTTTATGTAGGTCAGTAGTATTTCAGCTACCTTCTTCCCCTTGCTGACTTCTCTTTGTATCACGTAAATCTTTCAAAATTAAACAAAAGAAACTATAGACTTTAGTTGTTTTTTGGGTTCACTCTTGAAATCCTCTCAAGCCCGGAGCTTATAACTTCAGATGTAGTTTCAGAAAATGATATATGTATATACAATCCCTAAAAATCACTTTTGCTCTGATATCCCTGAGAATGCTCCCCACCAAGAGCCTCATTACTGGCAAAATGACATACAGATGAAGTGGCAAGAACCCATGTTAATGTTTCAAATTTGTCTTATTTTCTAGAAGGGGAAGGAAAGATCATGGGAAAGGAACTCTCAGGCAGAGGCGGAAGATTTTTATGTGTATAGAAAACTTTAATGAAAATAGAGTCAAATTTCAAGCAATGCGACTTACACAGTCTCATTTTGTGGGGTGAGGATGGAATAAGAAAGGTATGCTTTACCTACATTGGCCATTCTCTCAGAGCATACCCTACCTGAATCAGGCTACTAAGCAGCAATAGACTGGAGAGATTCCAGTCAGGTTTCTAGTGACCTAAGAAGGCAGCAGCAGAAACATCACCTTTATGTTTCAGATTTATCTTCTACAATTCCTTACATAGGAAAATGTATTTTAACAGTACTGATGAAACAACAAAAGAATGAACTTTAAAGAATTGAACTGCTGTTTATTGACAAAAAAATGTTCTTGGTTAAATGTAAGAGTTATTTCACTTTCACCAAATGTGATTAGGAAAAATTTAATAAGCAAATAGTGACAACTGGTCTTATTAGTGAATCAGCCTTGATTATGTAAAATCAATTAAATTTGTATTTATGACTCTAACTTCTATAATTGAAAAGAGCTGTGTAATTGAGTATTTTTGATCCTGAAAAACAAATGTCTTCATTTAACTATGAAAAACTTAAGGAATTTAGTATAATCATAACAATAAATTAATTTCCAACAATGTTTGTTAACTCAAGCATTTCAAAACACAGAATAGTGCAATCTTCAAGTATTTAATATAATTATAATTTACTTCACCATCTAGAATAATTTGTATGTAAATGAATATATACAGCACAGAAACAATATATAGCACATATGTAAAATGTGTGTGTATGTGTGTGCACATGTATTCTACCATGTAACATGGAGTTATGGCTTTTAAAGGAACTTTAAAAAGGATCTATAAGGAGACTTCTGGTTGTGAAAATTATATTCTCTAATTTATTTTGTAAACCTTGATTTTAATATATTGAATATGCTTAAAGTTGAACATATCTGTGGAAATGAAGGACATGAATGCTAACATAAATTTACATACTGACTACTCTTTCAATACAGATTCCCAAGTGCAGACCTTCATATAGAAGCACCACCGCTCTGTTCCCAAAGATGGACATGCACTCAGAAACATTCTTTCCCTTAGTCAAGCTAGGTTTCAACCCCCCATCCAAACTACCTCACTGAGTATGGCTTTGCATGGAATACCACTTAATGTCATGGAATAAAACAAAATTAACTGCTCTTCAAAGGAATAAATCCATCAATCTAGCCTCATAACCCTAACACTTCAGTTAAGCTAACCAGCTTTAGATATTTGGTTTCAGTCAGGTTGGGAAATAGTACCACATATTTTTGGTAGATTTGAAGGATATTCATACCACAAAACACCCTGAAAACGCAAGCTCTTTGTATTTTCTGTATCAAAGCATATCCATTGCCATCTATATGGCACAGAGAAGGCAAACCAACTGAATTGCAGAATGAATACTAGTATACAAGAACTGAGGTTGGGACCTTTAAGTCAATGTCCATGCAAAATATTAGAAGTACCGGTAGCCACCTGGAGAATGTTATTGAAGAATGGCGCAACAGTCAGCTTGTGCCCAACACAGCTTACTCACCAGTTTGCCATGATATTGGTGATATTGTAGGGTATGAGATGCCAAGCTTAGGGTAGAAAGCATCTTGGTAAAAGTGAAGAAAGTAAGCATAAGGCTAGTCTTGAGCATTTTACCTAGAGCATTTTATGGTTACCATATGATATTTTTTCAGGGTCAGGAAAGACACAGATGGGAATGGAGACACTTCAGTGGTTGCCAGCATTGGGGATTGTTAGTAAAGGAACCTTTACAACTGAGAATCAGACAGGCCAACATACCATCATCCCATGGATGCCAGCAAGGAAAGGTGTCCATCAAGGTGCAGGGTACCTCCCCTGATGCCATCACACTATAAACTTCTGGAGTTTAGATGTTGTTCTGACAAGATAAAGAACTATAAACAGTCTTAATTTGTTTTGAGTTGCCTCAGAAAGTTCTTACGTTTACCCTGAATTGAAAAGCATTGTTTGCAATAGGACACTTAAGTCTTGCTTGCAATAGGACACTTAAAATCAGCAACAGCAAAATAAAGTTATATATTTTTGCATACCTGATTTTTATGGCCTGAAAATTTGTATCCATTCCATTGTCTTTATTGCATATCTTTTTTGATTAATATGCTTTCTAGTGACAATCGAGATACGCATTATTAATGTTTAAACTGTGCTACTGGATTCAAAATTTCCTAGTAAAACTGAGTTAGGTGTATGTGTGGGGAGAGGTGAGATGCCGCATAATCAATGATACTATCCTAATTTCTCAAAAATGCTCAGTCTCCTGGAGAATGTTGACAGTGTGGAGGTTAGAACATAAGTAGAATATGAAGTATCCTGACACATTTCTGTTCCAACCTTGTTGAACTTATTAATTTTTGAAATACAATGCTATTGTTTTGCAGAAGAGCTCTCAGGCACCAGTAACTACACACAATTTACTCCTTTGAAAAGGTCAACTTTATGCCCCCAATTGTAGACTGGAATAGTATTAGCAAATTGTTTCCAGAAAAAAAAAATACATGATGCTTGGGATTTTATAAAATCAACTCAACTGATCACCTCTAAAAACAGCATTATCATTTATTTGCTCAGCTTGACAGCCACTCATTCAGCTAGCTCCAGTTGCTACATTATCAGAAAATTTTTCTATATATTTCATTTTCTGCTATTTATATTGCAATAACTTGTACTATGATAGTTTGTCAATGCTTTAACCTAAATAATACGAAAATTAAATTAAATGTCTCCTATTCTTAATGTTATGCATATGTTTCTAAGTCTTCCAGTATTACCTTTTTCCTTTCTGCTGGATAAATTACATGGAGCTATAGAGAGGGGGGAAAGAGCTACAGAAAAGGCTTAATTTGGAAAGGATTTTTGGCAGCTGAGAATAAATATCTTTTGGAGGATGGAGGTAAGTTAAGAATGGCAAAATTTAGGTCAGGGGTTAAAAAAGACTGTGAGAGATCGTAAGGGAACTTTGGCAACAACACAAGAAAAACGGGAGATTTACTGCCAAGGATGAACAGAAGTTATCCCACTAGGGTAAACCAAGCCGAAGAGGTACAGAGCAGTGAGTAGACAGAAAAACACAGCCAGGTGACTAAGAAGAGAGAGTGCTGCCTATGGATTCCACAAAGAGAACACAGAAACACTGACATGGAGAAGACAGATCCTCAAAGTTCCTATGTTAGGGTTCTACTCATTTACCAGGCGCCTCAGAATGAGGGAAAGTTTGATTATCATGCTGTTACTCACTCTTCCTATGTTTGTCCTTTCCCTTATTAGGTTAGCCTGGAAAACTTTAATTGTTTGTAAGAAAATGCAGAGGTCAAAATATTCCTAGTCAATAGAATAGAATGATGGTTGCCACAGATTGTTGGTGGAGGTTGGGGGCAGAAATGGGGAGTGGCTGGTCAAAGAGTAGATCTATTGTACAGTGTGGTGACTCTACTCAATAATAATGTATTATATACAAAATTGCTAAGAAAGTAGATCTTCAATGTTCTCACCATATACACACAAAAAGGTAAACATATGAGGAAATGGCTATGTTAATTAGCTAGATTTAATCATCTCACAATGTGTGCATATGTCAAATCATCACATTTTATACTATAAATACATATAATTTTTATTTGTCGGTCACACCTTAATAAATTTGGGGAAAAATTCCTAGTTGCCAGTGTTCTACACATAGAACACCAAAGAAATTCCTTTCCAAAAATCACAACTATATCTCAATCTGTGATGCATCCTTTCAAGAAGCTAAAGATTCTGACTTGCAATTTTTAGTTGACTGTACACAGTCAGCAATAACTATAAAATTTATTGAGGCATGTGTTTTTCATAAAAACAGTGAGTATGTTGAAGCTATAATTTCTCCAAAGATTTACCTTTTTCTATTATACTTTAGTACACACATCCTATAGCCACTTTTTTCTAGTTCATAAAATCTTATTCCGAATAATTAGGTACCCATTTAAAACGGAAACAGACCATGTGTGCCCACATGTGTTGTTCCTTGCAGGAAGCTGCTTTGATTTTAGGTTGAAAGACATTGATTAATGTGAGAAGGCTTGCCTGCTTTTCAGAGCATCGGTCCCCTAATTCTGTACACACACAAAATGGACTCTAATCTCTACAGCTGTCATGCTGATGCTCTTTGTGAGTTGTACATTTCACAGACTCTGAAACTATCATTCCACAGCTCAAACATGACCAACAGCTTTCTCCAAAGAAACAGTGGGAGATTATTAAGTCAAAATGGGACCAAACCCTCATCTTCATGTGTGGACGAAATTTGCATGGGTCCTGATAGCTATGTGGTTCCCACAGCTGAAGCTTAATAAGTCTCTCCCAGACACAGGTATAAGAACCATTAATAGTCCTCAAATACCTCTACAAATGAGTAAAAATAAGGCCAAATAAAATTAATGGAAATAATCTTTAACTGGTCTTAAATGCCTGTGGGTTAAATGTAAGAAGGAGGCTTTGATTTAAATAAAAGCAACTTCTCAGAAACATATGCTCACCACCCACCATTCTTCATCTGAATGGCAGAAACTTGGGGATTTCGTTTCACTCTAACATGGGAGCTTTGCCAAGAGACATGGGCACAAACATCAGTGATTAAGAAAGATCTCCAGTATGAAATATGTGAGATCTAATCCACATTAGAGTGGGTTTGTAGGCAATGGCACCATGCTTTGGAATGACCACATGGATAGATATTTTGATTTACATAACAGTGTTAAACTCTATTTAAAACTTTTAAATAGTCTAACCATATTACCTAAAATAAAATGCCTTTCTGAAAAAGATATGAAATCAAGTAAATACTTCTCACAAAATCCTCTGATTCAGTTTCGTTTTAAAATATAGAGCCCCAAAGCCTTACTGATGCATACCATGTCTCTCCCACCCTTTATCAGTTCTTTCTCACCGCTGCCATCTGTTTGCCTTGCTTTTTCCAGCACAATGCCCATCCCTCCAGGCTGTTCACTGGCACTCAGATGTCTTCCTCTAATTCTTTACATCCCCATCCAAGAAATGTTCCAGGTCTTTTCCTATTCTTCCTCCCAAAGATTTTCTTCAGCACCACCCTCTGTGTATTTTGGACACTTATTTTCAGATATTATTTGTCAATTAGAAAATATGCAAGTTTGCTTTTGGCCCTCTATTTTAAACACAATTATTTACTGCTATCTTGTTTTGTGTTATACATAGGAGAAAAATTTTGTAGACATCTCATCTTTTACAATTATAATTCCTTAAGTCCTTATAATTCCAGTCTTTAAAAATATAAATGCGATGTTCAGAGGAGTCCTATGATAAATATGTAGTTAATTCAAATGTTTCCTGGAGCATCTTATTTCATTTTCGTTAACTTTTAATATATACAAGCCGATCTATTCATAGTTACACTGATCTAATCACATGATCATTATCCTACTGTAGAATTCTTAGTTATAGGTTAAAAACAGATATATAACATGAGTTTAAAAAATAAAAGGAAAAGAAAGTCAAAGTTATAACTCTATAGAAATAAGAAGACAAAATGTATGGTAAATGACCATTTGAATCTCTTACAGTATCTTTCAAGCTATATACCCTTCTAAATTAATATCTCATTTGAAATAGTTCCCAAAAATCCAATCTAGTCACTTTCAAGTCAAAGACTCAGCTGTTTAGAATGCAGACTGTATCATGGCTGTGGCTATGTGTACTTGACCTCCTGCCTGTTAACAAAGAGACTCAATTAATTATTTGCTGTTTTGAATGGCTATTTCATTTCACCTCCACCTTTCTTTAAGTGTTGAAAAGCTCAATTGCTTTATCACCTTAACCTTAGCTTTGGAGAATGCATGCAGAATTTCTTACCTGCCAACTAATAAACTATCTTGATCCAGAAAGTTAATTTTCAGGACCACAGCTTCTGGATGTGTTAGTGCTAGAATCAGCTGAAGTAACATATTGACCTAGTGTCATATCACCTTCCAAGACAGTCTCTTTGTTCTGAATGGTGGCTTTGGTGCTAAGCTATTCCCTTCATATGAGTCAAGAGACACACTAGCACTGCAATGGGTTATAGTGTCATAGTAACAGTTTAGAAATCTTACCACACATAAAAAAAGGAATATTTTCAGTATTAATTAAAAGTATGTAAACTAACAGTGTATCAGTTTTTCCTACTTACTTTTAGTCACATTAAACTCAGTAATATAATTTCATATTCAAATATTGGAACATTAAACTAGAAGTAGAAAACAGCTTTGAAGTAAATGTGAAAATGGATTTTTTTAACGTATGGGCACAGTAGAACTGATAACAATGATTATCTAAATGTGAAAAACTAACCACAACACCAAAAGAGAGTCTGGAATTCATCAAGGATTTTCTCATATCTTTTGAATTTCTTCAGCCCTGATACTAGGTAACATTTAAAAAATTCTCACTTGCTACATATTTGCTTATCTATATATTAAGTCTGATTCTATAAGTAGACCACAAGATGATATGAAGGTAGTGTTACCCTTCTCAATATTTTCAGTCCCAAGTCAGTTACCTGCACTTATAAAAAAAACAAGTATTTGACGATGATTAGATCATAATACATATACGAAGATATTGCTATTCAGTATTTCATAAAAGTGTAATAATACAATATTTGTCCTTTTGTGCCTGGCTTATTTCATTTAGCATAATGTCTTCAAGACTCACCCATGTTGTAGCATGTATCAAAGTTTCATTCCCCAGTTACCATTTTCATGACTTACACTAGTCATTATTTTATGAATATCCAAACTGATTTATCATTCCAGTATGAGTTTCTTGTAATCTAATAAAAATGGCAACTGAGATTTTAAAAAATTGTATAACTCCTCATTTCTTTTCAAGAATATTTATACAGACATGAAAATAAATGTGTCTATAGTCCTCAGATCTTAGTTTAGAGATCAGTGGTTCTGAAACTAATTTAAAGTCTAGAAGGTTAGGCCCTGGAAATCTAGAATCTGAATTTGAACAAGCATCTAGGTGATTCTGATGCAGGAAGTCTAGTCCAGCTTTGATAGGCACAGTTGGAAATGCTCACATGAAAATTCTATGAAATTGAACATACTGGCTCCCTACATGTTCAATAAAGATACAGCCTTAAAGAAAAGCCATAATATATTTCTAAAATGACCATGACAATACTGATTTTAAAACATGTACAAAACTCTAAAATTTCCTCTCAGGGAAAAAACTCAATATTCTAATTCCATATTTAATATAAACCTGGAATTGAATCTACAACTAGTATGAAGCATTATAACTCAAATAAGAAAGAGTAAGACATCCCATTTCCAAGATTTTTTAAAGAATATAAAAACCTCCTAGGATCAGGCAAAATGACAGACAAACTGTGATTTAACAGAAAGGCTGTAGTGTTAGGGTACAGAAGAATTTATTTCTTATGGTCATTAATTCATTCAGCAAATATATGCTGAATGACAAGCAGGTGCCAGGTATTCTGTATGGTACTAGCTTACAAAACACATCTTATTACAATCAATGGCATGCATGTTTTTTAGGGTTCAGGCCCAAATACTAGCTATATCACCTTGAGCAAGTCATTTAGCTATCTTAACATCTATTTTTTCATGAGTATAAAAGGATGACAGCAAATGTTATTGCTGATGCCCAAATATTACCGTAGAGACCCCATGAACTACTAAACATAAGCGGCCAAGCATCTGCTTTAGATAGAATGAGTCTCAGAATGAGATAATAAATTATAATGGAGAGTTCCATGGGTCTAATTCCTACTTTAAGTAGGAAAGCAGCTATAATCTCAAACTAAAACCACAAAATGAACTTCTTGCTACTAAGATGACTACATAACATTTCTGTAAAGTCTGTGTTGTGCCTTATTACATCCAGTTAGCAATTCTGCACCAAATAGCAAGCTTGACTCTACTTTCAAATAAATGCCAAATGACTTCTCTCTTTCCTTCCCTGCCTCCCTCCCTTCCTTCCTTTCTCTCTCTCTCTCTTTCTCTTTCCCTTCTTTCCTTTCTTTTTCCTTCTACCTTGCTTCCTTCCTTAGAACCTTCTTCATAAGACCTTTTAAATAATTAAAGATAGTACAGATAGATTAAGCCAATTTTAGGCCCAGTAATTTGACAATTTTTTGCATTAGTTTATGAGCTGTTAAATTCGTAGCTAAATGTATTCATACTGGGAAATTTAATTGCTCCAGTAAAATGCCAAAGTTCCGTAAACCAATTTTGTGTGGAAAGTAAAGGAAATCTAATTGTTTCATCTGTTGTGTATTTTAATTAATTGTTCCTCACGTAAAACTAGGTAACAAAAGGAAAGCAATAATATTTTATTTAAAATGCCCAAGAAATTCAGCAAATAACTCATTGAACATCCTTGAAAGCAAGCACAATTTAAAAAGTCTGAGGCATAACAGGTATTCAGAATAAGCCACTAGAAAGTTGAAAAATAACAATATTAGTCCACTATTTATTCTCATATTCACTGTTTCAGTGTTTTCTTTTTAGGATGATGGACTGTGCCACTTGTTAGTATATTTGTAGGCTTTTGTTCCAAGTACTTTAAAATACTCTGACTTAATTATGTTAATATTTTAAAAGAGTGAAACAACTTTGCCTACATTTTACAATAAGAAAGGTATGCCATAAGCAAATGAGTATTTCCCAAAAAGGCATAAATTGGATTGTTGGAACTGAGACCAGGACTATGATTGGGAATCTATCCATCTATTAATCACAAAAATACATTATAATTCCTTGTGGTGCCCATTACTATTTGCAATGTGGTTTCACTTAAAAAAAAAAATCAATACAAAGAAACAGGTAAGTAACAGTAAAGAAAAATTGATGGTGCATTCTAAAACTATTTTCACTTTCTAAAAGGCTGTGTATCCACAATAAATTTTAAAATGAGATAAAAAGATCAAACTATTAATTGCTTAAAAAAAATAAATCCTGTTTAAAATAAGTTTATCATCTACACTAAACATTCTGAATTTTTATCTGAGAAAGAAAAAAGTATTTAACCCCAGTTTGAATAGATTGATGATTAACAGGAAATCGCTATAGAACCTCCAGTTAATTTTCTAACCCTTTGATCTCTAAAATTCTTTCATAAACCTTTCAAAGTTGTATACCAAAAACACGAAGCCTGGTTTAATAAAAATGGAAAAAGCTACAATCCTGCTCAATTCAAAACATTTTGTTTTGTGTGACTTTTAAAATATTAGAAACATATAAATATACTTTTTAGTAATTCTTATTAGAAATTTATATTATTTATGGGATGGACCATATAGAAAATTAAGGAGTTTGGGGTCAATCATGAACATTTTAAGCTTGACACTTGGTATTACAGTTAGAGATGATCATGATTTGGACCAACCATGTTCCAGTAAAGTGTTCTTCTTGAACTTCATATATTTTACATACAACTTTTCTGGAATATATGTACAACATGAATATCCACATGAATTTATACAGTATATGCTAATTTTCTCTGGGGAAGAGTGTACCATCTTGTCTGGCTATCGCTACAAATTTGTCTGAAGACATTCCTAGTACTTTTAATTTCTTACTATTTATGTCTAAATTTTTTCTCAAATCCCCCTTGATTCATTTATAATGGTTAGTAGCATTTTAGTATTTATCTTTCCTCATTGTTTTCTAACTCTACACATTTTTAAACAATAGAATTACAGATGATGTTTTGTCATTTTTTTAAATTAATAGTCTAGTTTTTCCTATTCTTAATTCCCAATAGAATGAGAACTTCCAGGTAGGACCAATGCAAATTAGAAGTGACAGCTTATCGCAATTATCTAAAGAATTCTATCAGTATTATTGGGTGTGACCAACATGGCACATGTATACATATGTAACAAACATGCACATTGTGCACATGTACCCTAGAACTTAAAGTATAATTAAAAAAAAAAAAAAAAGAAAGAAAGGGAGACAGAAAGGCAGGGTTTAAACTTAAAAAAAGAAAAAACTCAACAATAAGAAAACAAACCAACCACTTGAAAAATGGGACAAATGCCTTAACAGACACCTCAAGGGGGAAAGGATGGAAAGTGTGCTTAAGGGTACAGAGTTTCTTTTTGGAGTTCTAAAGTTAGATAATGTTAATAGTCACACAGCTTTATAAATATACTAAAAAATGTTGAATTGTACACTTTAAAAATAAAAATTTATGGTATGTGAATTACACTTCAGTAAAGCCACTATTTTAAAAGATTCATTAGACAAAAAGTTATGGAACCTGGACTCTAACTAATCAAGTGCTATCATATTTTTATAACATGACTTCAGACAAGTTTTTACACTTTCTGGCCTTGGTCTCCTCATCTGTACAATAAAAAGCCCTTTCATTTCAGAAATTTATGGTTCTATACCTCTAGCACTTTCTTCATGAAACCGTCCTTTGCTGATCTGAAAGTGACCACTCCCTGCTTTGAACTCTAATACCATTAATTGGCTTATATGACTATTATTTGTACTTCATCTTATCTCCTTTCTAGAAATGTGAGCCAGTTGAGGAAAGACATGAAACTGTCTTGTACATGATGTGGATTCAGTGAGTTTTTACATGACTAGATACATGAAATTATTTATATTTACAACATACATTGTATGGAATTAAGCAGAGAAATCAACAATTTTTTTAAACTTTCATTCCACCAATATAAATTTTCCTAAATTTGACCAAGATTTGATGTTAATTTTTGGCGTAATAAAACTATAAACTTTGTAGAGTTTGAAACACCATATTAACTCTCGTTATACAGATGAGTTTCTATGCCATTCCAAAATAAATTGTGTATTATGCCATGGCAGCTTCGCTGATGTTGCCATTAAACATGACGAAAATAATCCAAAATGAAAAGAAATAAAATATTTGAACCAGTGTTACTTAATTGTAAATAATCAAGTTTTTAGTATTCTAGTAGTTGTCCTTAACTACATTGCTTTTAAGCAATAAAATCTTCCAAAAAAGAGACCTCAGTAAAGTACACTATTATTAAACTGCTTTGAGAGTTTAGGCTACTGTTTTCTTGCAATTATTGACTTTGCAAATTCTTAAAAAATAGAAAATTATACAGGCCTTTTTGCCATATCTATAACTTTCCATACTGTGTGTTTGACAACGTGAAATTTTTAGACGAAGAAAGTTGTGTATAAATGTAATCAACTGCTTTTTCTTTTTTTCTTTAAATATAAAAGACAATTATCTGAAAACCAAAAAAAAAAAGAAAAAAAGAAAATTATTGGGTGTGGCAATAGTCACACTGTTAATATTATTTGCGTAATTAACAATTCTTGCCTACAGTTAAGTTTATACTGGGCAAAGTAAACAAATGTGGTCATGCCTTATACAGCTCATAGGAAACCGTGCTAAAACTTTATAGTAAGAATGGGCCTGATGAAATTAACAATTATAACTATACTCCTGGAGCATGAAAAAATGTTTAAAATAAAATTTATGTGTTGAGTGGTTAGCACTAACTTTTCACTTAAAGAAAAAAAACTAGTACTTTTTATTTGAAAAAAAAATTGAAGTGATAAGTAGTGTTTGAGAGTTGAAGTGACTCCCTTTTAAGATTTTGAAATACCTCAAAAAATGTATTCATTAGAGTGCTGATTCAATTACATTTCCAGGACTGAGGAAAGCTATCTACCTTTTCAGCCCACTTAAGCAGAAACCTTTTCTAAGGTATTCATGCTCTTGCAATGGGAATGGAACCTATTTCTCGAAATCTGGTCCTCTTCTACTTCTGCTGCCTTCCTTATTTTTGCTCCACAGAGACATGCCCGACACAAAAAAACAACACTTGCCACTTTCTCATTTCGAAGAGTCAAGACAAGTGTCTTCAAACACCTGGAATTATAAGTACCTTCTCTCATCCTTCGTTTTGCCATTTCTTGGAAAGAGGAATAAGAAACTAAATATAAAGGGATTCATTAAAAAACTGATAGTAGGGCATTTTATTAGGACATTTAAGGTGAAGCATACATTGCAAGATCTTTTTCAAAGACATTTTTAAATGTTCCAGTGAGAATTGGTTAGGTATTAACTGTGCAAATTTATTAATATATGCATCTGATTTCAGGTTCTATTAGAAAACCTGAGGTAACGCAGTGATTTTCCCTGTATAATTCTCATGTTTTCAGAAACAACATAGATACCTTTGAGCTACTGTCCTCCAAAAGCTAGACCCTGCTGCGTCATTCAGCCAAAGATATAAAACTGAATCAGGTCACATATCCAAGTACACACCTCCAGGAAGAGGCTTCCATTGATTCAGAACTCTCTATTTACGGCAACAGTTTGACCTTAGCTAGATCACTAGTTACTCAAAGTCAAGTAGTTTTAGCGAGTCCATGTTGCGTAAGTGCTCATATTAAGGGGAAAAAGACATAGAGAACATCAAAATTTGCACCTTTGTTGGCAGTCTCAGTAGAAAATCCTGGTATTGAATAGGCATGAAGACCTAACAACTCTCTGATCCCTGGAGGTGGTCATACTAGGTCAAAAATGAAGCAAATTGGTAGGCATTATGAAGGAGCTAACACAACGGGGTTCATGAGCTATCTAAAAAGACTCCACTGTGACTGTACAAGTATGCTTTGTGACCACTAATGTATATTTGAAAAGATATCAACAGTATATATCAACCACATATTTATTTTTTCTTATAACCTAAGGTTTTCTTGATTATCAAAAACTAAATAATCTAGTTTCAACTACAACAAATGGATAAAGGTATTTTTTGTAAGTAGGATCTTTGCAATTCAAGTCTAGTGTGGAAATGGTAGCTTGTAAATTTCCTTAAGTCACATAACTCTTCTCATCTAATTTTGAAAAATCACATGATAGAACCATTAACTATATCTCTTAGTTTCCCAAAACAGAAAGTCATAGGTTAAAGACCATTAATTATAACCCCCTTAATATCACACCTTCCCTCAATTAAGGGCCAAATGCTTATCATCATTAAACATCCCACTTATAATTTTTATTCTATTTATAGTCATGCAATTATCAACAAATAAATCCTGAAATGAAAACATTGGATGGATTCCATGTAAATATTTTTTACAAAGAAATATAAACACATTGAAGAGTTCTGTTATTAAAAAGAAGTTATTGGCTATTATTATCTATAAAACAAACAAAAACTAACAAAATACTGAGAACAATTAGAGTAAGTAAATTATTAGATCCTAGACTTCAAGGAAGCCTAATAATATAATTTTCAAGGTAACATGGATATCAATAAAACAAAATATTTTTCCTCTTTTCTAAAAGTAATACTTCATATAGTCTTAATGCTGTAACTTGACAGATTGATAATAAACATTGCTTCTGTAATGTCACTTTTATAAAACAGGAATCTTCTCAAAGTTCACTTGAGAAATCACTGCCTCCTCATATTTCTTCCCTTCTCGTCATCATATAGAAATTTAGTTGCCAGAATCTAAAATTGTAACACCATCACTAGGAGTCACATAAGAAATGCTTTTAATATGTATCATTGCAATCACTGTTAGTTCCTACATGCCTACATGATACTTAAATATTTATTGGATTCTACCTGTTTTGCTAAAATTGAAGAAAGTACTAGGATGTGAAATTCAAAGTATTTACAAGTGTTACGATGAAGCACTGTCCAATTAGAAGAAAAGTGGGCTAGAAATGACTGTCTCGGTATTGAGGCTGAATATTAGCCCTTCTAAGGACCCTCCTCTGTCCACATACATTCGGTAGTATCAAGGGAAGAGAATGGGAAAAAGGGCTATTCCTCCATTGCTATTTATTTAGTCATTAAGATTTTAGTTTTTAAGCTATGTACATTTTCATCTTCCTAGTTCATGATCACCCACTATCTCCCCCAAAATAGCACATGTATGGGTTCCAGATGCCACATTTATAGTCTATAGCCCTATCTCAGCCAGTCATTGCATGTCTGAGTAAAGGTCAAAAGCCTGATAAAAACTAGACCAAGCAGATTCTCTTCCAAAGGGATTTGGATATGATTCAATCTCTCAGATTGACAGAGGACTCAGATATGATTTAATCTCTTACTGTTTAACGGAGGACATGTAAATGCAGACACATGGGTTAGTCATGTATGGTCCCATATACTCTGACACAATCAAATCTGGTTTAGAAAGAAACAGAGACAAAAATGGGTCATGTCAGATATCAGATTAATTTTAAATATTCACTTTTTGCTTAAGCTAGTTGAGTGGTATGTTACTTATCACCAAAAACAAACAAACAAAAAAAACGAAAACAAAAACAAAACAAACCCACCTAGATTTTTAAAGGAGACAGGAAATCTGTAAAAGCAGACTCCCACAGTTTCTAGATCAAATTCACAAAAACATTTAGTATTATCAAACTAAATACATGAATATTTTAAATACAGTGCTTTAGATTCAGTCTCAAAACACTAAAAGTGTGAATATACTACACAAGAGCTAATAATTTATGTTGCATAAGAGGTAAAACCAGTACTAAGCAGAGTTGTAATAGGGACTAAATTTGAAAAACATAGTAATAATTTGACTTAGGTATTCATATTTCTTTAAATCTTTTACTAGTGATATTTTATCTTGTCAAAAATTCATGGTAATAGTCAATGTTTAGGCTTATTTTAATAAAAATATTTTGTTGATAAAAGACTACTAATATTTTCTTCTTAGTAGGGGCTTAACCTAATTTTAGTAAAAGCACTTAAAAATCAATAGTATTTTCAGGTATGATCTTGCATCTTAAATTTGTAAAGCTAGTAAGGCAGGCAAAATAATGGCCCTTCAAAGATGGCCACATCCAAATCCCCAGAACCTGTAAATATGTGAGCTTTCATAGCAAAGGGAAATTAAGTTTGCTAATCAATGGACCTTTGGGTCCCTATTTTAAAATAGAGAGATAATTCAATTATTCAGGTGGGCTCAATGTAATCACAAGGTCTTTAAAAGGGGAAAGAGGTGGCAGAAAAAAAGAGTCAGAGAAAAAGATGAGATGGTAACACAGTGTTAGAGAGGTTTTGTTGCCAACTTTGAAGATGGAAGAGAGAGACCATGAACCACGAAAAGCAGGCAAGGAGTTAGAAAAGGCAAGAAAACAAATTCTCCCCTAGAGCCTCCAGAAAGGAACTCAACCTTACTGACACTTTAATTTAGCCCAGTGAGATCTTTGTTGGATGTCTGAACTACAGAACTATAACATAATAAACATTTGTTGTTTTAAGTCACTAAGTCTGTAGTAATTTATTACAGCAGCAATGGAAAACTAATATAGGCCAGTTTTCTCAAATTGTTTTCTGTAACTTGCTTGTTAAAAATGCAGACTCTTTGGCCCTTCCTCAGACCTCTAAGGATCAAGAATCTATATTACAACAAATCATGAGGATTATTGCTATGAAATTTAAGAAACATTATTTGAAAAGTTCTTAAAAAATAGTAAGTTGGTGTCACAAATCAGGAACAAAGATGTAGATTTTCACTATTCAAGTTTTCTTTGTTTAACATAGTTATAGTTGATGATATTACTATGACAACATAATGTTAGTCAAGCTTAAAACTACTTTTAAAAGTGTATGAATGTTTTAATCTTTATAGAAATAAACTCCATATTTGTTAAGAATGAAATAATAAAATATTTACAACATGAAAATACTGAAGTTCTTAAGTTTTTCCCCCTCAACTGAGTTAGAGCATCAAATCAGAAAGTACTTTCTCTCAAAGCCAACAAGTTGTATTTTATTTGCTATCCATTAACAGAAATTGAATGTGATTAATAAAAATGAAAACAATACTATCTCTAAAGGAGAAGAATTATGTTAGAATGCAAGTTTTAAAAGTGAAAACAAAAAGCAACTAATCACATTTACCAACCTAATGATAATTTAATAAGAATGCAGCTTATAAACTTGAGCAAACATAGGAAGCTCACTAGGAATATAAAATAAAAGAAAATTATTCCAAGTATAACCAGCTATCATACTAAGTGAAAGGCAATATCAGATAAAATTAGCTTATTAGTTTATTAACTCTTTGAGGGAAATTTAAGCTTTCAACATAGATGTGCATTGGCAAATCCAAGTTGTTGCCACCTGGCTCTAACTTCTGTCATACAGTATCAATGATTCCATCTATCTGCTCAGAATTAATTTCATTTAAAATATGCCAAGCTTAAAAAAAAAAAAGTTTTAGCTTTTCTTGGTTACACTTGGTTAGGCAAAGTTCTAGGACCCTGTTACCCCAACTTCCTACCCCTGGCCCATGATGCCCCCTCCTCACCTAGGGTGTTGTTCTCAGCTCTCGTGGTTAGAAACCAATTTGATCACCTAATCTGAGATAAAATTTTAACTCAGCATGAGTTTAGGAGAGATTCCTCCAGGCATATTTACATTTTTAAGAGGCCATTAAAAATGGAAAAACCTTTAAGATATGAAGGAGTCTATCTCTACTGTATCAAACAGGACAGGTTGTGGGGAAAATAATCTCAGTTTTGGGGCTTCCCAGGTCTCTTACAAATCTTGCCTTAGAGCCTGTCACCTATTATCCCTGGTGTGAAGCTTCTTCCAGCTAATAGAATTTTTAAAAGATAAATGAGAAACAGCATAAAATGGAGGAGAGAACACAAACTCCAGAGTTGGGAAATTTAGTTTTGATTGCTGGTCAAATCTCATAGCTTCTCTTGGCCTCAGCTGGCTTATTTGTAAAACAAGATCTTTAACACCCCTCCAGTGCTGTGATACTATCACTAGGTTGGGTTGAAATATATCTTCTTAGTTAGTTAAAACAAAAAAAATCTCTACTTCAAGGAAACACCCAAACACCCCAAACACTGGCTATAGGGCTCCACATATTTTATCTTTTAAATATTTTTCTTCTGGGGTCACCTATTTTCCTGAGGTAAGATAAAGTCCTATATAATGTTATGATTAGAATCTCCAGTTAACGCTCACCGAAATAGTAAAAAATTCTTTACTGATGGACAATAGTAGAGTAGGAAAAATATATATATCAATCTAGTGGATAGACAGGATAAACTTAGAATAAATGCCAATTTCCAAGAATTCATCACTTTTCTATTTACCTATAGTATATGGACAGGTACTAATTTAAAATTCAAGAAAGAAACAGGTTGAACTAATTACCTGACTGAATTAAATAATATATAATACCTATAAAGATGTCAAGGAAGAAAATAATAGTTGAATTCTCACAAATGCAAGTGTTCTTGTTATTTTTAAACTCTTGACAGGGGAAAGGGTAATCAGAGTTGACAGCTATTGGCAAGGCACTGCATTCCACTCAGTAAACCTGTTTCTGAAAATGCAATGACAACTTTATTTGAATCAGAACCACTTATCTCTTTTGAACTACAGGCAAAATTTAAAATGGTCCTTCTCATTTGTTTTTCTCAGTCAAGTATGTCAAAGTTTCCTTGGATTCTAATATTCTGGGATAGCATTTCCCAAACTGTGTTCCATTGAACACTAGTTTTAAGAATGTGGCCGGGCGTGGTGGCTCACGCTTGTAATCCCAGCACTTTGGGAGGCCGAGGCGGGTGGATCAGGAGGTCAGGAGATCGAGACCACGGTGAAACCCCGTCTCTACTAAAAATACAAAAAAAAATTAGCCGGGCGTGGTGGCGGGCGCCTGTAGTCCCAGCTACTTGGAGAGGCTGAGGCAGGAGAATGGCGTGAACCCAGGAGGCAGAGCTTGCAGTGAGCCGAGATTGCGCCACTGCACTCCAGCCTGGGCAACAGAGCGAGACTCCATCTCAAAAAAAAAAAAAAGAATGCTAGTTTTCCAAGATGTTAATGGTAGAACCTTAAGAGGACTTCTATGAGAAATTAAGCTTTGGAAACACTAGGATAGAGAAGGGAGATGGGTTTATTTACTGCAATGTTTCTCACAGCCTTTCGTATGCTCATATGAACTGTACACTGCCAACAGATGGGTACAGTGTGCAGGTGTCCAAAATGTCTTTAAGAACAGAATATCTTTTTGGCTTAAAACCTGTTAACATGTCATAGATGGTATGGGCAACATGGCTCTGTGATTTAGTTAAGAACCATAACAATCATTTAAAAATATTAATTAAAATTGCATTCGTTACTGTCCCAGCTTAAGGTCTTGAATCTCCCCCAAATATTCTACTAAAATAAAAATACCCTTGAGGGATGGCTCATTATCCCATTATCAATTTTTAACAGGTTAGTTCTAGATCAGTGAAAGAGAGAATGTTAGAAAAACAAATGGAGAAAGGAAAAAGGTAACTAAATAGTATGGGAAACTGACTATGGAGAACAAAGTAGAGCCTTAATTCTCAGTGTTTAGAGGATTAAGGAGGTAAGATTTAGGGTTATATGATAAAGCAGCCTAAGCTAACTGCTCTAACAAAGTGCACTAAAAATGCACAATAGCTCAAATCCAATCAAAGCTCACTTATAGCTCAAATAACAGTCCAAAGTGCTTCAGTTTGGTAGGAGCCATAGGGGCAAGGCAGCTTTACTCTATTATGCAGGAGCTGGGTTGTCAATGGCTCTTCCATCATCAACACACCACTTCTAAGGTTAGCCTAGGAGTTGCCTCTATCCCAGTCAGTAGGGAAGAAACAGATAGTAGAGGTTCAAGCATGGGAGATATCTTGGAAGCAGAGCTATAATTGGTGCATATGACTTCTAGTCACATTTCTTTGGCTAGAATATGGTCAGGTGGCCACAGTAACTGCAAGAGAGGCTGTGAAATGTGGTCTAGTTGATGCACAGGAAGAAAAGGAAAGCACCAACTCTAGTAAATAGATAGCAACCTTTGCTACATGTGTACAGGGAAAAAGAGGTAAAAATGAGGTCATAGCAGTATGCCACAAAGCACAGCAAGGCAGCAAAAAAATCCTGGTCTGTATATGTGCACAGATTCTATTTGCGTGTGCCATTAAAAAATAAAAGGAACTGTTTTTGAAAAGATTAAAAAAAATCCAAACAAAAAAAATCCAAACAAGAAAAGGGGAGGAGTTAAGTGAATTATTGTATTCCTAAAAAGGAATAGTATGTATTCAAAAAACATGATGTTGTAGAATAATGTCTGATAATTTGGAAGGATTATCATATTATATTTAAGACACATAAATATAGTATGTTCAATATAATCTCATTTTTATAAAAAGATATAAAAATGATCCTGTGGGAGAAAAAGTCTGGAAAGATAGACGTTAAGATGTTATTTCGCCAGGTGCAGTGGCTCACGTCTGTAATCCCAGCATTTTGGGGGGCCGAGGCAGTGGATCACCTGAGGTTGGGAGTTCGAGACCAGCCTGACCAACATGGGAGAAACCTCATCTCTACTAAAAATACAAAATTAGGCGGGTGTCGTGGCGCATGCCTGTAATCCCAGCTACTCGAGAGGTTGAGGCAGGAGAATCGCTTGAACCTGGGAGGTAGAGATTGCGGTGAGCCGAGATGGTGCCATCGCACTCCAGCCTGGGCAACAAGAGTGAAACTCCGTCTCAAAAAAAAAAAAAAAAGATGTTATTTCTGGTCAGCTGTGGTGACTCATGCCTATAATCTCGACATTTTAGGAGACTGAAGTGGGAGGATCCCTTAAGCCCAGAAGTATGAGACCAGCCTGGGCAATATGGCAAGATCGCACTTCTACAAAAAATTTTTAAAAAATGAAAATTAGCTGGGTGCAGTGGCATATACTGGTGGTCCCAGCAACTCGGGAGGCTGAGGTGGGAGGATCAGTTGAGCCTAGGAGGTCAAGGATGTAGTGAGCACTCCAGCCTGGGCAACAGAGGAAGACTCTGTCTCCAAAAAAAAAAACAAAAAAGAAGTTATTCTGATGGCTATATTTGAGTATTGGTAGTATAGGTTTAATTTTTTATTTTTATGTGCAATTCTCATTTTTGAAAATAAATATTTATTGTACTTATAATAAAATGTTTCTAAATAAAAATATTAATATATAACTAAATATATACCAATGACAAAATTCTAAAGCTGTTTTATAATAAAAGATAAAAACAAAATGAAAAATATATACTTTATCGCTTTCCCTCACATATCTGATGGGCAAATGTTTTTTAAAACGTTAGAAAAAAAGTTTTAAAAGAAATGTTGGCAGGGAAAAAGTTAATAGCATCTACTTTTATTGGAATATATTTTTTATTTAATAATTTCAACAAAGAAAAAAAATTCTGAGTATTTACTATTAAGCTACATAGACAAAAACCGATGCTATTTTGTCCCACCAATTCTCTGTTGATTAATGCATCAGGAATTACTTTCCATCAAGAGATTTGCTCAATAAAAGCCCATACATTATTTTCTGTGTATGGATCAGAATAAAAGCACAAAGCAGCAACAGCAAATAAGGATGTATAAATCAGTGATTCAAATAAATATATATGACTACATAGCCACACAAATAAGGCATTTAATTATATACATACTGTGACAATATCCTTAATGCTTTGTAACTATAAATAAATTTATAATTTCCTCCCAACAGCATGAAAACATTAAGTATCATTTAAATAACTATCTTTGTGAATTTCTTTAAGAATATCTTACAATGCATGGCTGTTGCCTTCACAAATAATCCTGGCCAAAGATTCAAATTTAAATATTCTAATAGATTCATAGGAAATCTAAATGGGCCACATTTTAGATCACAGAAGGACACATTTTTATACCAACATTTATCACCCCTGCTGTACTCAGAGATAGCACCATTCTTCTAAATATTTAATCTCAATTATTTTAGTTATATCCTAACCAGATTATAAGTACCAAGAGGATAGAGCCCTTGCCATACTTCTTTTTCATGGGGAAGCTGAAATTGTAGAAATATCATAGGCATTGGGGTCAGACTGACTGGTTTTGATTTTTGCCTCAGAAACTCTCCTTTTCTTTGTCACTTTCCAAATCCAACCCTTTACTATCTGGTAGCTGGGTTGCTGCATAAGACTCCTAACCAGGCTCCCTAATGCCAGTGCCAATCTACTCTGAGTTAACTTACACCAGGTTTGGCTTTTAAAACACAAACCTGGGAACACCATTTCTTACTTAAAAATCTATCTTGGTTTTCCAATTGTGTGATACAGAAAGTTAGACCCATTAGACCTAACTCTACTGTCCTGGGCTATACACTCTCAACAATGGCAAAATCTGAAGTGTTGCTGGCCAAGAATAAACCTCATATTCATATTGGCACCTTTTATTAATAGCACATTTTAATGCCCTTTCTTTGTCCTCCCTAGGGAAGAAAACTTTTCTAATTTTCATGCAATAATATGAAAATGTGTGTTTCATAATTAAAAGTAAATTTCATGAGTTACACTGGATTAGCACAAATCCTATGAGCTGTTTACATAGTACTGGTATTTCAAACCACATCATTTAGGATGATCAATGCAAAGTCTACAGAAGATTAATAAATGATAATGCTCTGTACATATAAGAAAATGTTAGAGCCTTGACAAAGCATCTCTGAGGTCAAAAATGGCCAATGTCACTTCATTTCTTGAGGCTCCCACTATGTCAAAAAACGAAGAAGGTCAAAACAGGACTACATATAGCGTGGCTTATTCTAAATGTTTATATTTAACCAATTAACATGTTCAACATTGAAAAAATGCAATGCAATATAATTCTACCATTCACAAAATAATTAGAATTTATTATCATCATAATGAATATTTTACAATTTACTAACGGTGGTGTGGTCTAGTAATAGGAGCAAAACGCCATCTTTTTTAAATCTGGTCAGTATGTCTTTCTCACTCCATGATAACATTAAAAACCCTCATTTTAGGCCCTTTCTAAATGGGAAACCTAGTTCCACAGGGCCATGCTGGCCCTCCTTCTGAAGGGTATAGCAATTGTCTCCAGACCCAGACCAACTAACTAATCTACTTTTTTTTAAGACAGAGTCTCGCTGTAGCCCAGGCTGGAGTGCAGTGGCGCGATCTCGGCTCACTGCAGGCTCCGCCCCCCGGGGTTCACGCCATTCTCCTGCCTCTCAGCCTCTCCAACTAATCTACTTTTTGAAAGACACTACTAGTAGACTCTGCTAATTGCTTAGCAAATATACAGCTCTCACAACCATAATAGTAGTAACCCTGTGGTGGTTACTACTACTACAACGACTTCCTATTATCTATGAATCAAAATACTTAAAAACAGCTTCTTCTGGCACACATGGTTTCCACAATAACTGCCCACCCCTGACGCTATTACTCTTCAGGCTTACCTTCTGCACCTGGTTGACCTACTCGACTCCAAATTTAGATCATGCTCTCCTTCTCTTTGCTTTCACTTAGGATGTTTCCTCTGCCTGGAAAAGGCTACTCATTTCTGCCACTCATATCATATCCATTGGCCAATACTTTTCTTAAGCATCCTCTCTCTAAAAAGAAACTGATTGTACCTGACTGTTGTATTTTTATTTAAACCTTGACCGTATTTCATGTTTTTCATTGCATCAATTATAATACATGCTATAATTATATGTACATTTCTTTATCTGAGAGATTGTAAGTCCGTTGAAGGTATAAAAAAATCTTGTAGTGCTCTACATTTTCTGTGCCCCCCAGTGTAATGCATTATATATAACAAACATTTAATAAATATTTCTTAATTAGAAATTTCAATAGCTACAGATTTTGGCAACATGCTTACTAAAGTAAATATTTCCTATGGTTTCAGTAACTTAAATACCCAACTATTTATTTAACATTAAATAACATGCTAGAAACTAGATTTGCATAACATAACTAGATTTGATACCAATTTCAAGCATACTAGGCATAAAGTATGTAGTTCATAAATATTAACAAAGAAATAGGTATAATAATAATGCACCAATAATGCTATCAGTCCTTAAAAATGAGATAAATCATAATCACAATCTAATTTTGTTTTCTGAACAGAATTTAAGCCATATTTGAAATTCAAATAAAGATGTATTACTTTTTAAAAAAATACCTTAACTGAGTTCCTAAATGTCTTGGCAAGACATTTATATAAAATATAAGATATTTATATTATGATATAAGTCATAATATACAAAACATTCATTAGGAAGCTTAATCAGATCACTCAAGCATTTGTTGATACGGAAAGTTCATCCAAATGTATCAAAACTCTTAGCCAATATCAATACAACTATAATTAAGAATATATTCAGAAAAATGCTATAATTAATGCTTATTCAAATTGCCAGCTTCATGACGAATAAATTCATCTTGTCCTTGTAGGCCACTTGTATTCAGTCCCTGGAGATAAAATAACTTGGCTTGACTCCAAGTACAAATCACTTGGTGGGGAAAAAGATCATTTTTTTAGTGAGAATTCATTGCATCAAAAGAGGTACATAATGTAAAAGATAATAACCTACTTAAACTTACTGAACTCTCAACCTAATCTTGTTATATGAAAACAAAATGTATATTATTTATTTATTTATGTATTTTAAAATCACAGGAGACTAAAACAACTAATTGAGAAAGAAGTAGTACTATATCAATTAAAAAAAAAAAAAAAAAAAAAAAAAACCAGGCCAGGTTTCCCCAAGGCTTTCCTGCCTTTCAACCTATACCAGTTCCTCACAGCCCACAAGAATAGAGAGACATATGCCGTTTGAATGACTGAAATGAAAAGGAAAAAGTAACATCACCACACCTGCCTCTCCTTCCTCCTTGCTGCCCTCTTAGTATATAAGTTAACTGTACAATCATGGTTCCTGTGTCTCTGCTCTAAACAGGTCTCACAGAAGTTACACAGATTGCCCAATGAACAGATCAATTGGTCTTCTTTCCTTGTTCTTGTTTTTTCTAGAAAGGTTACCCTGATGGCTGCTCCTCTCCTTGAAATTCTTGTCAACACCAATGAGGATTTCTTTTATGTAGTTGCTTTTCTAGCTCTTCTTGCTATCCCTCAATAAACAGAAGTCCTCCCCAAAGCCGATTCTTTTCTCTCTTTGCTATGACATTCTCATGCCTTTACCTATTAGATTTCATGAAAAAAACACAGACCTCAAACCTCTATTACTTAAAGTTCTAAAACTCTCCTTATGTACCCTCCGACAGTTTGACTTTCTGTCAATGTCCAACTGGATCTTGCATTGATATCTCAAAGTCGAATGGTCAAAAACCAAATAATTCACCTCTCTCCCTGCTCCCCTACTGCCAAAACCCCCAAACAACCAAACAAGACAGGCCACAAAACAAAATCAGCCCCTCCCGACTTCCCCATCGCTCTTGATGAACACACTCTCCTAAGGAGACATGCTAGACACTGCAGAGTGAGGTTCACTTCTTCCAGGTCCCCTCTGCCCATCTGAAGGAGTCTGCCTCTCCAGTGTCTCTCATGCCTGTCTTGTCTCTGCCCTTTGTTCTCTCCATACTTCCATGTTAGATCGTATCTTCTCTTACTTGGAAAAAAAAAGGGCTCTATTTGTCTCTCTCTGTGCCATCTCTAATGCCAGCATCAAGTTAATGTGTTGGGAAATAGCTTTCATCATTCATTGATTCCTTAAGTATTCATTACTCTCTCTCTCTCTTTTTCTTTTTTCTTTTTTTGCTAGAGAAACCACACACTTGGCTTTCTATTGACAAACCCTGGTTGATCTCTGCTTAGGCCCAAACCTGTTTCCTTTGCTTTCTCTTGATTTCACACAAGCCATAAGAACTTGGCCTACTCTGAACTGTTCCTGGGGTTCTTTTCTCCCCTTCAAGCCTGGATACAAAATCAGATGTTGTTCCTGAGTGTCTGCTCTCGTGTTCTTTTTAGCAATATAAAAAATTTAGCCCCCAGCTAACAACTACACATTTTAGCCTCCCTTACTGCGAAGTATGACCATATGATTATATTTTGGCCAATGGGCTACAAGCAGAACCCACATGTAGCACTTCCAGAGCATGCCTTTAAAAGGAGTATGCCCTCCACTTCTTTCTCACTTTCTCTCTTTGACCATACTGATGCCAGAAACACCCAATGGGATGGGGAGCACCAAAAAGGAAAATGGTTTCTGAACAACATTTTGGAACAGCGCATTCTCCCCCATGTCCCCTCCTACAACCACCTATAGCTTAGATGTCTGTGTGTGAGAGAAATACGTTTTTACCTTGTGTAAGCCTTTGTTATTTTGGCTTCTGTTAAAGTAACCAATGCAACCATCTAAATACTAAAGAGACATAATCTCTTCAGCACCTCCTTACTGGCTGATGGTGATAAGGTGTGACTCACAGGATATTGTACAGCAAGAAGGAGTTAAGCTTTAACACTTCTGAGCTTCTAATGATAGAAGAAAGGTTCAATAGATATTACACAGAAAGGAACATGGTGGCAAGAAATGAAGAAACATATTTTGAGTTCTGGATCTAATAAGAAAATAAATCTTCCCAGAAAAGGCTCACAGCTATAGTACATTCAAGGTACATTGAAAATTAGAGAGCTGCTGCGATCTCCATTTCTGTTAGAAAGAAAGAGACATCTGAAGAGCACCATAGAAGTAAAACTAACGTGAATGTCAGTCATTTGTTCATACCAAGACCTAGAACTCAGACATAAGGATCAGGAAAAACAGAAGCTATAATCCCAACACAGACTGGCATGAAGTAAGAACCTTATGGGCTCCGTTAAAGTGAAGAAATAGAATTGGAAGAACACAAGAAGGGAAACTTACAATGGATCAGATCACATGCTAGAACTTAGCCTAAAGGTTATAATGATTTCTGCAGTAAGGAGAAATCTTGAGTTAATACATGAGGCCCACTAAAGCATATTTATAGTTATTTATTGATCACATTTGTGTTTATATTTAAGAGTAGTCGTAAGAAAACTGTTTTCCTCAGATGCTAATCAGCAAGAGGCTATCGAAGTGATGAGAGACACAGTAGAATTGTTCTGTTTCTTCCAGGAGATAAGAAGTACATTATTTTTATGGAGTTTGGTTCAATGACAGGAGATTTAATGACAAGGAGGCTTCAACATCCATAAACAGTTGTTAAAATGTTTAGTACACAGACTTTGTATTTCAGTTCTTTCTGGTACAAGCTTCTGAGAATCAGGCGGTTTGTAAGATCTGGCAGGACCTTAAAAACGCAGGCAGCATCATAAGTAGCCATGAAACCCATTAGGAACCCTGGACCAGGGAAAATCAGGCTAAGATATGCTACATCTCTCCCCTAGTTTCTGCTAGTCCCTGTATCCTTGGCCAAAAGAATCACAAGTTGCATGTGTATAGTTTCTATCTATCTGTAATCCACCTGAGACACTAGAATAGTAAAGAAATATAATTCTGCAGGTTAGGACATTATCAACAAATCCTTTTATGGCATTCATAATATCCTGACATAAGAAATCACACCATGTAATACACATAAGATGCCTGGGGAAATACCAATAAATGCATGAGACTTAGTGCCAAACAGACCTGGGTTAAATCCCAGCTTTACCACTTTACCTTTGGGCAACCTATAAAACATCTCTCTAAGCTTCAGTTTATTCTACTGCAAAATTAAGATCAAATGACAATATAGACAAGTATGCAATTGCACCTATAAGTGCTATGACAAGTCAAAATACCACTGGAGTGTGTTACAGGGCATCTGACCTAGTTCGGAAAATCAGGGAAGTCTTCTCTGAAGAAATGATATTATAGCTAAGATATGAAGAGTAAGAAGGCTTAAACAGGAAAGAGTGCTGTAGGCAAATGGGAAAGTGGCCTGTGGAGGGAAAAACTACAACACATTTCAGGAGATGAAAGAAGGCAACTGTGGTGGGAGCAGAGAGAACGAGAGGAGGGTTGGTATAAAAGGAAGCTGTAAGTATATGCTTATGTCAGACAATACAGAACAGCACAAGCCATCATTCCAATGAAGAAGTTGTAGGATGACAAGCAGAAAGGCTTAAGAAATGTTAGCTTGCTTTATTGTCACTGTTAAGAAATAACATCTAGGCTGGGTAGACCCTGCCTTATGATCACTGACTCAGGGACCATATGAGAGAGAACCAGATTAGCAGTCCCTCCTGATAGAATACGATATTTAAAATCCTCTTTTTTTTTTTTTCTGAGTGGGCTACAAAAATATGTAGGCCCTTTTCTTATTTTTTTCAACATTTTTATTTTAAGACTGTAAATTCACATGCAATCGTAAGAAATGATACAGAGATTCTGTATACCCCTCACTCAGTTTCCCCCAATGGTGACATCTTGCCTAGCTGTACTACAACATCACACCCAGAATACTGACATTGATAAGATCCACCGAACTTATTCAGATTACGTCAAGTTTACATGCACTTATTTGTGAGTGTGTGTGTGTATGTATGCATTGGTGTGCATGCTGAGTTCTATGCAATTTTATTACACATGTAGATTCGTGTACCACCAATGTGCAATTTTATTACACATGTAGATTCGTGTACCACCAATGTGCAATTTTATTACACATGTAGATTCGTGTACCACCATAGTCAATCACAAAGGGCATTCATGCTACCCTTTAATAACCATACCCACCTCCTTCCCTCTCCCCCACCTCCATTAACCTTGGCAACCACTAATCTGTTCTCTATCTCTATAATGTTGTCATTTCAAGAATGTGATATCATATGGAATGTACTTAAAAAAAATTTACTCAGCAGGATCCCTTTAAGAGCCATCCAGTTTGTTGCCTGTATCAATAGTTCATTCCTTTTTATTGCTGAGTTGTATTTCATGGTATGGATGTATCAGAATTTGTTTAACCACTCACCTGTTGAAGGATATTTGGATTGTTTCCAGTTTCAGGCTATTACACATAAAGATGCTGTAGACATCAATATTCAGGTGTTTGTATCAATGTAAGTTTCCATTTCTCTGGGATAAATGTCCATGTGACAATTGCTGGGTCATATGGTCAAATTGTTTTCCAGAGCAGCAGTACCATTTACATCCCCACCAGCAGTGTGGGAACAATCCAGTCTCTAAATCCTTGCAAGCATTTGGTGTTGTCACTATTATTTATTTTAGTAATTCTAATAGCTGTGTAGTGATATCTCATTGTGTTTTTATTTGCATTTCCTTAATGACTAATGATGTTAACATCTTTTCATGTGCTTATTTGCCATCTGCATATACTTTTCAGTGATTTTTTTTTCTGTTCGTGTCTTTTGCCCATTTTCTAACTGTTTGCTTCTTTATTGCTGAGTTTTGAGAGTTCTTTTTATATTCTAGACACAAATTCTTCCTCAGATATGTGATTTGCAAATACTTTCTCCCAGTCTGCAGCTTGTCTTATTAGTGATTATAAACAATGATAAGTATGAAGAATTCAGGAAATGAAATATATATATATATATGTGGAAGATTCAGAACTTGCCAAGTTCTTCTAATACAGGATGGTGTGAATAAAACTAGTTTCTGAGACGCTACAGAAATAGAACATGGAAGCTTCATTGTACTTAAACCTTTGCTTTCCCCTCCCATATCTGCATATGGTTTATGTGGACTCTTTCCTTCCATAATGTATCATTATTCTTAATAGAGAATCAATACAGTTGACTATATATCTCATACCCAAACTATCCTTTCTCAGGATGTCTGGCTGGATGGTTCCCAGATCACCAGGCTTTTGCCCTCTTCTAGTATGATCTGAAAGGGGTCTTTCCTTCTACTTCTCAAACCCAGTTGTTCCCAATGCCTACAAAAAGCATGAATTTTACAACCTAGGAAAATTTAGGGTTATGACAGGGTAATCCAATGGCCTTTCTATTCTTACTTTCTTTATTCTAAAATTTCTATCATAGTCATTATACCCTATAATATGCCTCCAAAAAAGCTTGTGTTTCCCTGTAATGAGGACCATACTTGCTCTCCTAGGTTGGGGTTGTTACTAGAATGAAGAGAAGACAGTTTTCTAGCACAAGGCACATGATTCTCTTGCTATGAAATTGAATGCCTCTCTCATTCTAGCAACTATCAATTAATCACTGTAAATTAGTAAACATTTTATCTAAGTAAATCAAAGTTTGCTAAGTTGGCAATATGTACCCTGCTCTTTTGAATTTTGTATGGTTAAATTGTCTCTTAGGAAATTTTTCTGGATTCAAACATGGCATCCCTCACATCCCCTTGGAGGGAATGACTGGAAAGTTGGACTCAACTGAGATTGTCAACTAGAGTGCAAAATGGGGCCAGTTCAAGGAAGGAATGTTCCAAGTGATAGGAAATAAATGATAATAGTTTCTTAGAGCCTGGGCTAGAAAAAGGGCACAGTGTAATTCCACTGTACACAACTGGTGAAAGCAGTTGTACAGCCCCCTCGGATTCAAGGGGAGAGGATATAGGATCACAGCTCTCAATGGGAAGAATGTTAACAAAATTACAGCAATCTTCATTCCACCACACAATTTGGTGGTGGATTAGGAGAGAAATATTCTGAGTTCTTCCATATCTGAAAATGTCTTCAGTCTGCCATTTTTTGGAGGTGCATGTACCATAATGGAGGCACAGATACCATTTTAAGTTGGAAAATAGATTTTTCTCTCATAACCTCAAAAACAATGCCCCATCTTTTGGTGTTCTGTGCTGCCCCATGTAAATCAGATCTGTGATCTTTTGTTAAGACATTTTTTTCTTCTCTTGAAGCTTTTATAATCTCATCTTTATCCTTGGTGTTCTAAAAATTAAATATGTGTCTGAGTTTAGATTATTGTATGGGAACCATCAAATGACAAATATCCTTCTTCTGGTCTGGAAATGGTCTGCTACTATTTTCTTGTTAATTTGTTGTCTTTTTTTTTTCATTTTTCTTCTTTTTTGAGATTCCTGGATTGTACCTCTTTTATTGGCAACTATGCTTTACAGCTTTTCTCCCCCATATTTTTTTCTATTTGTCGTCTTGCTCTATTTTCTGCAAGATTTTCTCAATGTTGTTTTCTAGCGTTATTGATTTAATTTCAACAATCATATTTGTATTCTCTAGTGGTACTCTCTAGCTCACTAATGGTTCCTTTATCATAGTTTTCCTAATTCTTGTTTTATGGATACAATATGTTCTCAAACACTTCTAAATATTTTCGATGAATGAAAAAAAAAAAAACCAAGATGCATATGTTCTCTGAATAGTTACTCTTTCTGCTGGGATCAGGTTTCTTCTTTGTTTATTTGATCTTTTAACTTTCTTGTTACTGGGTCTCCCCACAGGCCTGGCAATCACTAGTGGTCCATTCATAGATACAAAAGGAGGGTGGGGCTGCTGTTGTGGGCTTCCTCTGCTGCTGAGAAAGAAGGATTTATTCCTCACCAAGTCTTTTCCTTGAGTGGGAATTTTGACTGGGGTATTTATGTGGAGTACTAAAGCATGGTGGAGGATATCAAAGGTAAAGGATGAAACTTTGCAAGTTATGATGAGAGAGTGAGAAACTCCCTCAACTGGCAGAGTAAGAAGAGCTCTACTCCCTTTTCTCTGGGATATCAATATCCACACTAAAAGCCTTAGTTTTCCCAAGTGGATCCATTCTGGTTTTGTATGGAAGAGCCATTTTGTTGTTGTGGTTGTTGTTGTTTGTTGTTGTTGTTTTCCTAGGTACCTGCCAGATAACTCTATTCTGGCAACAGAAATTGGGGAGAGGAATGGAGGTAATCTCAGTTAATCCCTGTTTACATCCACATTTCTTACTGAAACCTCTATGGACCTTGCTGACTATCAGCCCAGAATTTCTCTCCTCTGTTAAAGATTTATCCATTTAAAATATCTCACAAGGGATGGAAGGTAAGCACATATTCCAAGTATACTATCTCTAAAAGTTCTTGATAATCTTCTATATTTACCCTCAACTTAGACATGATAACACCCCTTGCTTTCAGAGCTACAAATGTCAAAGGATCATCAGAAGATAATGTGATGTAATAGAAATTACAATAAGGTGATAATATATTTGGGTGACGGGGGGACTTCATTTTAAAAATACCTTTTCTCATATAGCATTTATAACTTATTTTTTATTTTGTACATTAAAAACAACAGATGGGTGGATGGGGCGCAGTGGCTTACGCCTGTAATCCCAGTGCTTTGGGAGACCAAGGCAGGCAGATCACTTGAGGTCAAGAGTTCGAGATCAGCCTGGCCAACATGGTGAAAAGTCATCTCTATTAAAACTACAAAAAGTAGTCTGGTGTGGTGGTAGATGCCTGTAATCCACCTGCACACGGGAGGCTACACGGGACGCTGAGGAAGAAGAATCGCTTGAACCTGGGAGGTGGAGTTTGCAGTGAGCTGAGATAGTGCCACTTCACTCCAGCCTGGGCAACAGAGCCAGACTCCTCTGTCTTAAAAAAAAAAACAAAAAAAAAACAAACAAAAAAAAACAGATGGATGATTCCCTGTGGTAGGATGAAAATATGGAAATTCTCACCAATATTTTGACATTCTTGTTTGTTTTGCAAATGTACCAGAATGATAATAAAAGAGCTAGAAAAGCCAAAGTTAGCAGCAAGAGCACTGAACCAAAACTGCATATAGATGCTCTATGCAAACAATGATATTGATTGGCCAATTCATCCACTTGTGTCAAGTTGTTGGTAATGTGTAGACACAGCATTATCAATGGAACACAGGTAAACCTCTGCATGTAGAATCCTAGTGTAAGGACTCTAGTGTCACACAGGATTTGAGAAAACATCATTTTTAAATCTCCCATACAGGTGCTAAAACACCTGTCTGTTGTTATTGTACTTTTAAAACATTATTTTACTCTTATAAAATAATGTAATGTTTAATTATTACAAACATCTTTCTTCAAGCCAATCTTCTATGAGGGTCCCAATATAAATAAAACCCATTGAAGCATGATTTCAACTTACATGTTTTAATACCTTACATTAGGTATTCAATAATGTATGAAAGTGTGACAAAAACACAAAATTATTAAATAAATATAATATGTTCACACATAATGTTTGAACAGATTAGTTTTAAAGATATTTTTAAATCTTTGAGAGGGCAAGTTAAAATCAGCTGTTTTTATATCAAAAGAGATCTGGTTTCATTTCAACTAAATATTTGAATGATGAATGTTATGAAATTTGGAAAACAGTTAATTACACCTTACATGAATCAATTAAAGAAATATTTACTAGAATCTCACTATTAATCTGTCAAAATCCTTCACTGCTAAAACATGATTAATATGATATTTAAATGTCAGGCAAAGTTCAAACACAAAGTTAATTGTGAGCATTAGTGGTACACTAAGGTCAAACTATAATTTGCAATTTGTAATGAGCTGGGACTCTTATCAAAATATTTCATCTGATATCATTCTTAAAAGCAGTCATCAAGAAAAATAGACATACAATCCACCGCAATGTTTGTGAGATGGAAGAAACAATTAGAGATAGAGAACTCCCTACAGCTAGGTAGTTAAAGCCTGCAAAATTGATCACATTCAAATTCCTCCAACATGCACATACAATCTAGGCATGCGGTCAAGAAATTACAAGGAAACTGAGCAAACTAAAAATAAACTTCGGCACCCACTGAGACATAACACATCAATAATATTATAATAACTATAGCCTTTTTCCTCATTTGACAAGATTAACTGAACCTCCTGATACTATGAGAGTCAAGCGCAGGGAGTATAAATGAAGAAGAGACCCTCTGAGGTACCAGCAGAATTCTGAAAATAAGTTTAATAAAATCAGTACAGAGTAGAAGACGCAAGGTATAGGTAAAAATTACCCTAAGGTAATAGAAAGCCTCTCAGGCCCAGAGGGATAAGTAAGCCTGCCTATTACCCAATCAAAGGTGTAAAGATCCCAGGAGAACGAATGTGTTAACTGATGAGGATGATCAGAAAAAAGAGCGAAGAAAAGAATCAGACTGACCAAGTTTCCCAGAGTTTTATCCAACGAATTCCTCAAGTAAAGAGATGAGGAATTTGGGAGAGTTTGGCTACCTATCACCTTTCACTAAAGATCTGTCTGTTTTAAGGCAGAGGTTCTTCAGAACTCTCTAGAGCTTAGAAGAGTGCTTCAAATCTTAAGCTTTGAGTTCTTGAAACCCTGTCAGAGGCTATAATGAGAAGGGGAGTTATGGGATGGGATATGAAGAGACTAGAGTAGTTTTGCTTTCATTTGTTATATACTTAATCAAGGGTCATTTTTAAAATGGAAAATTTACCAACTTATTTGAAATGTTTCCACCACCCTGATCACAGGTTCACCACACATGTTCCAGATACTAAGTCAGTTTCCACTGCATCCTGACTCTGGAAATTATCCTGATGAATAGTCTTAAGCATTTAAGTCACTCGAAAGCAAGATTTCTTTTGGAATTACCACACTTGTACTCTGTTTTGTTTTAATTGGCTCTTGTGAGTCTGGTGGGGATGAGCCAGTGTCCATGAGACTGAATACCTTGGGGAATGTGGGTAAAACCAAATTCTCAAACTGTACATCCTGGGACCATGGTAATGCTGCCATGCAGGTAATGCTTCCTTATATGTTCTCTGAGGATCCAGAACATCCTCTTGTTGACATAGATATTGTCACTGGAACCCTCAAGCCATAAATACCATTTGGGAGGATTTTTCTGCTAGCATGTCATTATTGTTATTATTGTTACTGTTCATAGTTTATGTTAGCATTTAGTTCATTGTTCACTTAAAATAACTTGGTTTTGGTCGGGCTCTAAAACTGTTATTACTAATAATTTGCTTGGCCTGACTTTTCTTAACTGTTAAGTGGAGATAATATTAACCCATATACTCTCAATTTTAGAGATTTTTGCCATATAATGGTCAAATAATGTATTTCTTATCAAATACTATATAATTTATAAAGCTATCTATTTATGACTTATTTACATATTTATGTAATCAAAATATCATCAAAATATCCCTGCTACATAAAGCCAGGAGCCATACAAAAATCTTTTGATTATCTAAACTACAAAGTACTACACGAATAAAAATTGTTATTGCCATTAAAATGTTAGTGTTCTTAATATTATAAATTTCAGATAGTATTTTTTTTTTGAAGAAATCCACTCTGTTGCCCAGGCTGGAGTGCAGTGGTGTGATCACAGCTTGCTGCAGCCTCGATCTCCTGGGCTCACATGACCTTCCCACCTCAGCCTCCTGAGTAGCTGGGACTACAGTTGTGTGTCACCACACCCATCTGACTTTTAAATTTTTTCTAGAAATGTGGTCTCACTATGCTGCCCAGGCTGCTCTAGAACTCCTGGGCTCAAGTAATCCTCCTACCTCGGCCTCTCAAAGTGCTGGAATTACAGACATGAGACACTCTGCCTGGCTGATTTAATGTCATTAATTCCAAATCCAGTGTTCTTTCTCCACCCCATTGAATGTACATCTAAATTTATCATAGGATATTTCACTCAAAACAATTTTTTTAAAAAGTAGTTATTTAACAGACAGATATACCACTTTGTATATTCTCACCTAGTAGATATGATAAGTTTTATAAAGAAAGCAATGAATCATTGCCAAAGATCATGGATTCTCTGAATGAAAGGGCAAGAAACAGAGAGAATGATGCATCCCAATATAGCTCAGTGGAGACTAGAGGCACACTATCTAGATTTGAATGCTTGGTTTCACCATGTATTATCTTAGTGATCTTGTACATGTCACATAAGCTTCTGTAAAAGAGAAAATAATATCCTAACTTCATAGCGTTGCCATGAGAATTATTTAATTCTCTTTTGGAGTGCAGTGGCACAATCATAGCTCACTGTAGCCTTGAACTCCTGGGCTCAAGTGATCCTCCCATCTCAGCCTCCTGAAAAGCTAGGACTACAGGCATGTACCATCATGCCTGGCTAATTTTTATTTTTTATATTTTTGTAGAAATAGGGTTTTTCTATGTTTCCCAGGCTGGTCTGAAACTCCTGGACTCAAATGATCCTTCTGTCTTGGCCTCCCAAAGTTCTGGGATTAAAGGCATGAAACAACACACCTAGCCTGTTTAATTCTCATAAAGCACTTAGGTCATTGCTTATCACTGAGTAAAGACTTGATAAATGTCAGTCAATGATTGCTATGGTCCCAAGTTTTCACTCCCACCTCCTTGCAAAATAGATCTTCTGAGAAACTCATTATCCCTAGAATGAAAGCAATACCATGGCCCAAAAAATTTGACCACAGCTGAATAAAATAGCGTCTTCTGTCACCCAACCCCTTCAAGGAAGGCAAAGCTGTCCAGTTTCTACATGAAGCACGTGCTTCTGGTTGTGTACTCAGTGGCTGACCCTAACTGGGCATGATTTTTCTGTTACTGTATGCTATGTGGATGGTTTATTTATTTAACTTTTAGAAATAAATCCACTAATAAAATAACTCAGCATTTGGGAATAAAAATAAAAGGTAGATTTTGAAATCTCAGGGTAGATGTACAAAGAAAAACAAAACTACTCTCACTTATCACATCAAAGCTATTAAATAAATGTAGCTAAATCTAATTCAAACTGTCCCAGGTTGCTATAAGATCCAATATATGTTACAGCTACTAAGTTATGAACTACTCAGGAGCCCACCCAAAAGGCAGTCACTTTTATCATCAGAAGGATTAGAGTATGTGAATTTACTGCTTCAGATTCAAAGAGCTTGTGCCTATATTCCTATTTTGGAGGCCATCACTTCAGTGGTTCACGCTGTTGGTTTCCAAGTTAAGATTCCACCCTGCCTTATTATAGGTCTGCAAACTGATCCACCCAGAATGGCTGTCTGGCACACACCCAGCGAGAATTGTTTCATCCTTATGCTATCTTTCCTTTAGGAGAAAAAAATAGAAGAAAACCATATACAGTAGTGTGTTATTAGCAATCATACATCTCCTATTGTTACATAAAGTAGCTCTTGGAAATTATTAAGGAGTTTGTATTGACCTATATGTAAAATTAAGGTCCAAATTAATTACACAGAGAGAACAAACACAAGAATACCTTGCAAGGATGCCAGTTTGGGAAACTACTTAAATCTAGCATATATATCACTAATCTATGTAACAACTAGTCCAACATCTGTTGATCCCATGCAATCAGAATTTGCATCTGCCTCAATTAAGCAGATAATAAATCTACATAGTTTGTCACTTACCATGTTCCTGTAAGGGTGTCACAATCATAAATGACCAAGATTAGTTTCTATTCTGGGGAAGTCTAGTCTCCTATAATTGAACAGTTACTGAAAGAATCTGATTCCTATTATGAGGGTTTGATTTTGATGATAATTACCCCTTCAGGAGAGAGTAAAGAATGCAAACTTATTCTTTGAAAAGAGGATCTTCCATTCTAAATGGGTCGTCAATTCAGACTAAATGCTGAAGATTGCTCTCCACAATCAATCATTCTTTCTAGCTTCAGAATGCATGGAAACAGAATTAGTGGCTGGAACACTGGTGAACAAAAGAATATGAGGCAAAGAGCAGAAACTAATTTCAGAAAGGCCAGGTTTTTTTTAAGCCATGGGCCCCTTGGTCAAGAGTAACTAGCTACCCTAGTCCCTCCACACAGACCTAACCTCCTGCCAATTCTCAAGGGGCTCATCTGAGTCTGAGCCTAGAAGGCATTTTCACATTTTAGGGTAAATTATGCTTACATCTCCCATGCGGTTTAGGACAGACTTAATTGTCACTGTCATCTTATAAATATATATCAGTGATGATACATAGATATGATCTTAAATGCCAAAGCCGATCCAAAGATAGTGACTGACTGACTCAAAAGATTCTGAAGACAACTCTTGACTCAATATGAAAAAGTGTAAGGTGACTGACGTGCACTAACTGGCAAGGATATAGGAGAGGGAAAAGGATGACATTTATATCATATTATTTGGCCTCTGCATTTTATAATGCATTATCGGTCTTTGTTTTCATAGACTCATAGACTTTTAACACTAAAAGTGATTCCAGGAAACAACTAGTTTAATCCCTTGAAGCAAAAGCATTTTCCCATAATAGCTACTTATTTTAACATTCATTCACTCATGAGGCATCTATTAAGCTCAAATCTTTTGATAGACACTATACTAGGAAAAGCATAATTCCCTGCTTTCCTATTTCTTTCAAGAGCAACAATTTTATCTAATGCCCCAAATTCCATAGTCCTTGTAACATCAAGCTGCTGTTGCCAGTTGCTTCTAGGATCTCAGTATCTGATTGTTTCAGCTGCCTCCTTCTCTGAACCACTGCTAACAGGCTCTCACCTTTTGCATCTACTTTTCTCTCTCTTTCTAAAACTCCATTATAATCATGTAAGCACTTGAAGGTCCCCCTTCTTTTACCTAGCCAAGCAAACCACTGTAAGAATTCCCTTTCATCACTGACTTCATCAGTTTCTTTCCCTCTGCTGAATCATTCACATATATTCATATATCTGCTGGATATATCAGCACACAAATATGCTCTCTTGAGAGCATCTCTATCATATTTCTGACTTCCCCACTTTCCCTCCTCCCATTTTCTCTTGGACCTACTTGTATTAGTCAGTTTTCACTCTGCTATAAAGAAATTCCTTGAGACTGAGTAATTTATCAAGGAAAGGGGTTTAATTGACTCATCGTTCCACATGGCTGGGGAGGCCTCAGGAAGCTTACAATCATGGCAGAAAGGGAAGCATGCACCTTCCTCACATGGCGGCAGGAGAGAGAAGAGCGAAGGAGAAACTTCCAAACACTTATAAAACCATTAGAACTTGTGAGAACTCACTCATTGTTATGAGAACAGCATGGGGGAAACCACCTTCATTATCCAATAACCTTCCTTCCTGGACACGTCAGGATTACAATTCAAGATAAAATTTGGGTGGGGACACAGAGCTAAACTATTCCACTTTGGTTTTTGTTCCTACCATTCCATCAGAATTGCTAGGGTCAGCACCATTTGACACAGCTGATCACTCTCTCCTTGATATGTGCATGTCACTGGACTTCAGAAGTATGAAACTTTCTTAATTCTTTTGCCTCATCAGCTGTACCTTCTCAGTCTCCTTTACTGATTTTTCTGCCTCTCCCGAACATCTAAATGTTGAAATTCCCCAGGGCTCAGACCTCATACTTTTTTCAGGTACATTCACTCCCTAGTAAATCTCTTCCATTCTCATGTGTTTGAATACCATTGACGTGTACCTATGTACACATATAGACATGTATGTACACATACAGACATGTATGTATGTCTGTGCATACATATATATATGTGTGTGTATGTGTGGGTGTGTGTATTCAATCCAAACTTCTCTAAATTTCAAACTGACATCCTACTGCCTACCTGTTATCTCCACTTGGCTGTGTCATAAGCATCTAAAACAACGTCCCAAACCAAAAGCCTGATTCCCCACTTTCTACCATTTCTCAGTCTTCTAACTCTTCCCAACTGCAATTAATAGTATCTCCATCCTTCCGGGTTAAAAACATTATTGATTCCTCTTTTTATCTCTTACCCACATCTAATTTATCATCAAGTCTTGTTAGTTCTTCCTTCAAAATATATCTAGAATCCAACTAGTTCTCACCATTTCCACCACTACTGGTCTGAACTATAACCATGTGTTTTCTACTACCACAATAGCCTCCAAATGCTTTTTCCTATTTTATCTCTTGCCCCTCCCCATTCTCTATTCTCAACATGATGCCAGTGTGAGCACTCTGCCATGCCAAATTGTTATATTCCTTTGCTCACATCCACCAAAGGATGTAAGACCCTACATACTATGACACCCCCAATACTTCCGTGAGGTAAAGTCCTACCATCTACCTCAACGGCTCTACTCTTGATCACACTGACTGCCTTGCTATTCTTTGAGCATACAAGAATGCTACTGCCTCAGGGACTCTGTACTAAGATTGTTCTACCTAAGATTGCTCTTCCCCCAGATATCTTCATGGTTCCCTCCCTCATTACCTTTAAGTCTCTGGTCAAATGTTGTATTAGAAAAAGCTTCCCTGACAATTATATAAAAGAAACTGTTCCTAGACTCCTAGCCACCTCCTATCCCTCTTAACCTTATCTTTCTCCGTGATACTTATATATATGGCCACACACGTGCACATACACACGCACAATGTTGCTGCTATTGTTTATTCTTTTGGCTCCTCTCTTACCTGCCCCCTATGAAAAAAAAAAAAAAAAACCTGTAATTTTCATGCTGACAGGAACCTTGGTCAAATGGATTCACTGCTGTATCCTCAGTGCCTAGAATATTATGTGGCACATAGTCGACATTCAGAACTATTTGTTGTATGAGTAGTGAGGGGGAAGTAATTGTGTGAGAAGGTTCAGCAAAGTTACAGTGGAAAGATACAATATGGGCTAGTCTTGAATTATAAAGAATGAATTAGGTACTTCCAGAAATTGAATAGGAAATTCTAAACAAAAGCAGGAATATGCACGGATTCCGTGCCACTTTGAGTCATCTCAGTGTCAGTTACTCATGAAGACATCCCCTGACTAACTTACATTGATTGTTTTCATATTTAAATTTTGTGTCATATATGGTCCACAGGTCACACTCAGTATTTGCTTCATATCATTTTACAATTTTGGGGGCTGTTCTATTAATACAATCAATATGTATTTATTATTTTTCTACTATGTGCTGCCATAACGATATGCTGGTATTATCTTCTCTCTAAAAGCGATTTAAAAACTTGGTTTTCTGGCCTTATCAGATTGTTCTAGAAAAGATTTTGCCCACATCTAACTTCACTGTTGCAAACCATTTCTTCAGTTAAGCCAAAATGTCCCTATTATTTGGTAAAAGCTATAATTGCAATGATTTCACTCAACACTACATTAGTAAGTCAAATTAATTGCAGATTCAGTTCAGAATATATATGCATTTTTTTCTGAGTGTATTTTTTATTTTAGCTTTGATCTTAACAATTTCCCTAAGACCATAAATTCTGTGAGGGCAGAAATTGTATTGCTTAGGTCACCTATCATAGCCCCTCATACATAACAGGCACATAAAAAATGCCAATAATGATGACCCATGGCATGAAGCACAGGTATACAAGAACACCTTGCAGTTGAAATATTCCCATTTTAAGTTGTTAATATGAGAAAATTTTAAATTTTGACATATTGAAAATGTACATGTTATATATGGCTTTAATCATTTATTTTTTGTTTTTGTTTTCAGTCTGTCTTCAACAAAATGAATAAAAAAAGAAAGTAAATCTTTGGCAACACCATAAGCACAGTCTAAAGGCTCACAAAGCCACTCCCACTTATTTTCATATTCTACTTTGGAAAATGGATTTTGGGTTCTCTGAGTAGAAGCTGAAAAATAAATGCTGTGGTTTTGAGAACAGAACAAAAGCACTGAAGAGAAATTCAACAAAGGCTCTGAACCTTGTTTATGTTCTGTAACGCTGCTTCAAGGCAACATTTTTATTTTTAAATGTATGCCCTCATTTACACAGGAAATTAAGAAACGAACTCTCCGTGTCAGTGTCCCTGCTACTAAACAACCTAGCCATCGGCTGATTTACAATTGAGTCCTAATTGAACAGTTATGGTTTCAACTGTATCAGCATATCTGCAAGTTCCTTAGATAAATATTCCAAGCATTTCCCATAGATTTTACAGGCAAAGTAAAGAGTAAAGAGAAACCTAGAGCAGGTAACATTTTGTAGACTACTTGGCATATCATTCTGCTTCCTTTCTTAGTTATATCTCATTTCTAATACATATTTTCAAAGACTTGCTATTTAAAATATAAATGCTTTCATTAACAAACATTAAGAAACCAAATAAGAGGTTTTAGAGAAGTCACAGAGTCTTATATCTTTAGTAATATAACTCAAAATTTGGTTTAACAATTATTTGCATGGAGATAGATCTTAACATTATGCTTAATCATTTTAATGGTTTTCGTCATTCACAAATTAGTATATTCATTTGGATGCCTTCAGACTAGATAAAGACAGGTAATCAAACAGCACATCCTAACAGGTATAAGCGGGCAAACATGGATAGTTTCGATTAAAACTATGGAGATTTTATAATTTGACTCATTAGAATGCTTTTCTCAAAAAGCCTCTTACTACAGATCACAGTTTATGAAATTGTTGAGCTACAGTGAATGTATAGATCCAGGCCAAACAACTATTTTGCACAGAAAGAAACTGGGGTTTGTGGACATTTGATGAGATTCTGAAGGTCAAAGAACAATCTAGGTCCTCCATCCAGGTACTTTGGAAGAAATCAGATAACTGAAGCTCATGCTAGTGTGAAAGGTAAGCTCAGTGAGCATAAAGGAAGCACAGAGTTACAATCATAGGCCATGTTTTGGCCAGAGAAAGGACATTCATGGTCTCAAGTCTACAAACGTGGCAAAGTTTCAACTGAAGACAAGTTTGAGGTATAGCCTCAAAGTTTACTGCTTAATGAGGCCATCAGAGCTGGAAAAAAAAAAAAAAAAGGTCAAGATACACACCCAGGTGTTGAAAGTGTCCCCAGCATGAGATGAGTCAGGTGCAGTATCACTGTGGAAACCAAGAGAGTACTCCTGAGATCAGTAGATGAGAGTAATCCTTGGCAAAGGGCTGTAGAAGTGAGTGGCACTGGCGAGTGGGTAAAGATGTGATAACAGGCAATGATTATGGAAAGAAAAAAGTACCCACTAAATTTTAAAATTTATGGTTCTAGTTGCCAGTGGAAAGAGAGAAAATCGTGTGCTAGATTAATCATGTTGAATTATCAAGACTAAATTTTAGACAGACGGCCATTTGCTGAGAGCAGTATTCATTAGTATCTGATTCAGTAACGCTTATAACTAAGTGGTCAGACTGTATACCTAGATAAATATTGCTCGTATCCTTCTAAAGCCACATGCACCCAAACTGGACAGGTAGCTGTGTTATTATTAAAGAAAAAAGTACCCAAAAAATGCACACAAAACAGATATTTTCCTTCAGGAACGCAGTGCATTTGAACAACAATTTTCTGAAGAAAAGAGTCCCCTTACTATGTCATTACTCTGAAATGAAGTCTAAGGGGGAGTGAGGCAATAAATGGAGAGCCTGTGACCTTCTTTTCTGGACCAGGATCATTTCTTATACCTGAGTAATTATACCTTAGCCAATATGATGTGGGAGTTTGCAGCTTTGCTACTGGGCAAGGAATGAATTCTGAAACCATGCTGCACTGAAGACGGCAACAACTGACAAGAGTGTCAGTATTTTCTCTATATGAGTGAATACACAAATGAAACAAATAAATTACTCATTTACTTGTGTGATTTTGATAGGCTATGAATCAATTCTCACCAGGAAGAAAATGTGCCTTGGGTGGAGAAGGGTATGCCATAAGCTAGAAATTGCTATGGCTCTGGTAGGAGAGCGAGCACAAAATTCTTATGATATTGCCATTTCCTGCCATCCTGTATTTCTCTCTGGGACTTCACAGCTGGGCAGCATATTACTGGAGCCCACTTTTCCAGAACCATTTCTACTCATGTGTGGAAGGCAAGAGAAGGTAAGTATGTCCATTTTCAGCCCCCTGTCTATGTTGAGTAACAGATATTTATTGAGTTCCAGTGGGAAAAAAGGTACAGGGAGAGAGAATTCTATTAGTTGAGGAGCGGAAATGTAATGCAGATCAAAGGTACAGGGATAAAAGAAATTTCTATGGCTATTTCAGGTAAAATTTGATCTAGCTAATTTTCATATGCACCATTTCTGATGAGATGTCCAAGCAGGAGTTTTCAGAGTAACAATGCAATTATTTCCATTATCATTTTGAATTGATATTGTTATTCTTCCTTTAAGGAGTTTGAGTACCTCATACAATGTTGCAATTACTTTCAAAAATGCCTCACTACAGTGCGAACAGTATTTCATAATAATGCAGCCAATAAAATAAAAGCAAATATAAATTTCACCTAGGCAAATAAACATGAATGCATTCATTTCCTCTACATTACACTTTTTCCATTTACAATGAAATAATTCACATATAGTAATATTTATATATGATATTAACATAGGGGCAGATGAAACATAGTTGATAAAGACACAATCCTGACTTTTAAAAAAATTTAAACCAACCTTAACAGAAATTATGTTTTAGAAGGCCAATAAATATAGGTTTAGAGTGACTACTTATACATTACATATGTGGCAGCTACTCTGGAGTTTTAGGTAAGTTAGGGTAGATACATGTTTATAGGATCACAGAACAGAAATTTCAGAGATGAATGGGTCCAATCACTTTAGCTTACAGATTTATTAGTAAAGGCTTTAGCCCCTATCTTGCCGATGAGGAAATGAAAGCTTAAAGGGTTCACTGTATCTTATTTTTTCAGAACTTGTTCAAGCTTGTTGGGAGGTAGAAAATAACGAACATCCTAAACTATTGGAAGAAAATTTGCAATCAGGAAGAGGAAGGGCTTCCATATAGCTTATGTGCACTGCAGCTTTCATTCATTCAGCACAATTGTACTGCACACCTGATGTATTGTACATTGCGCTAGGTACAAGAACTATAGCAGTGAGCTAGATTGATATGATTCCTAAATTCTTGAACCCCACAATCCACTGAGAGATACAGACAAGGAGAGACGGCCTTAGCAGACCCCTAGATAAAGATTAAAAAAGGGAAAACTACGTAAGGACAGATGAGGCTGTTGTGGTACACATGTGTGAGACTGTAAAAGACCTTATGAGCCATGATAATAACTTCAGTATTAGTACTAAGAGCAATTGAGAACCACTTAAGGGTTTTATATAAGAGGTAGACATGAGCAAATCATATTTTATAAATATGTTTCTGACTAAAGGAGGCAAGTCAAGGCAGGCAGGCTGGCCAATGAAAAGTCTTCTACAACACTTTAAGGCAGAACATGAAGTCTTGCACAAGGAAAGTAGGAATAAGGACAGAAAGAAACAGGCTTACTTTTCGAGGTAAGACTGAAAGAATTGGGTGACTGCCTGGATGGGAGGTGTGAGGGAGATGAAAATGGAAAGAGGGTGTGCAAGTTTCTGTTTTAGTAAGTGGGTGAACAGGAAGCCATTCAACATAAAAAGGAACACAGAAGGAGGAGAAGAGGAGGATTTGAGTGCAAGCAGGTTATGTTCACAGGCATCACTCCAAACTAACTCCTCCCACATACAAACTCCCATATATGCCCCTTGCCTACAAGTGGAAAAAATCATTCATTTTACAGTGAAGTAGAATGATTCCCTGTAACTTAGGCAATATTATAGAGTAAAATCTTAATTATGTATATCTTTTATTCAAGTTTAGTTTATCTGTGGTATATCTTGATTAAACATTAAGTAGACTGCTTATATATTTTTTTCTTTTTTAAAAAACAAGTCTGGTTTACCACCTCACATAGCTTTCATCTTACCAAGAAAACTCTATGAAAGACAAAGATGTAAAAAGTTCCCTCATATCAAGGAGGTCTTGACCTAGGGGTCAAGTCAGGAAAACTGGACATATTTCCAGCTTCTCGAGTCATATATTCACAGCAAAACTTCATTATTTTGCTGGCAATTACTTTTCAGAAAAGTAGGCATACCCACAATCAAATATAAGTACAAATAGGCCAAGTGTGGTGCCTCACGCCTATAATCCCAACACTGGGAGGCCGAGGGAGGCAGATCACTTGAGGCCGGGAGTTCGAGACCAGTCTGGACAACATGGCAAAACCCCCAAAATACAAAAATTAGCCAGGCATGGTGGTGCATGCCTGTAATCACAGCTACTCAGGAGGCTGAGGCACGAAAATTGCTTGAACCTGGGAGGCAGAGGTTGCAGTGAGCCGAGATTGCATCATTGCACTCCAGCTTTGGCAGGAGAGTGAGACTCCGTCTCAAAAGAAAAAAAAAATCATATATATGTATAGATATAGATATATACACACACACACACACATACACACACACACTTATGTATGTACAAATTACATTTTAAATGCAAATATAAATGACTCTTGGATTAATCTTTGAATTACTGAACTCTGTTTTTATCATAAGCTGACTATTTAAAAGGCTTTTGGAATGATTTATTGGATATGACATGAAAAGCACAGACAACAAAAGCAAAAATAGACAAATGGAACTACATCAAACTTTAAAACTTTTGTGCATCAAAGGACACAGTCAACAGAGTGAAAGGTAATCTACGGAATGGGAGAAAAATCATATATTTGATAAGGGGCTAATATAAAGAATATTCAAAAACCTCTTATATGCAACAACAACAAAAAACCAAATAAGCCATCTAAAAATGGGCAAAGGACTTGAATAGATATTTCTGCAAATATGACATACAAATGGCCAACAAGCTTGTGGAAATGCAAATCAAAACCACAGTGAGATATCATCCCACACCCACCCATTAGGATCACACCTATCAAACAAAAGAAAACACAAAAATAATAAGTGTTGTCAAAGATGTGGAGAATTGGAGCCCTGGTGCCCTGTTGGTGGCACTGTAAAATGGTGCATCCTCTATGGAATACAGTAAGGAGGTTCCTCAAAAAATTAAGATTAAAATTACCATATGATTCAGCAATGCCATCTCTGGGTATATACACAAAGGAATGAAAACCAGAGTCTTAAAGAGATATTTTCATACCCACATTCACAGCAGCGATAGTCACAATAGCCAAGAGATAGAAGCAACCCAAATGTCCATTACCAGAAGAATGGACAAACAAATGTGATATGTACATACAATGAAATCTTATTCAGCTTTAAAAAGGAAGGATAGCCTATCACGTAATACAACATAGATGAACTTTGAAAACGTTATGCTGAGTGAAATAAGTCAGTCACAAGAAGATAAATACTGTATGATTCCATTTAAATGAGGTATCTAATCATAGATACAGCAAGTAGAATGGTGGTTACCAGGTGCGAGAGAGAGGAGGAAAGAGGGAGCTTTTTTAAAATGGGCATAGAGTTTTAGATTGGCAAAATGAAAAAGTTCTGCAGATCTGTTTTACAACAATGTGAATATACTTAACACTACTAAAAAGTATACTTGCAAATGGTTAAGAGGGTAAATTTTGCTGTGTTTTTCACCACAATAGAAAAAAGGGCCACTTACTGTTTGAGTCTATCTACATGAAATGTCCAAGACAGGCAAATCAGTAGAGACAGAAAGTAGATTGGCAGTTGCTTAGGGCTGGGGAGACTGGTGGTAAATGGAGAGTGAATGCTAATAGGTAGAGGGTTTCTTTAGGGGGTAATAAAAATATTCTCATATTAAATATTGCAGACAGTTCCAGAACTCTATGAATATATTAAGACCACTGAATTGAATGATTAAAAAAAAAACTTTTTGATGATAGTGATTGACACACACTTGTGTTGCCTTTTATATAGCCTCTCTCAAACACCAAAGACTCTTAAGCAATTCCCCACTTCAAACACTCTTAAGAAATATTATAAAGTAGTTCCTTCAGATATCTCAACAATTATTTTCTTAGATCCAATGCATTCAACTCCCTAGGAATCCTCAGACAACAAACTAAAATGTAGCATTAATAATGTTATGCTAAGAACAATGGCATAATGCCAGAGAATTTCAAGGATAAAAATATGAAATTCCCTTGCCTGAGATTCAGTGTGCATTGCAAAAACAACTATATGTATCAGCCAGCTTGAGTAAGATGTTTTGACATCTTATCTCAACATCTAAAATTAAAACTACATCTTCAATTTGCACTAAAAGCCTTGTGTTTCATCTAGGTTAAACTCAGATAAGAATTTAGAATGAAGGAGATTAGCTACAAGGATGTTACTTGAATATTGTCTTCCTTTCCTGTCAAACTTGAAAAAAAAGTCAAGTAATTATATATATATATTATATTTATATATAATATATATTATATATAATCAGTATAGTCAACAGAAATTCATATTGCATTTCTAAATATGTGTGCCTTTATTTATTTATTTATTTATTTATTTATTTATTTATTTATCTGTTGCTGGAGTGCAGTGCTGTGACCAGGGCTCACCGCAGCCCCAACCTTCTGGGCTGAATCAATCCTCCTGCCTCAGCTGCCTGAGTAGCTGGGACCACAGGTACATACCACCATGCCTGGCTCATATTGTTTTTTTAGAAATGGGGTCTCATCGTGTTGCCCTGGCTGTTCTCTCACTCCTGTACTCAAGTGATCCTCTTGCCTGGGCCTCCCAAAGTGCTGGGATTACTGATGTGAGCCACCGCGCCCAGCCTTGTTATTTTTAACTACATGGCCATTACTCATTTTCCAGTAATGTCAAAAGTCTAGGATAACATAATAGATTATTATGTGGGTTAGCTGGAAGGAGGGTAATGTATACTGTACCACAGTCTTGTGCCTTGAAAGCCAACTACCACAGGATCAGTGATCAAAAAACAGGAAGCTTAGATACCCCACCCCCAGATATGGAAATTGTCTGACATCCTCTTCATTGCCCTTTCTTTTTACTCCCCTTCAGTTTGCTTTTAACTTGCCTTTATCTTAAGGGACACAATCCCTTCTTTACCAGCAGGTGGAGGTGTCCTTGGTTTTGACCCTTTATGCTATGTTCATTGTCATTCTCTCCCCCTAAGAAACCCAGCTAAGGGCCCAGCCCTCATTAAGCCAGGCTCACAAAGCTCCAGACAAGTCTCCTAAAAGCCAGATGGCCGTGGTAGGAGCCACCAGAAGAAGAGAAACTACAGAGACAATGTCAGAGAAAATACCCATTCAGCAGAAAGAAAGACTCCTGACTTTATGAAAATAAATCATTTTGAATTATATACATAGGCTTACTTTCCCAAAGCAACAAACCTACTTAACAATACTTTTTGGACAAACAGTTAGTCATCTTGGAAAATGAAAGCAATGGATATCTTTAGTGCATCTGGGCTCTAATATATATTATCAATCACTTGCAAGTTACAGCTATTCTTAAACTGTGTTTGCTTTTCTATTTTTCAGTTGTTCTAAGGCAGCATCATTATTCTATTATTTGAACCCAGGTTATTTTTCAGAAGTAGGAGAAATCTAATAATTTCCTGTACATATATCATTCTGAAAGGTAGCAAGACAAGTTTCAGTGAGGCAGAGCCACCCTGGGTGTTCATTAAAATCACCTGGCAGCATGGTGGGACACAGTGTTAATGGACCTCAGTATTAATGGGACACAGTGTTAGCGGCTCTGTGGCGCAAGTGTTGATACTGATTGCAAATTGTGCTTGATGATATACATAGGAATCTCTGGATCCTTCACTTACAAATAGCATGAAATGGTGGACGAAAAGTAAGGCCCTAAAACACAGGACGGTTTCTAAAGAAAAGAAACATTTTCCTTGTTCAAACTGGAATTTAACTCTCGGCTGTTCTGTGGTTAAGATCTAAAATGTAGAAACACTTCAACAGTAACTAACACATGTTTTAGTGTGGCCGCTTTGTGTGTAGCAGCCACTGTTCTAAGTATTTTGCGTGAACTCATTTAATACTCAACCCCTACAATGCCAACAGACAGCTAACATAATTGTTCCCATTTCTCATATAAAGAAACTGAGGCTCAGAGTTAAATGATTTGCCCAATGCCAAATAGGTAGTAAAAGGATAAACCAAAATTTGGATGACATACTTTGGATAGAGTCCATAGCTTTAACCAATGGAAATTGTGTGTCTTTTTATTATTATTATTATTACAAGCATCAGTATTTTTTATGAATACTCGTTTCACAATGGCATTGATTTAAAAAAAAAATGCTACACCTACATTTGCAATGGCTCAATCTTTCTAATAAACTAAATCAGTTAATTAAGACAAATTGTCGACTGAGTTAGTGAACATATTCAAGCTAGCTAGGGGTGTAGATAACTTCTAAATAGAGGATCCACTGTAATGACTAGTTATTCCGTACCTAGATTCTGTGCAGATAATTCTGCTCCTTGAAAGCAGAGATTACTATCTTTATATTCTGAGCACCTAGCATAGTGTAAACAGTCAATAAATGTGTTGAATGAGGATGGAGGGTAAATAAATCAACACTAAATGAAGGAAATATGTGTTGGCATTGAGAGGGGAAAAAATTGACGAGGGAGGAGGATGGGGAACTAAAGGTGACTGTGAGCTCTTTGCTGCCTTTGCTCCAGTGTTCCAGGGCTTCCTTACTTTTTGCAAAGCTCCAGGATCTGTATCCTTGCTGTGCTTGAAGGGAGTTCAGGCAGCAGGGCAAGGGGCAGGGAGAGCAAAGTGGGAAGTCGGAAATCAGAGCAGCCCCGCAGCAGGGAAACTGCAGTGGCTGAGAGTCACAACCCCACCCTCCTGGGAGCATTGGTAGGAGTGAGGTGCCCAGGAAGTAGACAGAGGGGGAGGCAGCCAGCAAGGGGGCCTCCACCTACTTTTCAAAGAATCAAGAAGACACACTGAAAGAAAAAAGGATTTAGCCTCCTCTTACACAAGGTCTTCTGTCTTCCTTTGAAAACGACTTTAGAAAAGAAAAGACAAGGTTGAAAAGGAACACAAAAGAAAGTCAGACTCCTGCCTAGAGAGTTAAAAACATGTTGGAAGAGCCAGTATAAATCAGCAGCTAATGCCAGTGCCTTTGGAAACGACCCACTACCAGGGGTTCTGGAGCCCGGCCTGGTGACACTGTTCATTATCCCCAGAAAAAAAATTATTGGAAGTAAGGGAATAAATTGAAAGGCAACTCAATCACCCTCCTTCCCTCTGCTTTCCATATTCATACCTTTTCATTTTTCTGGAATACAGTAACATCTCCATGTCCTGCCAAAATGCCGTCTCCTCCATGAAGCATTTCCTGATCATCAGAAGGATACTTTCTCTACATAGCTCTTAGATATCACTTGTATAGTATATTCACTTACTCAACAGACACGTATTCCATGTCTGCTATGTGCTAGGTATCTTTCTAGACACAAGGGATACAACAATTAAAAAAAAAAAAAAGGCCTAGCACAGTGGCTCACATCTGTAATCCCAGCACTTTGGGAGGCTGAGGCGGGTGGATCATCTGAGGTCAGGAGTTCAAGACCAGCCTGGACAACATAGTGAAACCTTGCCTCTACTACAGATACAAAAATTAGCCAGGCGTGATGGCTCATGCCTGTAATCCCAGCTACTCGGGAGGCTGATGTGACAGGAGAATTGCTTGAACCCAGGAGGCGAAGGTTGCAGTGAGCTGAGATTGCACCATTGCACTCCAGCCTGAGTGACAGAGCAGGACTCCATCTCAAACAAACAAGCAAACGAAAAAACCAAGATGCAAATTCCTACATTCAGGGAACTTACATTCTACTATAGTATATTGCACATTAAATTGGAGTTGTTGGCCGGGCAGGGTGGCTCACGCCTGTAATCCCAGCACTTTGGGATGCTGAGACAGGTGGATTGCTTGAGCATAGGAGTTCAAGACCAGCCTGGGCAAAACGGTAAAACAATGTCTCCACCAAACCCACAAAATTTAGCAGGGTGTGGTGGCATGTGCCTGTAGTTCCAGCTACTCAGGAGGCTGAGGTGGGAGGATCACTTGAGCCCAGAAGGTCAAGGTTGTAGTGAGCTGAGATGGCACTAATGCACACCAGCCTGGGCAACAGAGTAAGACCCTGTCTCAAAAGAAAAAGAAAAAGAAAAAATAAAGAAAAAAAAGTGAGTTATTGAAGTCTCCAACTATTATTGTTGAATTGTCTGTTTCTCCCTTCATTTCTGTCAGTTTTTGTTTCAAATATTTCAGTGACTCATATATTCAAATTGTTTTCAAAGGGATCTAAAAAAAAGTGTGTCATGAGGTATTTCTTAAATTCCTGCTCATTTTTAACAAAATATAACAATTAGTAAAAGTAAAACAGATCAAGTACTTCCTCATTTGACTTTAATTTGCCAAAAATAATGCGTAATGATGAAAGCTACAACATAATCAATAAATTAGTAAACAGTAACCATACTATTCAGAATAACAGTGCTCAATATAGAGATTGGGTGAACAATACACTATTCCTTATACCAGGAAACTCCTAAAAAAGAGACTTGAGTTATAGGTTAGCTCTTCCTTATGGGAGATAAAACAGTTTCCATTATCCAGCTCATCTTTCCTCCCTTTCTCCCTCTTCTCATTCCTTTTCTCTCATATGTAGCAAATATTTATTTTCTCATAAGCCTCAGAAAATCCTATCTGAAAGCAGGTATAAATTGTAAACATTCTTCATAATTTGATTCCTTACTCACTGTATTAGTCTGTTCTCACACTGATAATAAAGGCATATCTGAGACTGGGTAATTTATAAAGGAAAGAAGTTTAATGGACTCACAGTTCTACATGCCTGGGGAGGCCTCACAATTATGCCTGGGGAGGCCTCCAGAAGATGAAGGAGTAGCAAAGTCACATCTTGCATGGCAGCAGGCAAGAGAGCTTGTGCAGGGGAACACCTCTTTATAAAACCATCAGATCGTCTGAGCATGGTGGCTGATGCTGGTAATCCCAACACTTTTGGAGGCCGAGGTGGGAGGATCACCTGAGGTCAGGAGTTCGAGGCCACCCGGGCCAACATGGTGAAACACCATCTCTACTAAAACTACAAAAATTAGCTGGGGGTGGTGGCAGGCACCTGTAATCCCAGCTACTCAGGAGGCTGAGGCAGGAGAATTGCTTGAATCCAGAAGGCAGAGGTTGCAGTGAGCCAAGATCTCACCACCGCACTCCAGCCTGGGTGACAGAGTGAGACTCCATATCAAAACAAACAAACAAACAAACAAAGCATCAGATCTCCTGAGACAGCAAGGGAAAGACCCACCCCCATGATTCAATTACCTCCCACTGGGTCCCTCCCATGACTTGGGAACTATGGGTGCTACAATTTAACATGAGATTTGGGTGGGGACACAGCCAAACCATATCACTCACCCTAATCAATCAACATTTCTTAGGTAGAACCACCTATGCTGAGCATTATGCCACCCTTCTTCCAAGTGAACCAAATCTGGCCCTGTCCTGCCAACAAATCCTAGTCTGAAGCCAGAGCCATTTTCTAAATCTCATACTTCCTGCCTAAGTATGGGTGAGCCATGGGCTTAGCTATAAAAATTCCTAAGACTAGGGTGACATGAGTGAATGCAGGCTGGGCATAGCAGAAATGTAGCTCTGGCATCATAATTTCAGAATCAGTGACATCCTTAGAATGAAGTGCCCCCATCAATCTAACAAAGGAAACAAAACCCCAGCTTAATGTTTGCTTTAAGTTGCCATGATTTTCCTACAGACTGAGTGCTACAAGTCAGTCTTTACAAGGGTTTTTTCAGCCTGGGGGCAAGAAAATAAACAAGACCCCAAGAGGTGTTAGGAAAGGAGAAGACTTTTGAAACTCTACTCCCCTCAGATGTTCTGAGATACACTGCTCCCTCAAGAATCTTAGTGAGTAGCTGTGGTTATGATGGAAATGTGTAATATCCCTTTGCAAATGTTGGAATAAAAACAAAAATGAGAAACACTGATCTATCCTCACAAAAAATCTTGGCTCTTCTCAAGGATGATCTACATCCTATAGCTTCAGGACTAAAAACAGAAGCAGAGAGGTCACTAATTCATGTCATAATATCCAATTGCTCCATCACCAATCTGCTGATCCTTTCAGCAACCCACTGCATAACAGACGTTAGATGGCCTTGAAAAAATCCTACAACTCTGATCAGAAATAAGTTTCATTCATTATTAATGCTAACCTTTCTTTTTTATGGGAAAATGTTGTGAAATTGAATGAGAAAGACAGCAAATACACAGAGCAGATGCAACTCATTTCTGAGACATGAACCGGACACAATACAAATTCACCTTTGCAGCTCTATACCAACTGCTCATGCCCTCAATAGAAAAAAAAGTCATACATAATGTAGCAGTAAAACTGTTGACAGCGTTCCATGGTCACAGAAGAGCCTGCGAATTTGCTGCTGTGGACATGAGGATGTGATGTGTGAAGCAGGGCCTAATGAGATTTCGCATTTCTCTTAACAGTGTCCTGAAGGCAAGTTCTGGTGCTTGCTTAACATCTGCAGTAATGTAAGGGATTATTGAAAGTAAGCTTTCGATTTCACACATATTCTGTATCAGCTAAACACACATGCACTCACAAAATGCCATCATTTCCTTGTTAAATAATACTTAGATATTCAATTGTTCATGATCTTGGTAAACACATAAACAAATCATCTAGACTAGTGTGGCTCAAAATGCTCCTTTTCAAACAAATATAAATTTATAAGTTTATGGGCTGGGAGCGGTGGCTCATGCCTGCAGTCCCAGCACTTTGGGAGGCCGAGGTGGGTGGATCACCTGTGGTCAGGAGTTCAAGACCAGCCTGGCCAAATGGTGAAACCCTGTCTACTAAAAATACAAAAAAAAAAAAAAAAAAATTAGCCAGGTGTGGTGGCAGGCACCTGTAATCCTAGCTGAGGAGGCTGAAGCAAGAGAATCACTTGAACCTGGGAGGCAGAGGTTGCAGTGAGCCGAGATCCTGCCATTGCATTCAAACCTCGGCAACTAGAGCAAAACTCCATCTTAAAACAAAACAAAACAAAAATTGTAAGTTTATTCAAATTATGGATTCTTAAACTTCATGAATGATGGGGATGTAGTGGTTAATGTACGGGCTTTAGAGAGTTATGAAACCATTTAGAATCACATATGCATTGCTATGGGTGAAGAGTCCATGACTCTCATCAAATTTTCAAGAGGTAAAATAACTTCAGAAAGGTTAAGAATCACAATTTAGAGAAATAGGTGAATAGTCCAGTATATATTCAACTGTAATCTCATGACACAAGTAAGAAAAAGCAAACTATATCAGTAATTTGTAGATGACCATATTAAACCCACAAATGAATAGATCTGAAATATTGGCTATGTGAGTTCTACCATTCAACTGAGTCAAGATTTTATAATATGAAGAAACTGAAATAGAGAATGAAGGTTGAAGCAATGATAGGTAAAATTCTTGGGGCAAAATTTCAGCAATGCATCTTTTACCCTTTAAAAATATAGCTTTATTAAGCTATAATATGAAATAAATAGTATATATTTAAAGTGTACAACTGGATAAGTTTTGACTTATGTAAACACCTGTTCTTTCCTTCTAGAGTTGAGTAGTTTCCTCAGGCACATCAGCTGATCAGGACTCAGCCGACTACTTGAGGGGGCAGATCTCTAGAGGAGGCTCTCTGGGCAGCCCTTTTCTCTCTTCTCTCTCTTACTTTATCCTAGGAACTCCAAATGCCTTGGTCTTCCCAGATTCTCAGCTCCATCATCAACCCAGGTAGTCCTCTGGGCTCTGTCTGGTTCCTCCTTTCTATGCTGCATCTTGAAAGTAAGCTGGGACAATTCTAAGGCTCACCTTGTTTGCCATCTCCCAGGGAACATATTCATAAAGTGCCTGATGCCCAGAGTCTTGTTTCATATATTTTGCCCTTTTTTATTGTTGTCGTTGCTTTTGTAGAAGGGTAAATCCTGACCCTGTTACTCCTCCCTGGCCTTTACCCTTTCAATAGCTATCACACATCTAGAAGTCCCTTTACTCTTTAATACGACCAAATAACTAGAACATATAATCCATAAACAACTTTAGCACCATTTACCTGTGTAGAAAGAAAAATAGCAGAGAGAAGATACCCCTGACTTTAACTTGCATATTTTTACTTGTCTTTCAAATTTTCCTTAATCATATCAGACATTTTCAGGGCTTATGATTATTTTTTGTCAAAAAGAAAATAATTAAGAGGCTTAATTAAGGGGGTATTGAAATAAGCATATTTTACAGAAAGACTTCTGAAATTTTGGTTACCTACAAATAACCATTATCAAATTATCAGATTCTCCAAATAGGAATGGAAATGGTTCATCTATCTTTTTCATTCCTTCCTTCACTACTCCCATCCTCCCACCATACTCATCCCCCATATCATCTGAAATATGTCAGTTATACCACTTCTTAGCTTCCAGCACAGCACTTTGAACTTCGAACAAACCAGAAACTCAGGGGCCTATACGCACCAGGCAGGTGATGTAAACAAGTAAAGTGGCTCACCACTTAATGTCTCTGAGATTCAGTTTCATTATCCATAAGATGTGGTTAGCCATGTCATCTACTTCCTAGAATTGTGAAGATTAAATGAGAAAAAGTTTAATCTTGGTAAATCCTAGAGTTTTACACCAATAAAAGTCATTTTTACCAATAAGAATGATCAGAATCAAACAAGCTATTGTAATATCCAAAACCATGATCCTGAAAGCATAAAGATTACATCTAATATTTCTATTTAGAGGTCATATATTAGAAATATTTCCATCTAAATAAAATAGGTTGCGCCTAAATGGTTAATTCTTAAACATCTAGAAAAGGCAGAGCAATGAAGCCCCTGAAAATAAGAAATAGGTAAAATTTTAATGTAGCTTTCATTCCACCATGTAACCTGGCTTACACCTCTAATTACAAGACAGTCCTCTCTGGGAGGGTGATATGAGTTTCCTGCTTATTACTGTACTCCCTGCATCCAGCCCAGTGCTTAAGCCTAGTTGGGCATGATATTTATTGAAGAAATGCATGAATGGATAGATGGCTAGATACGTGGAATGAATGGTATGAATAACGAATCTCATTTTAACTAATTCATATTAAATCTGTTTTAACATGTTTCCTCAGGAATGGAGTTTGGAATTCAGGTGGCTTTTTCTCAGATTACTTGAAGTTTGAGCAGTCCATGATTTATAACAGGCATATAACAAGTTCCCCGGGTGTTTAACATCATTAAATGTTCTTCTCTATCTGATAGATCCTTTTGCTAATATTAAACACACATACACACAGACACACACACACACACACACAATTAGGAAAAATGTGAAAACAGAAGAATTGTTTTAGTGTCATTGTTACCAAACTCTCAAGTAGGACACAATTTTAAAAATAAAATAGAATTTGGATGACCGGGCGCGGTGGCTCACGCCTATAATCCCAGCACTTTGGGAGGCCGAGGTGGGCGGATCACGAGGTCAGGAGATCGAGACCATCCTGGCTAACACGGTGAAACCTCGTCTCTACTAAAAATACAAAAAATTAGCCGGGCGAGGTGGCGGGCGCCTGTAGTCCCAGCTACGCGGGAGGCTGAGGCAGGAGAATGGCGTGAACCCCGGGAGGCGGAGCCTGCAGTGAGCCGAGATGGCGCCACTGCACTCCAGCCTGGGTGAAAGAGTGAGACTCCTCCTCAAAAATAAATAAAATAAATAAATAAATAAATAAATAGAATTTGGTAAAACTAAGTCTATAACAGTCACAACATTGTGTAATTTTATCTTCATTCTACTACATTGTGTAATTTTGCCTTCATTCTACTACCTGAAGCAAATAATTTCAATTCCTATTCCAAGTAGTTAGAAGTTAATGATATCTTTTTGCTCCCTATAAAACCTGGCAGCTCTGTCTAAGATGGTGTGTCACAGAAAAATTTCGCCATTTAATCCTTAAAACGGTTTCCCTTTTCTTCCCTTTATTGTAGAGGAGAGTGATGTTGACATAAGGATCAAACTATTTGCCCTCAAATGCCATTATGAATGTATAACAGAGAGTGGAAAATGTGCAACTTAGATTAGATTATTGGGCTTCTAGTAGCCTCTCCCTGTGCCAATTACAGACGACTTTCCATTTACATATAAATAGCTCGGAAATTCCAACACGAATGTACTTGAAAACACTGAATCAAGTAGTTCAGAAAAACATAAATTAGATGCATTTCAATTTAAGGTGTTTACAACAAGCATGCATTCAAGTAAATAAAAGAAATGGAATCAATTTTTATTACAGAAAGCAACATCTTTTTAAATTATTGAAATTATCCCCACACTGCTCTTAAACCCGTCAAGATTTCTTTTGGCATGCTGTTAATTTCTTTTGCCGGGGAAGAAAGGATTAAGTAGTTGTATACAGTTGTAGTGTGATGTGGGGGTAGATAATGCTGGTTTTTTATTTCCTCTTTTTTTCTGTATAAGTCAGAGATGCCTCTTGAGCTACCTGGAGCCTTACAAAAGACGTAAATAAAACCAGATACACTTTTTCAATATAACTTGCTTTTATCTCTCTAGATAATCCAGTTTAAGTCTTCTGTCCTTGTCACATTCTCTCCCACTGAAAGATATCTTAGAATGAGTGTAACTTCATTAGCAGTCTCTAACTGCTAACTCACCACAGATTAACCACTCTGTTTATTGATCTATTGCTTATAAAGAGCCACTTCAACGCCCACTGCAGTTTCTCAAATGGATTCGATACATGGTATAAACAAACAACTCAGTATGGTAGAGAACAAACAATATTGTATATCACTGGTAAGGGCTGAGTTCTCATTTGCTGAATTCTCTTGAGGGTCTAGACAGATACAAGAGAAAAGAAGGCTGATTTTGTGTTGCTTATGTATTGTAATAATATTAGTGATGTTACATATTTTACAAAATACATCACAATTATTTGTTCTTCGAATATCTAAAAATATTTAGTTCACTGAATTTCACAGATAAAATGGCACAATCTAAAATGACTAGAATGACTCAATAATGATGTGCTTGTGGGAAGGAGGGAGAGAGAAAAAGAAACACTCATTTTCTGTGAATGAAACTGCAGACCATTTTCTGTCACTGAGATGGCTAAAGTCATTTAGTGGGAACTTCTTGGTTTCTTCTAGGAGGGGATTCTGGAGGTACACAGGCTAGAAATGCTCTTGGTCTACAGACACAGTGAAGTGCTCGCAAAAATGACTACTATGTAAGTTTCATTTTCGACTGATAAATGGTAGAGATTATTGAGTATCTACTATGTACAGGGAAGTCTAATACTGTTTCTCTATGTGTTACACAATATTCAGGCACATATCTTGATATATCTAAATGAAGAACAAAGAAATCTCAACTTTACATTTCATAGGGCAGAAACCTCAGAATAGGAAGAAATCTAAATTCACAGACTAAAGCAGTATTATTGTTTATAATCACAAAAGCTTGACAACTTAGAAAGATAGACTAGGGGAAATGATTCCTGAAAAATGAAAGGCAAAAGCAAATGAAACATTTAATAAGGAAATTTAAATTCATGGGTTAAAAATAAGTCATATATTTTATCTTAAAACTCATTTTAAGATAAATTGTCTTGAAGTGTATAGTTTCAAGGTTTATATGGTTAAAAGTTTAAGAAGTTCAAAAACAAATGGAAGAAATAAATTTAAACGAAAGAATAATAGTACAACAATTGTTAATCAACCTTCTTACACAAATTAAACAATTTAAATGAGATTTTTTCAACGTTAGCCAAAGCTTGGTAAAGTAGACTTACATTGACAAGTCTAATAACCATCAACTTGGTAAGTCTGTCATATTTTATGAGATTAAGCACACTCATACTGAGCATAGGGTCAGTGATAAACAGCAAATACTGTATATTGCTTGGCATGAGCCTTTTCCCTTGGACTCTCCCACATTCTCTCTCTTCCTCACTTCAGTCTACATATCATACAAATTAGACCTTGCAATCAGCATAGGGAAATCTCATTACTGCTGAATATACTTAATAATCATCTTCTTTCTAAACAAAGATAACAGCAAACAGCTCTGAGGAAATTTTTATGCAAAGAAAAAGCTATGTAGTTTACTTGTAATGAAGATGGTACAACTGTCTGTGTAACAGGTTATTAAATATACCATCAAAAGGAGATTCTCTAAAAAAAAAACCACGCTGAATTTCAAGATGGGCCTCATTATTTAAGAAGTCATTTCCCTAACAGTTTCTAGATGATGCTAACATACCAAACTTCTAGTTAGTATTCCATGGTTTTCCTTGCATTCTTTCTTTTCTCTTAATATCACACTATGTTGCTAAAGAAAAGGTTATGTATTTTAAAAGAATAAATGACATACATCTGCATATAAAATGATTGGATTTGACATAAGGAAGAAGTCTTATGAGCAAGACTGTGAAAACTAAGCTGTAAAATAAGATTTTCTTCAAATGTCACTGGACTCTGAACCTTCCTTTTAAGAAAATCCGAAATACATCTAATGGATTAGAATACATAGTGCATCAATTAAAATTATACATTTTTACATAAAATATCTATTAGCCTTCTAAAAAAACACTGTTTTAAAAATATTGCAGAAACTATCCAGACACGACTAATGGGAACAAATATGATTCTTCTAAGTAGTTATAAATCAGCTGTCATGATAAAATAGTCACTTATTGCTTGAGTTCTCAATAGATTTAAAACTCATGGACATTGATCCAATTTCCATAAACCATTGCATAACCTAGGTACAACACAGAGTTTAACAACTTTCATGGGACATAGTTCAAGGATGGTCAAACAGAGAATTACATCAGGGAAAGATCTGGTTTCAGCTCACTGGGAGCAACAGAGATGAGAGCCGGCAATATCTTCACACTTTTCAAAGTGCTCTTGTGGGTGGTTGGGCCCTCTAGGGAAGTACTCTCTCCATATTGGAGGTGAAAAAATGGAAACATAAAAAGGTCAAGTGACATATTTAGATCAAACTATTAGTAAGCAGCTGAAGAGATACAGGTAGCTATTTCTTTGCATCAGGTGGCTCTGACCAGGCAGGAATCAACTTTCAAAGATTTGTTTTAACCTAAGATCCAAAGGTTTTCATTGAAGTCATGCAGACTACCTAAATTACCCTATCAATGTCTACAGTCCATTAGTGATGGTCAAATGTCTTCTGGCTTTTTTGTCATGAATCTAAAAACAGTAAGCCTACCAAGTTAGAAGAAAATGAAATGACTGTTATAGTTAGAAAACAAGGTATTTGGGTATTTCGATGTATTGCTCATCACTTTCCATACCAGCTATAATTTCAGCCACTTCAATCCAGCAACACATTTCTGAAACTACTGAAGGAGTCAACCTCATCTTCCTGATTTTTAAGAAAATTATTGCTAGTCAAACGGAAGAATAGCTTTAAAAACACTGACAGCATAAGTGGCTTCTGGCAGTCTTCCAGATCAAGCTTCATGGGCAATGTAAAAAGGGAACAAAAAGGAAGTCACTTAAATGGGACAGTGATAGAATCACAAATCATAGAATCCTAAAACCCAGTGGTCACAATTGTTCCTTTTCCCAAGTTCCTGATTCTTTCCAGAAAGCCAGACTAGCTCATTCCAGCTCATTACCACAAAAGGAATATTGGATTCTGCCCCAGGAGAGGCTCAATCTCAAGAGCCAAACCGCAATGAGAAAGATGTGCAGAGTTCAGGATTGAACCTATTGCATCTAATCACTAGCAGAAAATCAGACCACTGAGGCAATTGTTTTAAATATTAGTCACTTCCTACACTTCCTCCATCACCTAAAATTTTTTTAAAATGTGAAAAAAAGCCTATAATATGTGCTAAAAACTGATGCCACTTAAAAAAAAAAACTGTTTTCCTTTCATTGAACAAATTCTTCTTTCCTTATTTTCCCATTTAACGTGAAAACATGATCATGTAATGAATGCCAATAGATGATATACTTAGTTTTATTATTATGAAGTATTTTTTATTCCTTTCTCTTCTTTCATATGGGATCTGTACAGTTAAAAGATCTACACAACAAACATGAGGAAGTCAGAGAAGATGCCAATTTGACTGTGATTAAAGATTTAGCTATGTAGTCCCTAAAGAAATTGCACTGAGTTGCTATCGCTAAGACTCCAGAGGTTCCTTTGTAGTAGAGGTGAGCTATGAAGTTCTCAACTATGAGAGGTTAATACAAATGTATTCACTTTATTTATATTAGTAAAACAGGATTAACTACATAGTTACCCACTGTATTTACTATACTTTAGAGCAAAAATGCATACAGTAAGAACAATAAATAAAAGCAAAAGTATATATATATGTGTATATGTGTGTACATATATATGCGTGTGTGTATATGTGTCTGTGTATATATGTGTGTGTGTGTATATACATATGTATGTATCTGTATGTGTGTGTTTATATACATATAATATATATTATATATAATAATAATATATATAATATATATTATTATAATAATATATATTATATATATTATTAATATATATATTATATATAATATATATACACGAGAATTAGACAAGTAAATGGATGCCATAGGATGGGAACCAGATTTCTCACTGTTAGAGTGGGAGGTTACAGGTAAGCAAGGAAGAGTGATTAGAATCATCCATATGGTGATGAATTATGGTAGGAGACACAGTATGAACACATGTTTAGCTTAATATAGATACAGATAATTACATATAGTAATGTTTATAGTTATGTGTATACACACAGGTTAGTAATCTACACTTCTATTTCTTCATTCTGTCAGCTGAGAGGGCCTAGAAGCAATCACGTATCAGTAGCAATGAGCATACCTAGTGCCCAGAACTTGGTTTCTAATATCACTCCCCAATAAAAGGCATCCGTGCTCCTTGAGAAAAGAGATGCTTCTAGGACAAGAACAGGAAATATAAAAAGTGAGCCTGGAGCATTTTGTAGTGCTAGAAAATAAGGAGGGGTGTAGGAGTGTGTGTGTGTGTGTGTGTGTGTGTGTGTGTGTGTAAGAGAGAAAGATAAATCCTATATTGATATGGATATGTCAAAGGGACACCAAAGCCAACTAAAACAGCTCCCAATGGCCAAAGCTGAAATAATTTAATGACCAAAATTTAAAAAACATATTGGATTATAACAAAAAGTGTAAAATAAATATCCACAAGCCTACACAGATATAAATAAATGACTGAACGTATAAATGAATGAAGATAAAGAGGCAAGTATATCCAACGGAAGAAATCCAAATGATTTATGTCAATACTCTGCCCTCAAAGAGGAAGAAAATACCTCTCCACTCCTTGAGTGTGGGCTGCTCATAGTGACTATCTTCTGAAAATTATAGTATAGAAACAAGAGAAAAAGAATAACTTTACAGTGCAGAAACCTGGCAAACATTATTTCAGCCAGGTGATCAAGGTGATAAATGGTGATAAATCATGTTGACAATATGTACCCTTGATACATAATGAAAAGGCACTTTACCTCTGTGGTCTTACTCCAGAAAAAACCTATAACTCTGCTATGACCATGAAAAACACCAGATAATTTTTTTTTTTTTTTTTTTTTTTGAGACAGGATCTCACTCTGTTACCCAGGCTGGAGTGCAGTGGTGCGACTTCAGCTCACTGCAACCTCCACCTCCTGGGCTAAAGCAGTCATCCCACCTCAGCCTCCCGAGTAGCTGGGACTACAAGTGGGCATGACCATGCCTGGCTAATTTTTTTTGTATTTTTAGTAGAGACAAGGTTTCGCTATGTTGCCTAGGCAGATCTCAAACTTCTGAGCTTAAGCTATCCGCCTATCTTGGCCTCCCACAGTGCTGGGATTACAGGCATGAGCCACCGCATCTGACCTGGACCATTAGTATTGGCAAAAGAATGGAAAAATAGATCAACAGAATAGAATGGAGAGCCTAGAATTATGTGTAGACCTACATAAATATGATCAACTGATCCTTGACAAATGACTTCATTAAAAGTAAAAACTTCTGCTCTATGAAAAGCACTGTTAAGAAAATGAAAAACCAAGCCACAGCCTGGGAGAAAATATTTTCAAAGCACACATCTGATAAAAAGACTTATATCCAAAATATAAAAAGAGCTGTTAACATTTAACAATAAGGAAACAATCCAGTTAAAAAAATGGGCAAAACAGGACAGAGTGCAGTGGCTTACACCTGTAAGTGGCTTACACCAGCAGTTTGGGTGGCCAAGGTGGGCAGATCACTTGAAGTCAGGACTTTTGACATCAACCTCGCCAGGATGGTGAAACCCCTTCCCTACTAAAAATACAAAACTTAGCCAGGCATAGTGGTGGATGCCTGTAATCCTAGCTACTCAGGAAGCTGAAGCAGGAGAATTGCTTGAATCCAGGAGGTGGAGGTTGCAGTGAGCCAAGATTGCTCCACTGCACTCAAGCCTGGGTGACACAGCAAGACTCCATTTCAAAAAATAAATAAATAGGCCGGGTGTGGTGGCTCACGCCTGTAATCCCAGCACTTTGGGAAGCAGAGGTGGGCAGATCACCTGAGGTCCGGAGTTCGAGACTAGCCTAGCCAACATGGTGAAACCCCGTCTCTACCACAAATACAAAAATTAGCTGGGCATGGTGGTGTGTGCCTGTAATGCCAGCTACTCAGGAGGCTGAGGCATAAGAATCGCTTGAACCTGGGAGGCAGAGGCTGCAGTGAGCCGAGATCGTGCCACTGCACTCCAGCCTGGGTGACAGAGCGAAACTTCGTCTCAAATAATAAACAAATTAAAATAAGTAAATAGATAAATAAAAATAAGAATGGGCAAAAGATGTGGACACCCTATCTAAAATGAATACATATGACAAGTATATGAAATGTTCAACATCATATGTCATTCGATAATTGCTAATTAAAATAATTAGATACTATTACACATTCAACCGTGACTAAAACCCAAAACACTGACTACACCAAATGCTGACAAAGATGTAGAACCATAGGAACTCTCACTCATTGCTGGTGGGAATGCAAAGTGGAACAGCCACTTTGAAAGAGAGTTTGGCAGTTTCTAACAAAACTAAATAGACTTTCATCATATGATCCATCAATTGTGCTCCTTGTTATTTACTCAAATGAGTTAAAAATTTATGTCCATACAACAACCCTCACAGGACTGTTTATAGTAGCTTTATTCATAATTGCCAAAACTTGTAAACAACTAAGATATCCTTCAATAGTAAACAAACTGTGATACATCCATACAACAGAATATTACTCAGCAATAAAAAGAAGTAAGCTATTAAGTCATGAAAAATCATGGAAGAACCATTAATGTATATTGCTTAGTGAAATATGGCAATCTGAAGAAGCTACATACTATGTAATTCCAACTCTATGACATTCTGATATTTACGCATGAGACATGAAAACATATCAATACAAAAACTTGTATGTTAATATTCATAGCAGTGTTATTTACAATAGCCCCAAACTATAAATAACCCAAAGGCCCATCAACAGATTAACAGATAAATAAATAGTGGTAATATCCATATTATGGAACATTGCTCAGCAATAAAATAAAATAGATCACTGAGAATAAACTACAGTGACATAAAGCACATCAGTAGTTGCCAGGTGCTAGGTGTGATTGGAGAAGAATAACTGCAAAAAGGAAGAGAAGGAGTATGGGAAATGATGGGAATGCTTTTTATGTCGAATTTGTTATAATAGATTGAAATGTACATCATGAATTTCACTGTAGGTAAATTATATTTCAGTAATGATGATTAAAAATAAAGTAGTTACAAAATGAGGAAGGGGAATGCAGCAACCACATATTCAATTCTTCCTTGACACAAGGTTGTATAAAGGAGTTGAAGTACAAAGATGAACTAAGATAAAATTCTTACCCTGCAGTGAATTTACAGTCTACTAGAAAAGACAGACATGTACACAATCAGTATAATATAACTATGGTAAGTATAATAATGGAGTTATAAACAGAATTTTATAGGTATAGGGGAAAGGCATGAATTATACGAGATTCAGAGAAACCTTGCAAAGGATTACGAATGAGTTGCGTCTTAAGAGGTGATTAGAATTTCAGCAAGTGACATTTCCTAACCAATCATAAGGTATATTTCATAGTTATTTTCCTCTACGTTTATCTATTCATCCATTGACCTGTCCTTCCCTCCACCTATCCATCCACCCATCTATGCCTAGGGAGAGGAAGGGCTGTGGAGAAAATTCTATATTGCAGTATATAGCAATATCCAGGGCTTAAGTTTGTACCATAAGCATTTTTTATTCTGTATTTTATGTCTAATAATTTCTGCACAGCAGTTAGAATAAATTTATGCTGTATAGAACTGCATATTTACTTTACCTTAGCAGCAAAAACTTAAATCTGATCCTCTCAGAAACTTATCTACTTCAAAGGGTAGCCTAGAGCTAAAACAGGCTAATGACCATAACAGCACCAGACACTCGTTCCAGCACCTATGACAATACTTAATACTTAGTAAGAGCTGAGTAAATATTGTTGAATAAAACCAAAACAGACAGATTGGTAATTCAACTTTATTGAACTTCACAGAGGAAAACTCCACATATAACCAAACTGTACTTCCATTACAGACCCTGTACAGTTATAATTTTTTTAATCATTTTCTCAATCGAGTCAATAATAGGATGTTAAAAGAAAACAGAATATTAAAGAATCCAATACTGCTTTGAGACAGGATCAAATAAAGCCCTGCTTCAAAACTGTAACTGCTTCTCCAAGCTTACAAAAGTGGGTAGTTTTATTTAGACCTACTATTACTACTTCATTCTGTATTTTCTACAAAACTTTGACTAATAACACTGGTAGATGGCCAACATGTAAAGACAATGACAGAAATAAAAAGGTATCATCTATTAACCCTGTTTACACCTTTCCACATAAACTGATGTCTGGGTAACTGAAGTATAAAAGCAAAATAACACTTTCTAAGGCAAGCAAAAAATAGAAGATAACTCTAAACACAAATATGGACAACATAACCTAGTAATTAAGTACCGATGCTTTCAGAGATGAGGTTACTTGGTTGGAATGAGACCTTGAACCAAAGAATACTGCAATAAACAGTGATTGCTTCTACATATGTGACCAACTACAAGAGAAAAGGGTCAAACACACAGGTGATTGTGCAGCCATAATTTTTGCATCATTGTATACATGCTGACATATACCAACACTAGCAATAATATCTTTAAGAATTATGGACACAAGCTATGGCTAGATACTTACAAATTATTGACAATTTCCTCCTGTCAATAAGAAGAAAGTTCCAGAAATGTTGCACATCACATTAGATAACAGTAAGAAATTACTAGATTATTTATTTTTAAAAAATTATCATTGGAGGAGTCCTTCTTAACTATCTATATTCTTCAACTTCTATATTCTTCAACATAGTAACCCCTTTCCTAAATGGAATCATCTGATATGGACTGGCCTGGTCATTCCATCTATACACTGTATAACATTCCACATTTGAACTTGGGCAAGTTACTTCCCTGTGCCTCAGTTTCCTCATCTGTAAAATGGGAATGACAACAGTACTTATCTCACAAGGTTATTGTGAGGATTAGATGAGCTAATGAATGCAATGTGCTTAAAACAGAGCCTAGCACATGAAAGTTCTATAACTTTTAGTCATTATTATTACTATTTTTTATTATTATTGCTCATATTACTCCTTCTTTGCTACCAAACTACATCAATACATATGGCATTTTAGAACTAGTAAAAACTTAGAACCAACATAAGAAACACAAATCTCTAGATCTAGTTCACTGCTGCTTATAATACCGTTTCCTTTAAGTGCAAGATTTACCTTTCCTCCGAAACCTTCCTCTATAAACTGGGCCCCTTAATGACAAGAGACGCACTGTGAATAAAATTCTGGTCCCAGCTCTATCTAGGACTCCCAGCAAGCCCCAGGTAAGTCATATCCCCTTTGGGGCCTCAGCTTTCTCATTCTTAAAATAAAGTGTTCACATTTGAGGATTATTAAGATCCCTTTGAGTCCTAATATTCTGATTCAATAAATCTTTCAGGTTCTTTAATGTATTAATATGACTTTATAAATTTGGCTTTTTGACACTTTAGAATTTATCTCTAGACACTTAACTAGATTATAAGCATCAGGATCCTCTAGGGCAGGATCTTTATTCTCTTTCATTCAGAAGTTAGATAGTTTAGCCAAAAAAAAAGTCTCAAAAATAAAGTATTAATAAAGCCATCAGTGCTTTCAGAAGCAAACTGGAATTTTACTGATGTTACACATCTCTTTTTAAAATACTATTACTTGATTAAAAAGCTGTTGAATTCTATCATATATTCTTGTAAAAGTGTATTTTTACAAACCAGATAACTTCATAGTTTCTGTAGTTTTGGATAGGTAAATAAGTGGCTTAACATGTTCAAAACTGGGATCACTTATTTTTCTAATGAATCCATTAAGATTATAAATTTATTCATGATATCATAAGAAATCACCATGTGGGAGTTTTGCAATTAAAAAGAAATATTTTTGTTTATTAATGTTTTCAAATGACATAATGTTTTGCAACAGAAGAAATAAGCATATGAATGAAATGTCAAGGACCAATAATGAGCAGTCAGAACTGCTGAGCAGATCCCTCCCTCTTAGCTAGTAACACTGCTGTATAGGGTCACTCAGGCTGAAAATGAAATTTTTTACAAGGAAAAATTTAATATTTTGTCATCATTACACTGTTGTGCTATAACTGATTTTCTTCAACAAGCTGGCAGGTGCTTCAATACTTAAAATGCTAAGATTCTTAAACCAAACTAACATATACATAGTATGGAACATTAATCTTAAGATTTATATTTTCAAATTTGTAGAGGTCTAAAAAGTCTTCAAGGCAGCTGTAAACGTATACAATTTCTGAAGTGGAGGTTTCCAAAGATTGGGGATGCAACCGATAAGACATAAAATCAGAGGAGAAACAGTGGAAAAGTAAACATAATATAAGAGACTCACAATATATAAGGCAGTCATTAATTTCATGAGTCTCCTTGGATAGGTTTAAAGCACACTTCGGATGCATTAGTAGGATATCATTTTACATTTCAGAAGGAGTACTCTCAAGCCAAGCTTCTTTGTAGTAAATGAATCATCCAGCTATATTTTGTGAAAAGGGGTCATTTTAATTTCAGGGTCTTTTATTGCCCAGCAAGGTAACTGACTGAACTGTGAAATGACATTCACAACATAAATAAACTCAGTTGTCTTTGCTTCAAAGAAGGTAGCTATTATTCAAGCATTTACCTCCTAGCTTATCTCACATATTGAGATTTGCATAATAGATATTGGCCTTGTTAGCACTGGACATAAAGCAAACTTTACTAGAACAATTTACAGTAATTAATTATGTACAATTGCTTCTAATAAAAGGGGTAATGAAAAGGGAGAAAATGTGCAGAAAACAGCTTGAAGAGATGGTGAAGTTCACATATCTGTTTGTAGATGACAGTTTTAAATGTACTGTATTTTATTAGGAGGTAAAAAAGTTGTGGTGATATCTTAAAGTTCTCATCCTATCTGTGTCTAAATAATCTATCCATCACAGAAAAACTCTGTCCAGTGTGTGATAGATACTATTATAGTAAAATACTAACCACACCATAACTAGCAAATGTTATAATGAAGAACCTTAATTTGAAGTTAAAATATTTTCTCATAATAGTAGGTACAGCAGCATATCCTAACTTAAGAGGACAGCCTGTGGCCATCTAAAAGTACTGACAGAATTTAAAAGGAAAAGAAAGAGAGTAAGAATACACTGATGTTTATTTTTATAAAATCTAAATGCAATTATTCACAATTTTGGGGTGGTAAAAATGAAAGGAAAAGCAATACGTTGGTGGCTAGTCAATTGGAAGCACAGTGGAAAAGGAGTAAGCCCACAGCACTGCCTACTTAGCTACTGTTGAAGATCCTATCCTCATCAATGACTAGTAATACATGAAAGATAGGGGAGAGGAAGTAGTAAAAGTTGTCCTCTTTTCAAACCTGCTAAAGCCAACTAGGTTCAAAGACCCTGAACTAGGTTAGCAAACTCACTAAAATCAACTATGATCCTGAACGGTATGCACTGAGCGGTCACAATAACCTAGGCACCAGCATCTAACTAAAATGTAAAGAGGTGGGCCGGGCGCGGTGGCTCACGCTTGTAATCCCAGCACTTTGGGAGGCTGAGGCGGGCGGATCACGAGGTCAGGAGATCCAGACCACGGTGAAACCCTGTCTCTACTAAAAATACAAAAAAAAATTAGCCGGGCGTGGTGGCAGGCGCCTGTAGTCTCAGCTACTCGGAGAGGCTGAGGCAGGAGAATGGCGTGAACCCGGGAGGCGGAGCTTGCAGTGAGCCGAGATTGCGCCACTGCACTCCAGCCTGGGCGACAGAGCAAGACTCCGTCTCAAAAAAAAAAAAAATAAAATAAAATAAATAAAAAACGTAAAGAGGTGAAGAGGAGTTCTGGTTTGTTCAGTAAAACAGACCCTTGGGCATAAACCTATACAACTTCTAGCACTCGGTGGAAATATAATGGATAGAAAAGGGAGTATAGTGTTTCATGTGTTAAATAATCTATGGAGAAGAGTACCATTTTCAATATTTTTCAAGCCAATTTTTTATCTGACATGAGTTGAAATGAAGCATAGTTAAAAATTAAAGGGGATAATCTTTATAAATCAAGTTATTAGTAGAAAACAGATTTAAAAATCCAGGGAACTGAATATTGGAAATTCTCTCAAAGTATAAGTAATCAAACTCGGGGATGATAACTCATTAATCAAAATCAAGGTTTCTACTTGTGACCTAATATAAATAAGGTGACAGAAATATATTTCTAAGCCTTGGAATTCAGGGAATTTTTTTTTTCTTTTACATCTCAGACTTCAAACTTTGGGGAACAGGAGTCATTTCTTTTTGTACGTAACTTCTATTGCAAACTTTGATAACCACAATGTATAGAATAGAATGGTCTGCTTTGGAGGCATAAAGATAGCCTGATCTCATATCTTTCATCATTTTTCATATATGAGTTCACTGCATCTGTTCCAACCATCAATTCAAAACATGTATTTTGATTTTAATTTTGGAAAACATAAAATCTCAAATTTAAAAGCTTAAGTTTCAGAATGTATTAAAACTCAGTTATTCAAATGACAACTGGCGTAAAAAATATAGTGTGTTCTATTTAGGGAGTCATAAACATGTTCAAAACATCTAGTTTATTTTTAATAAAAACAATATATTTTTCTAAACATAAGCAAATCTCTATTAACCCTGAATCTAACATAAATATTACACTTATGACACTTTAAGGAAGATATGCTCAGATGCCATGTTTGGTAAAGCTTATTAGTAGGTAGATACCACCTGGAAAATAAAAAACTAAATTTAGCATCAAGTATAGATAGCGCAATTCAAGAAAATTCTCATTAATTCAGGTCAGTGAGTTCTCCCCCCTTTGTATTCCCTGCTTGTATGTTAGTCCATATAATAAAGTATTAACATGGTAGTGTTTTTTTTAAAAACCATCACAACAAAACCTGTCCAGTTTTACCGCATTAATCAAAAGTTCACAAAAATATGAAACTCAAGAAGTAATTCCAGCATCTCTATTCCTCCCTTAATCGTGTGCAAATTTTACCTAAGAAATATCTTCTCATCTTCCTATGCCTTTAATTGGCTACCACTGCATTTCAGCAGCACATTAGCCCAACTCCACACATGCAGACCCATCTATAAAAGGGTCTGGACTGGGCAGGGTGGTTCACACCTGTAATCCCAGCACTTTGGGAGGCCGAGGCGGGTGGTGAGCTCAGGAGTTCAAGGCCAGCCTGGCCAACATAGTGAAACCCGTCTCTACTAAAAATACAAAAATTAGCTGGGCATGGTGGCACATGCCTGTAATCCCAGCTACTCAGGAGGCTGAGGCAGGAGAATCACTTGAAGCCGGGAGGCAGAGGTTGCAGTGAGCCGAGATTGAGCCACTGCACTCCAGCCTGGGTGACAAGAGCAAAACTCTGTCTCAAAAAAAAGGGTCTGGTCACTACACTACATAATTATTTCCATGATTAAAAAATTAAACCAAAGTTTCCAAAAATTATTTATTTGAAAATAATTTTATGTTGCTATTAAATAAATAAATTCCTTAAATAGATACGGAGTTGCCAAAATGACCAATAATATTTTACAGGTGGAGAAATGTTAGGTCACCTAGACTGATAGCAGTAGTGATATTGAAAACTTAATTCAAACAACTTGAATTTTTATTCTTACTGAAGCAAATACCCAGCTTAGAGGATGTTCTACCCTGAGTTTAATAAAATGTATTCTGCCAAGCAGTTACAGCAAAGGGAGTGTTTAATCAAATTTATCTAACATTTGATTGTATATCCTGAAAATCTTTTAATCTAAAAGATATTTAAATCTAATATTAGATTTAAATAGTAGGTACAGCAGCATATCCTAACTTAAGAGGAGAGCCTGTGGCCACCTGAAAGTGCTGACAGAATTAGAAAGGCAAAGAAAGAGAGTAAGAATTTGATTTAAATATATAAATCTAATATGTAATATTATACAATTATATAAAATCTTATAAATCTTATAAAACCTTATAAAATTATATAAAATCTAATATTAAATCTAATATTTAATCTAAAAGATATTTAAAACTGATGCATAACAAAAGTTGTATAAGATTTTAACTCAGGCAATAAAGCATGGTATGATAAATCAAGTTTTAGTTACATCACTTATAAATTTATAAACACTTATGTTTATAAATTAATACTGATGCTACTATTACTTGGCTCAAATATTGCACTGAGGAAAAATACTCAACTTTAGCTTGCATTCACTTACAAACGTACAATGTCAACATACAATTCTAGCTGTTCTGAATTATCACTCGCAGCTAGTATTTTGGTGTGATAATCTTCTAGAAGATAATCCTGCTTAGGGATTAGCGGCTAATTCTTATGACCATGTGCCACCTAAGGAAATTTAAATTATTGTCTTCCTGGGGCTCACAAATTTTTGAAATTTCTTCATTAAAAAAATATGTAAGTGCCTACAAGGTAAAATAATATGAAACTAAACTGAGCTGAGGTGTGGTCTAAAGAATAAGTTTACAGAAAAAAAGGCCTTGAAATCAACTAAATTTGTTTCACAAAATGAGTAAAAATATGTGTAAATAAAAAGTCTAAGCATGTACTTATGTTTTCTTAAAATGTGTCTTTGTGCCAGCTCATTCTATCTTCTTTACTATAAATATCCAATTCTAGAAAAAGGCAGCAATGATCTCTTAACTGCCAGATAGAGTGGCTTTTCTAGTTTGCATTCTTTTAACCACTCAGGGGCACATGTAAAGTTAAACTCTTGTTGATATTCTGTCTTTCCTTGGCTTCCGAGATAGCGTTTTCCTGAATCTGTCACTCTCAGTCTACATTTCTGATGTGTGTTTGTCACCAGTCACTTAAGTGTTGCTAGATCCCAAGGCCCTATCCTTGAGAATCTCCTTTCCTTTTCTATTTGTACTCTTCTACTCTGATGGCTAAAAATTACTAGGTGCACATGATTCTGATTTGTTTTCAGCCCAGGGCTTTCCTTTGAATTTCTGACTCATACTTTCTACTAGTGCATAGACATCAGGTGTCCCACATATAGTACATAGGGATATGAGGCAATCTAGTGTAGTTAGTGTCAAGAGCATAGGCTCTGAAGCCAGACTGCCTCAGTTTGAATGCTAAGTCTACCACTTGTGTGAACTTAAGTTGTTTAACCCTTCTGTAGCTCAGTTTCCTTATCTGTGAAATGGAGGTAAAAATAATAATCTATATTATAGGGCTTTTATAAGGGTGAAATGAACTTTGAATGGAGACTGGCATATAATAAGTGCTACATAGTGTGTGTTAAATGAAATAAGTAACACTATAATTTATGATTCTTAAAATATTCCTTATAATCCCCCTCACGCACATATTTGTAAAGCTGCATGTCCTGATTTTTAATATGGCCATCATAGATACCATTTAAAGATTTTTTTTTTTTTTGAGACTGAGTCTCGCTCCGTGGTCCAGGCTGGAGTGCAGTGGCACAATCTCAGCTCACTGAAACCTCCACCTCCCGGGTTCTAGTGATTCTCTTGCCTCAGCCTTCTGAGTAGCTGGGATTCCAGGTACATACCACCACACCCAGCTAAGTTTTGTATTTTTATTAGAGAAGGGGTTTCACCATGTTGGCCAGACTGGTCTCAAACTCCTGACCTCAAGAGATCCACCTGCCTCAGCCTCCCAAAGTGTTGGGATTACAGGAGTGAGCCACCACACCCAGCTACCATTTAAAGATTTTATCTTGTGCAAGGGTTAACTTGGTGATATCTAAGCTTGAGGGACTTGGAGAAACAACAAGCTCAAGCTCAAGCTAGATGCTCGCAGAGGTCAAAGGGCTCCTGGTTAGGCAAAGGAAGCAGGGATATAGAGCAGGCCATGCTTGATCTATTTAATACTCTGCCTAAAATCTTAGTTCTGCCTAAGAGCTTAGTGAATAGCATGGTCTGCTCTGCCACAATAGATTACTATATCTAAATTGGGATTTCAGGATTTTAAAGAAGCTTACAACTTTCAACCTTTCTCCATTCCTTCTAATCCACAATACCCTTATCTTGACCCACTCTCTGATATTCTGAGGCTAGGGAAAATAATGAAGAAATTTAAGAAGGCTATATGTCTTGAAAGGGCAGAAATCATGTCTTGTTCACTGTAACCCAGCACCTAAGCAGAGTGCCTGGCTTATAATTGAAATTCGATAAATACTTCTTGAATAAAACAATAAATTTCAAAAGTGGATGGGGCAAAAGAAGTCAAATTTCTATTTCTACAGCTGATACTGCTGACTCAACATGCCTCAGAAACAACCATATGCTACACTCCCACTCCACCTCACCCAATCCACACACACTCCTGTAATTCCTAACAGTAGCTGCTAATGGCCCAACCTGTAGTAAGTCTCAAAGACAATCCGTTATATCCTCCTTTAATTTTTAAAATATGAAAAGAAATACTCACATAAGATCCTTTCCTAAAGGAGTCTCTTGAATTAAGCACATCCTATGATTTGATTTTTTAAGTGGCAAAAAAATTGATTTTTAAAAGTGTTAACATAATATAGTGATAAGGTATTATAATTAACTCAGCCAGGAAGCCTGAAATTTCATGGTTACTTAATGTCCCACCTCCCTCCCCTTTTCCTCTCAACGTTAACATCTTAATTTATTTATACAGTACCCAAAAATGCCTATAGGAAAATACATAAACTTTAAATGAGATGCAAATTTGACATCTGCCAGTTCAGTCTTGCACAGTTTTATCTTCTCCATCTTAGCTGAATTTGAGAGTTTTCTTTAGGTACAAATTCATTTCCTTCTAAATATTATGGGTTAAAAATTAAATACAAAAAGAACAGAATAGTAAAAAGCTATGTTTCAATACTGGAAAATGCAAATATCACTGTGTGACCTTTGATATAATAGTTTTTTAGTCTAACACCAGAAATAATTATATCAGTGGCCTGCTTCCTGCCATCTCTACAGAGGCGTAATGAAGAAATCTTAGTTAATATGTACTAGACAAGAAAGTCGCTTAGAAGACAATGCTTTTAATTACTAAACAGGAAGCAAAAAACAGTTGTGGACAGGAATATTAAATAGAGATCATCACTTGACCTTCAAATACAAGAGAATGACTAATAATTTTGTCAGCTCTTTTGTCAGTAAAGGGATTTGATAGGGGTATGTAAGAAAGTTCATAGTCCAAAAGATACTGACCCTTTAATAAAAATAATAAAAACACTGAGGCATTCACCAAGTTAATTCTTGTCATTTCAGTATCAATCAAAACACATTATGTCAAGCAACTATATTCTCTGAACCATTTTCAGTACAGTGAACTTAACTGTTCCCTGAATGCCTTCTGATCTATTTAGATGTTTCTTCACCAGCATCATCAAAAACATTATATAGAGTCTCACCTTCATATATTATGGAATAGGATAAAATGCCAAATGCAGACAATTAAATCAACATTGCCTTTGATCTCTAAGGACCTAGAATCTAAAATTGTACATACTGGGCTGGGCGCAGTGGCTCATGCCTGTAATCCCAGAGCTTTGGGAGGCCAAGGCCGGTGGATCACCCAAGGTCAGGAGTTCAAGACCAGCCTGGCCAACATGGTGAAACCCCGTCTCTACTAAAGAATACAAAAATTAGCTGGGCATGGTGGCGAGCACCTGTAATTCCAGCTACTTGGAAGGCTGAGGCAGGAGAATCACTTGAACCCAGGAGGCAGAGATTGCAGTGAGCCGAGATTGCACCACTGCACTCCAGCCTAGGCGACAAGAGTGAAACTCCATCTCAAAAAAAATAAAAATAAAAATAAAATTGCACACATTATAATTCTGGATATCTTTATGAACAAATCAGATAAGCCATTTGTCAATCTACTGTCATATTTCTTAACTATTCAAAATTGGTTGATGAGTGACAGATACACAACACTAATGCAAAAATGGCATGACCAACGGAAAGAAACAAAGGACCCAATTTGATACTTTTTTTATCCCATCAACAAATTACAGTATATGTATGTGTGCTTTAAGTGAACTAATGAATGACAATCTTTATAAAGTTTACATATATAGACAGTGGGTAGTTGACAACTCTGAAGATTATTTGATTATAATTTATTTATGTTTATTTACAATTTATTTATATACTGCCTTGACTTAAGGCAGCTAACAGAGGTGTGAAAATATAATGAAAAAAACTTTAAAATGAAAAAGATAAAGCAGAGAGAATACAAAGATAGAAAAGTAATAAAGAGATAATAGATTAATATATAAATTCCAGTCAATATAGCCCTGCTAGACAAAACTGCTAAAAACACTCACAGATTCCACTTTCAGCTTTCAGATACAAAGATTACAACAGCTATAAGGTAAAACAAAATCTGTTTCTCTGTAGAAGAACAACTATTTGGCTTGCTAGTTAGCCTAATCAGCCAAAACAACAAAAGAAATCCTTGATTTTTTCCATTTCCCTCACCTGTCAGACAGACTCAATCCATTAGTAAATTCTATGGGCTTTACTTCCTAAATATATCCTCAAAATATGCCCATTCTTCATTTCTAATGCCACAACCCTAGTCCAATATAGTACCCTTTCTCATCTGGATTATTCCAAAAGCCTCTTATCTGGTCTCTGCACAATTTATTCCCTACAGAGTAACCAGTAAGATCATTTAAAAACACAAATCAAATCTTGTCACTCCTCTGTATACAACTACCTGTGGCTTTCTGCCGTACTTTCAACAAAATCCAAGCTCTTTCTCATGATCTTTGTGATCCAGACCTTGACCTTCTCTCTAAACACATCTCTAGGATGCTTAAAAGTAAAAACAGAAGGCAGGAGAACAGTCAGTGCCAGAGTGATGCAATATAAGACTCTATGAACCACTGCTGGCATTGAAGGTGGAATGGAGCAATGAGCCAAGGATGCAGGCAGGCTGTAGAGGCTGGAAAAGGCAGGAAAACTAATTCTCCCCTAGAGCCTCCAAAAGGAATGCAGCCTTGCTGCCGCCTTGATTTTAGCCTAGCGAAACACATCAGACTTCTGACCTACAGAATTGCAAGGTAATAAATTTGTGTTATTATAAACCATTAAGTTTGTGTTAATTTGTTATAACAGCAATTGGAAACAAATACAGATTGGAATAAAAACCTCCCACCCAAGATAAAAATACAGAACAAAATTAGGAAACATCTTTTAAAAGGGTAACAATAAGGGAAGGCCAATAAAATAAAATTTAGGAGAAATACTCACTAGATAAAAATACAAATCTTAATATAATCTAAATAATTTGAAAAAAGATAGTTTACAAACTCAAAAAGATGAAAGATGACGTGTCCATAAAATAAAACATAATTCAAAAGACAAATTAAACAATACCAAGTACAAATGAAAAAGAACCAATTAGAAACACAAGAATAAAATATGTATAGTCATTAAAATTTTAAAAAGAACCAACAGATTAAATAAACTGTAGACTTGCCATAGTAAAAGAAAGAAGTAGAAATTTTCAAAGAGCATTAAGAGGCACACAATGCATCCCAGAAAGATAATGCAATTAAAAAATAAAGGAGCAGTTAAAGAACATGAGGGAGATATTGAGAAGCTCCAACATATATCCAGTAGGTGTCACATAAAACAGAGAAAGGGAAACAAAATTAGGAGAAATAATGAAAAAGAAGTTTCCAGAACTGAATAAAGATTTATAGAAAAGTATACACTGAAAGTCAAGAAGGAAAACAAAAAATAAATCCACCTGTAGAACCATGATAGGGAGTCTATAATAAATGAAGATAAAAAGAAAAGCTTTTCTCATTAGCAACAGATTACAGAAGACTATTAAATATTACATTCAAAATATGAAGGAATTAGAACTCTATACCAGCTAAACTATTAGTCAAGAATGAGCTAAATAAAAGATGAATATCATTCAAGGTCTATTTTATCTTAATAATGAAATTATGTCCATATAGATCAAAGAAAGGGAACAAGGAATGAAATGATAACAATAATTTACATTTCGAGGTGTTTACCACTTGCCAAGCCTGGTGTTGGGGACTCTACATTCACTACTTTCATTCATGGAGCAATGACTGAGTACTCGGCATTGGGCCAAGAGCACACATCTAACACAAGCTAATCCTCCAAGCACTTACCAGATAGGCATTATATTAAAAATAAAAATAAAAATAAAAACTAGGGCCCATGGAAGCTAAAGCTAAAGCAGATCTTGCTAAAGCAAGATCATATATCTCCTTTGCTACTTTCGTATAGCTCCTCAGCTACTAAGTGGCAGGGAATCATTTGCTTACACTTTTGCTGTTTCCTATCTCTATGCTGGAAACATGTAGTTACCTCTGCTGGAAATGTCTTTTCTCATCCCCTAAATAGGCAGTTTAACTTTAAAATATTTTTTTTTTGTTTTTTTGTTTTTTTGTTTTTTGTTTGAGACAGAGTTTCGCTCTTATTGCCCAAGCTGGAATGCAATGGTGTGATCTTGGCTCACCGCAACCTTGCCTCCCAGGTTCAAGGGATCCTCCTGCCTCTACCTTCCAAGCAGCTGGGATTACAGGCAGGCACCACCACTCCTGGCTAATTTTTGTATTTTTAGTAGAGAAGGGGTTTCTCCATGTTGGTCAGGCTGGTCTCGAACTCCTGACCTCAGGTGACCCACTCGCCTTGGCCTCCCAAAGTGCTGGGAATACAGGCATGAGCCACCGTGCCTGGCCTTTCAAAATGTATTTTAAAGTTTTTTTCTTTCTCTTGGATTTCAAGATACAACCTTGAAGCAAACCGTAGAAGCCTTTTTCCTTAGTCTTAAAATAGATTCTATGACCCTCCTTTTCTCATTGTATGTACTCCCTTCACACTCATCTAACTGTATGCTAATATCTAATTATGTGTATTCTTAGAAATTCCAGGGGCTAATATTGAGACAGACAGACTTGGTCTAGAGACCCAGCTGCAAAATTCCAGAGATTACTTTAAGGCAGTGGCTCGTTAACAACCCAGCCATTGTTGAGACATCAGTCCAAGGTCCAGGTGGACTGGGACCCAAGACAGCCAGCCACCAAAACAAGATACATGCGCATTGTACTCAGCCCAATTCTTGCACACCTTCCTTATCAAGTTTTCCCTTTTCAAATGCCTGCCATCCCCCCAAAAAGCGAAGCAGTTACTTTGGATAGAAATCTGGCTGCTTCCCCTTTACTAGTTTTGGTTAATAAATTCACTTTCTTTCTACCAGATCCTGCTCTTGTTAATTGGACTCTGCAAGCAGTGAGCATCTGGGCCTGCTTGGCTCGGTTACAATCCTTCTGGAACTGATTCAAATATCACCTTTGTAAAGTCTTTGCTGACCACCACCATCAGTCACCATAGTTGCTTCTATTCTGTTTTCCCACTGAGGTACATATTGTACCTTAATTATAGTACTTAACATACTAACACTGGTTATTGTTAGATGTTATTTTGGGGGAAGGAGGCCTGTAATACCACCATAGTCAATAAATATTTGTTGAATAAGTCAACAGGCAAAATAACATTTTAAAATATATACTATAGTGCTATCTACATCGTCAAAAGGTTGTGATTATTAACGTGAACTCTGAGGAATATTGTATTTGTGTTTCATAAAGACTATAAAAAGACAACTTGGTCACAGCTGGATATTAGGAAGAAGTGACCATAAATAAATTCATTTAAATAACTTATATTTCCTGAGCATCTGTCTTCTGCAAAGATAAATGCTCATGTACTGCAGGGACACGAAGTTGGTTGCTGTCCTCAGGAGAGATTCTGACATATCCAAATGCTACGTACATTAGTTTGAAATCTAAGAAAAAGTGTGCATTAAGTGGACCCGAAGTTGTTACACTGCCATGCTCTATTAGTAGAGACCAACTTAAATATATACCATTTTATCTGATAGCCAAATACCTCCAGGCATCTTTTAAAATTAAAATGCTAAAGAAACTGCTCTGTTTAAGCTTAGAGCATTGATTTTTATGATACTTCTAAAAAGTATTAAGGGATATTAAAACTTCAGCCTATAGCTAAGTGACCTTTTAGTTTCTTTAAACTTCCAGATAATTGATCACCCTTTGTAGGAAGTTTGTCATTACTTCGGAATGTCTATTCCCTTTGATCCACCCCTTAAATTCTACATACTTAGAGAATTTTCTTTTTTCTTAAAAATATATGTAGCAACAGGATATTAAATTGGCTCTCTTTGTCCTAGTTTATCTGAAATACTGGTTAAGAACAAAAAACTATTTGTCAAATACTTCCAAAACAAATTCCAAAGCAAAGGCAAAATGCAAGACCATTTTTGCAGGATTTGCAAAGGAAGTAGTCAAAACAGTTTTGCAGTTCAGCACCCACACTGAGGCCATAAAGGGACTGAAGACAGTAAATATTTAGGGGAAATTAACTGCTGTTCCGTGAGTCCCACCGCTCCCATAGGGAAGAGTAGAAATGAAAAGAGCTACTGGGAGATGCCATCTGAGAGCACAGAGGACAGACTGGTCTGATCTTCACCAAAGAAATCTAAGAAAGTGGCTGGCTGAAGAGGACTGTGAGGGAACTCTCCTCTCCTTGGTCAAAGGTTTCAGTTTTGAGGAGGCACAGTCTCAAATTTCAAAATTTATTCCACTGGAATAGTGCTATTAAAGTAAAATGATTGTGCTCCAAAATGAAGTAAATAATGGGCATTCAATAAGCACTCACTGGATAATCCCATACTGTCCTTTCACGAAAACCTTTTCTAATGCAATCAAGTGGTTTTAATCCATAGAAATTGATGTCCACTGGGAGCAATACAGTAAAGAATCTTACAGATTTTGAAGCCAAATTCACCATATTTAAATTATAACTCTGTCACTTCCCCCTTCTGAAACTTGGGAGAAATTGTATCAATCTCTAGTAGCTTAGTTCTTCCATCTGGGAAATATAGGTAATAAAACCTAGTTAGAGGGTTGTGATGAATAAAGAAAACAACAACTGTAAAGTACAGGCACAATACCGAAAAGTTCTAAACATATCAGCCCACTTTCTCTCACCCCGTTTCTATTGATGCCTTCTTTCTTTAGGTATGTTAATGTTAAATGATCTTGTTTAAGGGGGACATTTTTGCTGCTTTTTGCCTGGCAGATTGACAGTCTTTTTAAAGTGATCTTACAATATGCGAATTATCCACCGTGTGTGGATTTTAGTAGTTAAAGTCTCAGTTTCGGGGTGACTCAATGCAACTCTAATTGCTGCCTATTTATCAATACCAGCCTAAAAAATGTATCATTTTGGGTTCAACTACATTTGTGCCTAATACGTACCACATCTTTTCAAAAGTTATTTATTTATTTATGCCCTTAAAAACACACATCTGTGGTATCCATGCGCTGTGGAAAAGAAATCAGAACTGGGTCAGTTGAAAGCACAGGATATATTCAAACCGTTTTAGTCATCAGGCCTCTTGTCTAGAAAACTTCAGTGAAAGCTGAATGAGCTAATTACAGGAAAAGAAATTAACAAATAAGAAAGCTGACTTAAGAGTTGCTGGGAAACAATGGATAAAAGAAAATATTCAGCATCCTACATAAGTAGGGTGTGGTTTAAGTTTTCTTATTGCTTGAGCCCAGAAGGTCGAGGCTGCAGTGAGCCATGAGTGCGCCACTGCACTCCAGCCTGGTCAACAGAGTAAGACTCTGTCTCAAAATTTAAAAATAAATAAATATTTTTTTATGGCCTAAGTATTTTTATGCATCTCCCTGAGTCCAAAAACAAAGGCAAAGGGAGACTAGTGTATGACTGTTTATTTCTATATTGTCAGCATTTTTAATAAAACTATGCATAGTTTTTCTCTTATGTCCCTGAGTTATTTTGTTTCTGAGACCACTGAATATTTTCCCTGGGGAGCATAGGAAAGTCCTCAGGAAACTGTCCTGAGTGAATGCGTCTAGTGAACAGCACACAGGACAAAGAAACAGGAGAGGACCAGTCTTGGTTCTGTGTCCTCTGAAGAGTCACATCTATTCTTATTATCATCAGAATGTATTTCTGAAGTGTTTCGAAGCCTTTTAATAAAAACTCTTTATAAATAGAAGGCTGCTTATGTCAGTTCAAAAATTCTGAAATTCACTATAGCTCAAGCTTTCCTATTTGAAAATCTCCTGGGGAAAAATATTTGAGAAATGTCTACCTTTTGAGATATAAGTTGTCTAAAAAAACAAACAAAAAAATAGATTCATTCTAATTGTGGCTATTCATGGAAGGCACCATTTTAAAAAGTCAAAGCATTTATACACGGAAACATTCTTTTTTTGGTAAATCTTAGGTTGTCCCATTTGAAGAATCATGATTGATTCTATCATAAGCAGCCTATCTTTTAGAATAGGTGACAAGAACATTGGTGATACTGTAAACCAAAAATGAAATTTTAAGCCTCCAACTGACTCAATGGACCTCTCCTTTTGGCCTAGGGGATCCCAAAGAAATCTGAAAATGTAGCTTAGGCCTTGACAGGAATGGAGGAGGGATATGCCTAGCTATCCATGCTCCCTTTGGAGTTTAGGCACAAATGACCAGCATTAACATTAAAATAGAGGTCATCAGAATGACAAAACAGATTCTTTGTAGCAATAACCACCTCCAAACTGTCTCTGGTATAGCATCACAGGAAAGATGGCAGGCTCTGAAAGGAATCAAAGTATTTTACCCCAAAATATATTTCTTTGACGTATTTTAAAATGGCCTTCCAAGGCCATCTCTTGTAGAGGAAATATGCACTCTGTAGAGAATCCCTTTCCCTTTTCAGGTCTTTTCCTGGTCGAGGAGAGGGTAACTAAGAGTCTGACACCTTTCAAGGTCTGATAAGAGACATTTACCATATATTCTCTTTGAAGCCTGCTACCTGGAGCCTTGATCTATTAATACATAACAAGAATCTTACTTAATTCAAGCATTTATTTCTATTAACTTCAACTCTTTAGGCAAAGCTTAACTTTTTCCACCAATTGCCAATCAGAAAAATTTTTAATCCATTTATGTCCCGGAAGCTCCCCCTTCAATGTTCTAGATGTGCTGCTTTTCCAAGCTGAACCAATGTATACCTTACTGTATTGATTTATGTCTTTGCCTGTAACTTCTATCTCCCTAAAACATATAAAGCCAAGCTGTAACCCAACCACCTTGGGCATATGTTCTCAGGACCTCTTGCGACTGTGTTCCTGGCCACAGTCACTCATATTTGGCTCAGAATAAACATCTTCAAATGTTTTATAGAGTTTGACTTTTTTTTTGGTCACTAGTATCAATAGTAATATCAATAGCCTGCCAAGAAAGAAGACAGAGACTTTATAGTGTGGTTTCCCCTTCAGAACAGGTGCTTCTTTGCCTCTACTGTCTAATTTAATAACTAGCTTCTTTGTTGGGTCATTCCCCTGTTCTTTCCTGCCCTAAAAGATTTCTGTTTTCTCCCACAAAAATTCAGCATCATACAAGCTTAGCTATATCTATATCAGAGTGTTAGTGGCAGCGAATCCATACAGGTCTGCAGGAACCTCAATTCTTGCCTTCTCAGAAGAATGAATTTGACTAAGGGCCATAACGCAGAAGCAAAGACCAAGGCAAGTTTTAGAGCATGAATGAAAGTCTATTAAAAAGCTTTAGAGCAGGAACAAAAGGAAGCAAAGTACACTTGGAAGAGGGCCAAGCAAGCAGCTTGAAAGATACATGCATGATTTGACCTTTTGACTTGGGGTTTTATATGTTGGCATGCTTCCAGGGTGTTGCATCCCTTACCTCCTGATTATTCCCTCGGGGTGGGCTGTCCACATGTGCAGTGACCTGCTAGCGCTTGGGAGAGGAGCATGTGCAGTGTGTTTACTAGAGTTGTAGGTAAGCTCACTTGAGGTGTTCTTTCCTTACCAGTCAAATGTCCCTAGGTGGTCATATACCAGTTAAACTCCAACATTTTGCCTCTTAATGTACATGCTTCAGCTCACTCACCCAGCTCCTGAGATCTTATTGGGGAGCTGCTGATAACCAGTTTCAGGTGTTTATAGAGAGACTGCCTTTCCCTAGTGTCAGCTGTGACCAATTATTATTTTAGAGAGACAGGGTGACAACTGCCTGACCATCACTTGATGGTTGCGTGACATTCCTGGTGGTGGGGGCTGAGGGAAGAGTCCTCTCCTGCTTTGTTCATGCCTGATTAGCTACCTACTGTAACAAGAGGACATACATTATAGTAGAGAAAGAATTCCAAGAAACACATCACAGGTAGGAAGCTCTATTCAGCGCCAAATGCACCAAATAATCTGCTATAAATAAGTGTATCTCTGCTGTGTCAATTCCACAAGACTTAACAAGAAGGAACTATATCAGATTACAGAATAATAAAACCCATATTGCTAAACAAATTAAGCATTTTATATTTATTATTTTAATTCAAATTAACCAAGTTCTTTATGGTAGTGAGGTAAGGTAATTAAAAAAACAATTCATTTTCAGAGGGAAATTAGATTTATATGAATCATTACTATGAGAGGAATCAATGAACTGGTAATTTGTAATGACAGGAAAATTAAAAAATGGGTCACTAGGGAAAGAAGCAAATCAGTGCACTAAAGTCTTTAAAACCACCACAATATGTGAAAACATATCTTTAAGAGTGTACTTAAAAGATTTCTATTTGATATATTTTAATATACAGGAATTTAAAATTCACCCATACATTCATATCTCAATGTTCAAAAAAATCTATGCCATTGAGACAGAAGATTTTTGAATCATTCTGTTGTTTTGACTTTTTAAATGTCCTTTTCTCTCCTCAGCTATTTTTTAACCATAAGAGCTTTCCTATCTTGAAGACATTTAAAAATACTTCATTTTGAAGAAACTATCAAAGGGACATCAACTGGCACATATGCTTGGCATCAGGGCACACCAAATGGCCCAATTAAACCATTTGCAGTCTTCACAAGATACAATTTAAATGTACCCAAGAAATGTCAAATGGTTCCTCATGCAGAATTATCTTTACCAATGAGCTATGTCCCAGGAACTGAGCACATAAATCCCTGCAGAAACCCATAAGGTACCGTTTGTCTCAGACACACACCAGAGCATGTTAATTACCACAGAAGAGAAGGAGTTTTCAAGCTGAACACAACGATCAGAAATGCCTTCTTCAGTATGGAAAATATGGTCAGAGGAACATGAAACTCTGCCAGCACCTCCCTCTGTTAGCAAGTGTATTCCCCATACTAGATTCTAAAATCAATTGCTCTAAAATCAATCTCAGGAGGAAAACTTCTATACTTCTTCCTTTCTCCACTGGGAAAGTCTTCGACAGTTCAGGATATGTCTTCTCGATGTGATAAATTTGAAGAACAATAGTAAAAGATAGAAGAGAATTGCTAGCAAAGTTATATGCCCAATCTATATATTCTTCACTAGAAAACCAAAACATAGCAATAAATTAGGAAATAAAACAGTTGGGCTGGCTCAAAAGTGACCACCACTAGTAGCACTGACCCTCCCATCCATCCCTTTCTCTAGTCATGGATTTGACATGTTTCTTTTTTCTTTTTTTTTTTTTTTTTTTTTTTTTCCAGAAACGGTGTCACTCTGTCACCCAGGCTGGAGTGCAGTGGTGCAATCACGTCTCACTGAAGTCTCAAACTCTTGGGCTCAGGCAAGCTTCCCATCTCAGCCTCCGAGTAGCTGGAACTACAGGTGTGAGCCACCATGTCCACTTTTTTTGTAGACACAGAGTCCCGCAACGTTCACCAGGCTGGTCTCAAACTCTCGACTTTATGCAATGTTCCTGCCTCGCTCAGCCTCCCAAAGTGCTAAGATTACAGGTGTGAGCCACCATGCTCGGCTGAGTTGGCAAGTTTCTGAATGTGGTTCTACACCTGGCACACTGATGAAGGAAGCCTGCACCTCAGAAGGCAGAGCTCTCATAGCTTGGCTGCCCTTGCTTCCTCTTTGGAAGCCTGTTTCCATTGCTAAGATACCTGACAGGGATTCTCTTCCTAACCCATTTGCAAACCTTTGCTTAGGCCTCTGTTCTCTTCCACACTATCTACCTTTCTACTGGGTGCTGGTTTCTAATTTTCTTTGACCCCTGTCTGTTGTCAAACTGCTTTCACAGGCTGGATCCTTGGGCCGCACTTCTTTGCCACTCTGCAGAAGCTTAATTGCTGTCCTTGGTTAAGAATACACAATGATAACTGACTGAAAAATAATCCATTAGGCTTCAAAGGACATAATGAGTACGGGGATGAGGAAATTCAGGGGAAGGAGCAGAATGACTTGTAAGCCTATAAGCGTCAGCCTAACCAGTAAATATGCATATATTTGAACATACATTCTTATAATCATGAGATCTGATGTGCTAAATTCTAGTGGCTATTACGTGCCATGCCAATACCAGAAATTTATCGTATTGATGTATGTGTGGCAATGACATATTTAGGCTAGTGCTTTTAGAATTGGCATATTTAATAAAAACACATGACACTGAACTATTTTTTAATATTCTATATATTTTATCAATTAAAGCCTAATATCAAAAAGCTATGTTACTTTAAATTCATCTCTAATTTTATATTTACAGATACATCTAAGAATAAGCTGTTTATTTAAACAACTAATATATCTCTGAATATATTAATATCTATTTACCATGGCATAGCATTTAATAGATTGTTATTAATGAAAATCTAGTAAAAATAAAGCAAATAACATAAATGCAGTCTTTATCATTTATAACATAATCAGTTGCATAAAACACTACACTAATGACCTTCTATCAACCACATAGCAGAACATGGCAATTTTGCTCAGTGATATCTTCTTCCTGCCTCTTAGGCCTGGAGTTAAGATGAAGCCTGAGATGTAAAACCAGACAGAAAGGAAGCCCTTATATTTACACACAATAATTACTTGGCAATACACTCATCAGATTAAATCCCTCTAAATATATTGATATATCAACATCATCAACATCATTTCAAGTAGCTATGTTAGATATTTAAAACATTTGAGTTAAAGCCCTTTCGTAATAATTATAGGTGACCCTTGAACATCACAGGGCTAGAGTTGCTGACTCTCTGCACTATCAGAAATCCATGTATAACTTTTGACACCCTCTAAAATTTAACTACCAACAGCCTACTGTTGACCTGAAGCCTTACTGATAAATAGGCAATTAACACATATTTTGTGCATGTATTATGTACTGTATTCTTAGAATAAAGTAAGCTGGAGAAAAGCAAATGTTAAGAAAATCATAAGGAAAAGAAAATATATTTACTATCCATTAAGTGGAAGCAATTAATCACAACGGTCTTCATCCTCAATCATCTTCACCTTGAGTAGGCTGAGGAGGAGGAAGGGGAGGGCTTGGTCTTGCTGTCTCAGGGGTAGCAGAGACAGAGGAAAATCCACATATAAATGCAGTTCAACCCTGTGTTGTTCAAGGGTCAACTGTATACAAGTACCCCAAATTTACTTAACGGAGTTTAACATATTAAGTTGGATTTCACTTCTAGATGTAATTACCTTGAAAACTTTCATTTTTACTCACAGATATGATTTTTTCAAATTGTTAATAAAATTCTTTTTTGAGTTCATAAAGGACACGACACTTTGGTTGCCATTGATAATAACTAATTTTAAGATGCTCTCACGAATCATACTCTCTCCTTCTCTGCATTTTTTAGAGCCTGCTTCCTACATTTGATTCATTGGCATGGTGAATTCACCCATAGTGCAGGCTGATGCCTTCCATAAGGTAGGCACCAGCCATCTGCCTCCTCCATTCCTCCAGAATATGAAAGGGACTCAGACTGCTTTGAGTTAATCACCTCAGAGAAAAGAATATGATACTAAGTTGGTTTTTAAAACAATAGTCTTTTTCAATTGTAATTCTTACTCATTATAGTCTAACACCAAAAAAAAAAAAAATCTCTTTTGCAAATCTTACAGAACAGATATGTAAGAATTTTTAAAAATAACATGACAAATAAAAATTATCCCTTCGTTAATATGCCATGGACATTTATTGTACAGAAGGTTTAACAATATTTACCATTCGTAGAAAGCAGCTTACATATTAAATGCAATTGAATAAATGGGAACCTATGTTAAAACTGCCAGTGAAATCACACCTATCAGCGACACTAGTACTTTCAAATCTAATAAATACATCCTTTCATATTATGAGGAATAGGCCTAACCCTTCTGTCAAAATTCTAATCAACTGGATGCTCATTAAGTATTATGTGGTGCTTTCAAGCCTGATGAAATGCAACCTCTAATTATTTGGCAATCAAAAGAAAATAATCAATCACTGTAAAAACTTCCTTCTTCAATGTAAAACATGTGGCCATTATAAAACATTCTTGTTCATGAGGAATGTATATATATGTATATAATGTGTATAAATATATATATATATACACCTGCACATATATACAGCATATGTATATGTGTCTGTATTATATGTATTAAATGAAAGATTATCCACATTTGTTCCTTAGGCTCTTCAGCAGCTCTCTTCCCATCACAATAGAAAGGCCTGAGCTAACTAACATTTCCATTTCTGCAAAAGGCAGATTTTGTTCAATTAAAAATTATAATGCCTTAAATTTCCACAAACACATGAATTTATCTATTTTTCTTTTACAAACTCATATAAACATAGATGCAGGCACCCCAAAGAGAGAAAAAAAGCCACATCCTTTTTCTAACTCATGCTGTCATCCCACTCAAAGACAATCTATTATTATGAGTTCAAACAAAAGACAACTAATAAAAATATTATCTACAAAAAAATGTACACCAAGACTGTACTGTTATTACAAAATTACAATGTGTATTTTACATTTATTTCTAAAATGTCTTGGCTAGCTTGTTTGGAATAATTCAAACTTCAGATTTAAAAGAGCAAACAATTCTTATAAAAAACAAGCCGAAACTAAAAAGAATCCTTGGTGTTTGTAGGACACAGTCTATTCTCATTAAATAGGAACTCAGGATAGAATCACAAATAATAATACAATTAAAGAGAACATGGTTCCTTATATTATTATTTTAAAATGAATTTGAGCATTTATGAAATTGAGATGATTAGAGATGAAAGAATAAATCTTATACAGCTCAGTTTGCCACACTACCTTCTAATTCATCTTAAACACAAGGCTTTAAGAACTCACAAATTATATCAGCATATAGAAACCCAAGAATACTTATACAATAAGTATTACCACCTACTCCACCCTTAGAAAAATTAGCAGAAGTCTTAGGAAAACAGCCACCCCCAACAAATGACCCAGCCTTTACTGACTTGAGTCCTATAATGCTTTTGAAAAACAAAACCATTGAAAATGGAGCTGAAAACTAAAATCATTATCTTGATTTTTCTTTAAAAAATTCATTACATTATCTCACTTTGAGACTTTATCACTGTGTTTTTTCCTTGCTTATGCCTCCTTTCTCATATCTCTTTTTTTTACTATGTATGTATGTATGTATTTATTTATTTATTTATTTATTTATTTATTTTGAGATGGAGTCTTGCACTGTCGCTGTGGCTGGAGTGCAGTGGCGCGATCTCGGCTCACTGCAACTTTCACCTCCCAGGTTCAAGTGATTCTCCTGCCTCAGCCTCCCAAGTAGCTGGGATTGCAGGCACCGGCCACCACATCCAGCTAATTTTTTATATTTTCAGTAGAGACAGGGTTTCACTATGTTGCCCAGGCTGGTCTCAAACTCCTGACCTTGTGATCCGCCTGCCTCGGCCTCTCACAGCATGGGGATTACAGGCATAAGCCACCACGCCCGGCCTTCTCGCATCTTGTCAATGGTAGATAAGTAGGCAGTACCTTCGCCATGTAAAATAGGACCATAAACTAAAATGAAATTAAGTGTAATGTTTAAAAGATTTTAACTTCTCTATTCACATATAGGAGAGTGGAAAACATAAATCTTTTCTGATTGTTCTAGGGAAAAGTAAGCATTTTCCCCTCTATAGCAAGTGACAAAAGCCCGTAGTTCTCTAAATATTTAATTATTACAGACCCATCTCCCCTGCTAGACTAACACTTCATGAGGAGACGGGTCTATGTTATTATCACCTCTCTTCTCCCAGGGACTAAATAGTGGCTAGAACATATAAGGCACTCAATAAATGCTCACTTAATTTTATATATTTTAGCATGAGTATTTGTCATTTACATATTATGCTGACCAAATGGGATGGGCAATAAGCTACTGCTCAAAATTTTAACAGGAAACCACAAAGTAAATTCTCCCCAAGGGTAAACTTAATATCCTTGCCTTCTCATGATGGTGACTTCAAGTGTCTAAAAATATGGCACTCTACATTCCATAAGAAGTTAGTGCCTTTTCATTCAGGGTATGAATATATAAATATATCTTTGACTTTACAGCATATGGTAATAACTTAAAAATTATATGCCGAATTGTGAAACAAAAGAAAAAAAAAGAACTCTTCTTGCCAGAATCCAAGTCCTGTGAAAGTAGCCAATGCTGTCTCATTAGTTAGTAAGCTAATGGAAATGTTGCCAGCATTTCTTTCAGTGTCTAGAAAACAGAGTGTGCAATGTGCCAAGTCTTCACTGATTTATTTTTGTATGCAGCAGTGTAATAAACCTAAAGAAGCCCAAAAAGCAAATTTTTTAAAAATAAATATTCATTTGTTACCAAGATGGATATGACCTTTTTACCCAAGCCCATTACTGACAATTCAGAAAGACTATGTGAAATAGTCACTCATTTATCTTAATTGCATTTGCAGGTACTACCACCACTCAAGTTTTAAAATGTTTTTAAACACTCAAGTTTGCATTCCTTTGGCTTTTATACAAGAAACCACATTATTTACACACGTACCTAATTATTTTTTGATCTTTCAGGAAAACCCAATAATATAAATCTACAAAATGAAATAATACTCAAGAATTCCACTTTTCTCCCTTAGCAATGCCTGCACACAACCTTCAGTTTTAAATTCACTGTGGTTTATGGGAATTCTACAAATAAGCACCATAGCGGGGCTCAGAACCAGGAGTGTCCAGGAGTAAAGCTGTTTGAGTTCTGGCTCCAGGACTTACTGGTTGTTAATACTTTGGGGCAAGTTATCTCAGCTTTCTAAGCATCAGTCTTAAATCTACAAGATGGAGATAATTCAGTATCCATCTTAGTGTTTTTGCAAAAGATCTAAATGCATTAATTCATGTAAAGTGCTTAGGGCAACTGAAAACTCAAGAGAACTCAATAACAATTATTATTATGCATCAATATGGATACTTGCTTAAAAATAAGCTGCTTGGGAAAATGGATACTGTGTATATTTTCAAAGCTTGCTTTCTCTCCCTGTTTTGATTCAGATACTGTCCTAAAACTTTAGCTATTTCACTTACTTAGATGAATTTCATCCTCACAAACTATAGGAAACCTACATATTAAGGTTCTGGGATTTAGACAAAGTTAGGAACCAATGTTCCTTTTTAAAACATCTCAACATTTCTATAATGTTTTATGCATAATAAAATATAAAAAATAGACTTGGAATAGAACAGTGTTTATTTTCATGGCTGCATTCCTAAAACAAATGTCGACGAGTGAAGTCTGGCTATTTAATCACCTGAGATGGAGGAGTTTCATACTGGAGATAGAATATCAGCTAGTTTTCAAAACCAAGTAAGATTTCAGTGGTATACATGGCATACAGGTTGGGCTAAGTAAGATTAACAGACTGAAGATAAGTGGGCACATTATTCAGAGCACAGAGATTAATCAGACTGGCTAGTGAGCCATATATACTAGTGAGAAGGTGATCAATGAAGCAGGAAAGACTAGGACCAAACCACAGAGGGCCTTGACTGACTGGCTGAGCCTGGACTTTGTTTTCTGGGCAAGGAGGATTCGTTTTCAATAGTTTGCAGGTAGCACTGCTTGGAGGAGCTGGAAATGACGAAGGGGTGAATTTATGAATTCAGAGACTGGTATCAGTTGCTCAAGGTGGGGGACTTAAAGGCTGGCCAGGGATAATTAATACTCCATTCCTCTCTCTCCCTCACATTCCTCATCTGCACCTCCTATGAAAGCTACCCCCAGATACATCTCAAGTCCACAAGTTCTTCACCATAAGCACTGCCACCTCAATTGTCCATGCCAGGCTCAGGTCTTTGACTGCTTTAACAAACTTCTAAGAGGTCTTTTGGCCTCCATTTTGCACTGTTCTCATTCAGTTTCCAAAACACATCAATTCTCCATAGTTCAGCCAAAGTAATATTTAAAAGTGTAAACTCAATGATTTCGTTGATTTACATAAAGACCTTTCAATGATTTTCCTATGATTCTTCCATTAAAATCTATGTTCTTCTTCTTTACTTAAATGAGTCTAGCCACATGAATATTCTTCCATTTACTCTTCAAACCAAGCTTCCTCCTGCCTCAGGAAACATTATTCCTTCTTTACAGAATGCTCTCCCACCACCACAACATCATTTCAGAGCTGGCTCATTTCCACCTTTAGCATCTCAGATTTAAGGTTATCTCCTTCCCCACTTGCTTAGCACCCTTTTTTTCCTTAAAGTATTTTCTGTAATTTAGAGCTATTCTATTTTGTACATGTGTGTTAGTCCATTTTCATGCTGCTGATAAAGACACACCTGAGATTGGGCAATTTACAAAAGAAAGGGATTTATTGGACTCACAGTTCCACATGGCTGGGGAGGCCTCACAATCATGGTGGAAGGTGAAAGGCATGTCTCACATGGTGGCAGACAAGAGAAGAGAGCTTGTAAAAGGAAACTCCCATTTTTAAAACCATCAGATTTCATGAGACTCATTATCATGAGAACAGCACAGGAAAGACCCACCCTATAATTCAATCACCTCTCACCAAGTTCCTCCCATGACACATGGGAACTATGGGAGTTACAAGAGGAGATTTGGGTGGGGAAACAGAGCCAGCCATATCATTCTGCCCCGACCCCTCCCAATTCTCATGTCTTCACATTTCAAAACCAATCATGCCTTCCCAACGGTCCCCTAAAGCCTTAACTCATTTCAGCACTAACTTAAAAGTCCACAGTCTAATGTCTCATCTGAGACAAGGCAAGTCCCTTCTGCCTATGAGCCTGTAAAATCAAAAGCAAGTTTGTTACTTCCTAGACACAATGGCAGAACAGGCATTGGGAAAATACAGCTCTTCCAAATGGGGAAAACTGGCCAAAACAAAGGAGATACAGGCCTCATGCAAGTCCAAAATCCAGCAGGATAGTCAACTCTTAAGAGCTCCAAAATGATCTCCTATGACCCCATGTCTCACAACCAGGTCACACTGATGCAAGACATGGGTTCCCATGGTCTTGGACAGCTCCACCCCTGTGGCTTTGCAGGGTACAGCCCTCCTGCTGGCTGCTTTCATGGGCTGGCACTGAGTGACTGTGACTTTTCCAGGCACATGGTGTAAGTTGTTGGTGGTGCTACCATTCTGGGGTTCTGGGGGATGGTGGCACACTTCTCACAGCTCCACTAGGCAGTGCCCCAGTAGGGACTCTGTGGGGACTCCAACCCCACATTTCCCTTCTGCACTGCCCTAGCAGGGATTCTCCATGAGACCTCCACCCCTACAGCAAACTTCTGCCTGGACATCCAGGCATTTCCATAAATCCTCTGAAATCTAAGCAGAGGTTGCCAAACCTCAATTCTTGACTTCTGTGCACCTGCAGGCTCAAAACCATGTGGAAGCTGCCAAGGTTTGGGGCTTGTGCCCTCTGAAGCCACAGCCCAAGCTGTACCTTGGCTCCTTTTAGTCATGGCTGGAGCAGCTGGGATACAGGGCACCAAGTCCCTAGACAGCACATAGCACAGTGACTCTAGGCCTAGCCTATAAAACAATTTTTTCCTCCTAGGCTGCTGGGCCTGTGATGGGACAGGCTGCTGTGAAGACTTCTGACATGCCCTGGAGATATTTTCCCTATTTTCTTGGGGCTTAACATTTGGCTCCTCACTACTTATGCAAATTTCTGCAGCAGGCTTGAATTTCTCCTCAGAAAATGGGATTTTCTTTTCTACTGCATTGTCAGGCTGCAAATTTTCCAAACTTTTATGCTCTGCTCCCCTTATAAAACTGAATGCCTTTAACAGCACCCAAGTCATCTCTTGAATGCTTTACTGCTTAGAAATTTCTTCCTCCAGATACCTTAAATCATCTCTCTCAAGTTCAGAGTTCCACAAATCTCTAGGGCAGGGCAAAATGCCGCCAGTCTCTTTGCTAAAACATAACAAGAGTCACTTCTGCTCCAGTTCCCAACAAGTTCCTCATCTCTATCTGAGACCACCTCAGCCTGGACCTTATTTTTCATATCACTATCAGGATTTTTGTCAAAGCCATTCTACAAGTCTCTAGGACGTTCCAAACTTTCCCACATTTCTCTGTCTTCTTCTGAACGCTCCAACCTGTTCCAACCTTTGCTTGTTACCCAGTTCCAAAGTCGCTTCCACATTTTCTAGTATCTTTTCAGCAGCACCCCACTCTACTGGTACCAATTTACTGTATTCATCAGTTTCCATGCTGCTGATGAAGACATACCTGAGACTGGGAAATTTATAAAAGAAAGGGGTTTATTGGACTCACAGCTCCACATGGCTGTGGAAGACAACACAATCACATGGCAGCAGACCAGAAGAGAGCTTGTGCAGGGAAACTCCTACTTTTTAAACCATCAGATCTCATGGGATGCTTTCACTATCATGAGACCAGCTCAGGAAAAACCCACCCCCATAATTCAATCACATTCCACAACACATGGGAATTGTGTGAGTTAAAAAATGAGATTTGGGTGAGGACACAGGGCCAAACCACATCATCCTGAAGCAGCTGGATTGATAGAATGGTGGAATGGCTTTTTGAAGTCACAATTACAATGCCAACTAGGTGACAATACTTTGCAGGCCTGGGGAAAAGTTCTCCAGAAGGCTGTATATGCTCTGAATCAGCATCCAATATATGATACTATTTCTCCCATATCTAGGATTCATGGGTCCGGGAATCAAGGGGTGGAAGTAGAAGTGGCACCACTCACCATCATCCCTAGTGATCCAATAGCAAAATTTTTGCTTCCTGCTCCCACAGTATTACATTCTGCTGCCCTACAGGTCTTAATTCCAGAGGTGGAAATGCTGCCACCAGGAGACACAACGATGATTCCATTAAACTGGAAGTTAAGGTTGCCACCTGGACACTTCGGGATCCTCCTACCTGTAAGTCAACAGGCTAAGAAGGGGGTTACAGTGTTGGCTAGGGTGATTGACCCAGACTATCAAGATGAAAGCAGTCTACTACTCCACAATGGAGACAAGGAAAAGTAGGCATGGAATACAGGAGCTCAATTAAGGCATCACTTAGTATTACCATGCCCTGTGATTAAGTTCAATGGGGAACTACAATAGGCCAATCCAGGCCGGACTACAAATGGCCCAGACCCTTCAGAAATGAAGATTTAGGTCACTCCACCAGGAAAAAAACCAAGCATGCTGAGGTGCTTGCTGAAGGCTAAGGGAATATGGAAAGTGTAGTAAAAGAAGGTAGTCATCAATATCAGCTATGACTACATGACCAGTTGCAGAAATGAGGACTCTAATTATCATGAGTATTTCCTTCTTTTGTTAAAAACATGTTTGTGCATGTATACACTTGTACTAAGAAAATATCTTCAATTTGGCTGGGCGCGGTGGCTCACGCCTGTAATCCCAGCACTTTGGGAGGCCGAGGCGGGCAGATCACAAGGTCAGGAGATCGAGACCATCCTGGCTAACACAGTGAAACCCCATCTCTACTAAAAATACAAAAAATTAGCCGGGTGAGGTGGCAGGCACCTGTAGTCCCAGCTACTCGGGAGTCTGAGGCAGGAGAATGGCATGAACCCCGGGGGGCGGAGCCTGCAGTGAGCCGAGATCGCGCCACTGCACTCCAGCCTGGGCGACAGCGAGACTCTGTCTCACAAAAAAAAAAAAAAAAAGAAAGAAAATATCTTCATTTTATTTCCTTTTTCCTTTATCACGTGACATAAGATTTACTGACTTCATATCAGCATTTAAGTATTGCTAACTTTATATAATAGCATTTGGTTTGGGGATTGTTGCATTTCCGGTTGTAGAAAGGATAGCTCTGTTATGTTAGACATAATTATGAATTTATTATTGTCTTTATTTGAAGATTAGGTACATTCTCAGGAGATGTGTATGGGTTCAAGTTGACAAGGGGTAGACTTGTGATGATTAATACTGAGTGTCAACTTGACTGGATTGAAGGATGCAAAGTATTGGTCCTGAGTGTGTCTATGAGGGTGTTGCCAAAGGAGATTAACATTTGAGTCAGTGGTCTAGGAAAGGCAGACCCACTCTTAATTTGGATGGGCACCATCTAATCAGCTGCATGTGTGGCCACGATATAAAGGAGGCAGAAAAACATGAAAGGCTAGATTGGCTTAGCCTCCCAGCCTACATCTTTCTCCCGTGCTGGATGCTTCCTATTCTTGAATATCAGACTCCAAGTTCTTTAGCTTTGGGACTTGGACTGGCTTCCTTGCTTCTCAGCTTGCATACAGCCTATTGTGGGACCCTGTGAGATAATACTACTTAATAAACTCCCTTTTATATACGTATCTATCCTGTTAGTTCTATTTCTCTAGAAAACCCTAATACAGTGTGTGTGTGTGTGTGTGTGTGTGTATGTGTGTGCTTGGTTGGTTGGCTTGGCTTTTGTTTGTCTCCCATACTAGGCTGTAATTTTTGTTTTTTTTTTTTTTTTTTTTGAGATTAAGTCTCCCAGGCTTGAGTGCTGTGGCGCGATCTTGGCTCACTGCAGCCTCCGCCTCCTGGGTTCAAGCAATTCTCTTACCTCAGCCTCCCAAGTAGCTGGGACTACAGGTGCACGTCATCACGCCTGGCAAATTTTTGTATTTTTTTAAAGTAGAGATGGGGTTTCTCCATATTGGCCAGGCTGGTCTTGAACTCCTGACCTCGTGATCCGCCCAACTTGGCCTCCCAAAGTGCTGGGATTACAGGTGTTAGCCACTGTGCCTGGCTGCTAGGCTACAAATTCTGAGGACGGGAACCAAATCTGTACTAGGAAAAAGTAGGCCTTCAATAAATACTATTGAGTGAATATTTTAATGAACAAAGAATAATTAAAGGAATGAAATTTTAAAATATGAGAATATTAACAATAAAAACAAAGCAGAAGGCATTGGAAAAAAAAGATATTTTTGAAGGAAATAGGAGATGGATGAAAGAAATCGCTTCGGAAGATAATATTTAAAATAGATGGGAACCGTGTTCCAGGTACCTCACTAGATGCTTTACATTGGTTATCTCTTAATGTTAAGAATTAAGTAACAAAGGCAATGGCCAAACAGCTAACTTTTGCAATTCCAGATCCACTCTCCCTATTGTTTTCCACTGTGTAGTACAGAATTTAACCTTCCCCCAGATGGGATCTGGCCTTTGTCCTTGGCTTCTGATGGGTAATCTCTAGGCCCCTGAAACGTCAGGAGTGTCTGATTGCCTGGAGGCCTTGGATCATGCTAGAGAGTCTACCAATATGAATTACGGTAGGGCCTGGTCACATTAGTAAAACCAATATTTCAATTTAATGTGGGAGTTTTGGGTTACATGGTATCAGTCAACCTAGAGACTGAGATCAACCACATAGGCAATCCATCATGTCTATGTTTGTATATGGAGCCTCAGTACAAACCCCAAGACCTAGGTAAGCTCCCCTGGTCAGCAATACTCTATCCATATTGTCATCAATTTATTCTAGGAAAGGAATGGGCCCTGATTCCACAGGGAAAAGACAATGGAAACTTCATGTCTGGTACTTTCCTGGACCTGCTCTATGTGCTTCTTTCACTGGCTGATTTTAGTTTGTACCCTTTCCCTAACATAAACCACAACCATGAGTATAGCAGCTTTCAGTAAGTTATGTGAGTCCCTCAAGCAAATTATCAAAGTGGAATATAGTTATGGGAACCTCTACTCAGATAAAATCAGTATCAAGAGAGATCAGTGTTGGGAACTGTTCTCTCTAACTTTGTAGTTGGCTTAAACTCTCATATCTACCACAGTCTCTGACCTGGGAAGCTGACCTATATGGATGACATAAATAGGTGTAACCTCTGCCTCAAGTTTGGGTGTGACCAGTGGGGAGCCCAAATGAAGGCTAGAGGGAGACGGGAGGGAAAACCTAGCATTTATGAATGTGCTTCTCCCCCAGTGGAACCACCTTAGATTGGCTGTGTCATTTTTTGATACCAAGTCACTGCTCCTTCCCTTCTCCTTTTGGATAAGTACATTTGTAATTAGATTAGTTCCTTTAAAAATAAATATTTCTCAACTTCTCCTAATCTGAGTGGGCTATTTATTTTCCTGTTGGTAAGGTAACCAATACAGAAAAGCACTATTTCATAGGAAAACTGATGATCAAAGAGACTATGAGGAAAAAGAAAAAAAAGACTTGTTTAAAGTTACATGGTTAGGAGATGGTAAAAGTGACATTCAAACCCAAGTTTGTCTAATGGCCAAGTATATGCTCTTTCCATTACCTTAGGCCAAAGAAAAATTGACAAAGGAGATAAAGAACAGCAAGAGAAATAGGGAATGAACCAGGAATACGCATGGTCATAGTCTCTAACAGATAAGAGAATCCCAGCAAGAGATTAAGGATGTGGGAAGAAGTATGAAAGATATAAAATCCTTCAAAGAAGACTTAACGTTTAGTAATCCTTCAATTAAACCAGTGTGCTACTAGGATATTTGAAGTGTGAAGCATTAAATATAAAAAAGAAAAATAAATAAATAAAATCATACAACCATTATGCACTATAGATCAATTAACAGTAGTAAAGAAGAGTATATGTATATGTGTATCAGCAAATGTATACACACTCACCTACATACACACATACATACATCAAGAGACCACAGAGAATACAGACGAAGAGAAGGAAAGAGTGTGAGAAGACAGATGGCTAAATTTATTTTGTGTATCACTAGTAATTTTGCAAAAATATTTGTGACTGATGGGCAGCATTTTTCATTGTGAGAAATAAATATTTCACAATAAACTTTGACAGAGAAAAATATATTTTGTATAGAATAATTTCTCACAGTTCCAGACTGATATAAATTAGTATGTAAAACCACCAAGAAACAAGTGATTGGTCTTCATATTTTCATGAAAACAATATGCAGCTTAAAGTTGTTGTTTTATGAATATTTTGCAAAACAGTACTGCTTCACAGTTCTGTGGGGGAAGTGAGAAAAAGCTCAAGATGTGGGGTTTAAAATTTAGCAAACATTCTTCAATCAAACAAAAGAAATGCTTTCAAGGAAGAATATCAAGTAATAAATGACGATCATTTCAAGTACTTATTGTTTTTAATACTTACAATAGCACAAGTATCAGCTTTTAGCAACAGAGAAACCTCTCAGTGATATCATAAGCCAATTAAAAAGCCTCCTTCAATTTCCAACTAAAATGTAAATATAGAAAATAGCAACATTAAAAGACCCTGTCTAGTCTCTGAACTTTAAACTTCTCAGAACAAACCATGAGATCATTCTAATAATTTTAGAAACGACATGTCAGAAGCCTAACTCAAATCCCATTTGTTGTTCTGTCCACTAAGTTAGTGGGCTATCAGGGATGATAGGCCGTACAATAAAGTAATGATTGCCAATACAACAAAGTAATAGTTCTTTGAGAGAGTCGCTTTTTACTCAGTACTCAGTCTCCTTAGCTATGCACGTGGGTATCCTCTGGTAATGTAGAATGGACACTATATCAAGCCAAGAGGCTTGCTTGGTAAATGATTCCTTTTGCAACTTAAGCAAATAACTTCATTTTTTTTTAATGTTCCCATCTTTAAATTGAGAGTATGAGACTAGGTCTATTAAAGCAAACAGATTCCTTCCTTTGTACCAACTTGTTTTACTGGTGATGACTGCTGGTCATGAAGAAGGATGCTTTGTGCTCAGTGAGAAGGAGCACTTGTATCAATTAGCAATGCCTTCTATGGGCAAGCTGCAGTAGAAATGTTGTTTATTTGACATTTCTGGGCTAGATGATTGTTAGCTGCCCTTTGAACTCAAACATTTGGTAAAATGAGGAATAGTAATGAACTAATCTATAACAATAAGACATAAAGAGAACTGAAACTGAGTGAGTTTTTTTATCCATCAAATTAGAAACTTACAGTGGGTACTATCTAGGGTCTCTGAAAAGTAAAACATTCTATGTTTCTAGGTAAAAAATATTTTAATATATTTCTTTATTGCTATTTAGAGATTATTATAATGAAGACTATAACAATGACAAATGTTTAGTAGCGTTTGGATTCCAAACACATAGATATACATGTAGATACACAAAGCAATGAGTCTCTGAGACTCTCTGCAATGTTGCTCATAATATTGCTCACCCTGTTACCATTTAGGGCTCACGTGAGGAGGTGAGATGGGGTGATCTGGAACTGGTCTCCTTCCTGGAGAGAAAGCTAAGGTAGAATGACAGCTACACAAATCATGCAAAAAAATTGACCCCCAGGATCTCATTAGATCTTTCCAGAGTATGCTATTGAGCAAGTTTCCAGGGCCAAAGACAGGACAATGTTCCATTAAAAAGTTCTTCCACTATTCACAAACATATCATGAAAGAAACCACATTTTAGCCCTGGGTACTGGCACCCCTAAAGTTTCACATCCAGGGTGCCCTCCTTCAAAGACGTCCATATATAACAGAAGAAAGGTAATAAATATTATCCAGAACCTCACAACACAGATTTATAGGTTGGAAGGAAAACAGTTTTTAGCTAAAGCAGTTCATATTTTTGTCAGGAATGTAGGACTAGATGTAAATCGATAGTGAAAAAAATACGTAAAGCATAAAGTATAAAGTCCAAAGAAGCTTTGAATAATGAAAAGAAAGTTATAAATTCAATTGGAAAAAATACTGAGCACCACAAAACTATAAAGGGTTGCAGGCTTCACCTCACAAGGCAGCCTTTGCATCTGAAAATATCAGCAGTCTAACATGCGGCAAAACATTCCACAACGTTTAAAGTAGCATACTGTGTGGCTGCACTGCTTCTAACTGTCATGGCAAATGATGATTAGTGTTCAGTCCACGAATTCTATTAATGGTATACAGAGAAAAAATTATAGAGAAAGACAATAGCTAGAAAAAACGTAGGATTTTTTTTTTTTTTTGGTTAAATAAAAATGTTATCTGTCTAGAAAGGAACTTATGATTGGATATTTTTGACTAAGAAAATAAGGAAGATTGATAAAAACTTAGAGTAAGTTGTTTTTGCAAACGAGACTTTACAAGTTTGCCAAATTGAGCCTCATCCAAGAAATACTAATTGAGTTTAAAAGGATTTTCCCTAGTGAGTTGAAATCACTAATTCACTGAAAAACTCCAGAATGCTCTGTTGCACCATAGTGGCCATATTTGGACAATATGGAAGGTACCTTGGACAGTAGGTGTAGTATATGATATTTTAACTGAACCTTAGATACTTTAAAATACAACAAACCTACACTTCTTAAATATAAGTAGACATATCTTCAAGTTGTAGTTAGGTAATTTCAAAGGATTATCTATTTGATATTTTCCTTGGTACTATTATTAATTCAAGTCTCTCACTTAAATTTCGGATCAGGAGAAAAACCAAGACTTTAAAAACATTTGTACTTTTTAAGTAATATGATGTTATATATTACTAAAAGTTTATAGCTTATAAAGAACTTATATAAATCAATAATAAAAAGACAAATAACCCACTTTAAAAATGGGTAAAGGACTTGAACAGACATTTATTGAAAGAAGATGAATAAATGGCTAACAAAGACATGAAAAAAAATTTTCAACATAATTAGTCATTAGAGAAATGCAAATCAAAACTATCAGATGCTACTTCACACACACTAAAATTATAAGAATTTTTAAATCCCGACACATACAAAAATAAAAAATAAAGAGTACTGGTAAGGATGTGGAGAAGAAATGTAACCCTCATACGTAGCTGGTGGGAATGTAAACTGGTGCATCCAGTTTGGAAAACAGTTTGATGATGCTTCAAAAAGGTAAACATAGGATTACCACATAAGCCAGTAATTCCATTCCTAGGTATGTATACCCTGAAACTAAAAATAGGTACTCAATCAAATACATGCACATGAATGTTCATAGCAGCACTATTTATAATAGTCAGAACATGAAAAAAAGAAACAAATATCTGTCAATGGATAAATGGAGAAACAGAATGTGATATATACATAATACAATATTATTCAGCCATAAAAAGAAGTAAAGTACTGATTCATGCTACGATGTGGATGTATCTCAAAAACATTATACTAAGTGAAAGAATCCAGACATAATGGGTCACATATCATATAATTCCAACTATATGAAATTTCTAGAATAGGTAAATTCACAGAGACAAAAAGCAGATGGGTAGTTGCCAAGAGCAAGGGGAAAGGGAGAACAGGAAATAACTGCTTAATGGGTACAGTTTTCTTTTGGTGTGGTGAAAACGCTTTGTAACTTGATATAGGTGGTGGTTGTACAACAGTGTGAATCTATTAAATGCCAGCAAATTTATACATTGTAGATTTATAAATGATTACTTTTATGTTATGTGAATTTCACTTCAATTATTTTTAAGTTAATATAAATTTTCATAAAGTTCCCAAGACTCTGTTGATGATATCATCCACTAAAAAAATGAGGGGTCATGACAAATGAGTGAAAATGTTATAAGGAAATATTACCCACCAGCCAAATATAGGGCAATTTAGGAATCACAATAAATAATGATACTAATAGCTTACAACTCACGTTGGGAAAAAAAATCCATTAGTCCTTACTGGCACTAAACAAGAAGGGAGAAGAGAAAGCTCTTCCTTACAACAGAATTCCAACTAATAAATACAAAAGGAACAACAGCGTTTAGAAATGATCATTTTACAACATCATTATAGTACTTGATTCAGGCAAGAATCATCGGTGACTGCAAAACTATTTCATAAAAGTTGATGAGGAATATAATATATATACAAAATACTTAATACCACAAAAAGTTCACCCTACAGTGGAGAAACCTGGCAGATACTATCTTTGCTAAAGAGATCACAGTTGATGTCACCGAATCTGGGGCAAACTGGTATCTTGTGCCTTTTGATATGATGAACTTAATGCAGTGTAAACTGCATTGCTCTCAAAATGTATAACCTCAATCCATGCATGAGGAAATATCAGAAAAACCCAAAAATAAAAGACATTCCACAAAACTCAAAAAAAAAAAAAAAGTCAGCAAGACAAAAGACAAATAAAAGCTGAAAACTTTCAGATAAAAGCAGTCTTGGCTGGGTGCGGTGGCTCATGCCTGTAATCCCAACACTTTGGGAGACCGAGGCAGGCGGATCATGAGGTCAGGAGATCGAGACCATCCTGACTAACACAGTGAAACCCCGTCTCTATAAAAATACAAAAAATTAGCCGGGCGAGGTGGTGGGCATCTGTAGTCTCAGCTACTCGGGAGGCTGAGGCAGGAGAATGGTGTGAACCCGGGAGGCGGAGCAGTGGAGCTTGCAGTGAGCCGAGATTGCACCACTGCATTCCAGCCTGGGCAACAGAGCCAGACTGTCACACACACACACAAAAAAAAGGAGTCTAAAGAGACATGACATCTGACAGCAATGCATGATCCTGGATTAGATCAATGGTAAGGGCAAAGAAATGGCTATAAGAAACATTCTAGGAATAACTCGTGAAATTTGAATATGGAATATATATGAGATAATAGCATTGTACTGATGTTAAATATACTGAATTTGATAATTGTACTGTGGTTATGTAAGAGAAAAACTTCTAGAAAGGATTTAAGGTTAAAGGGTCATTATATCTGCAATGTACTTTCAAATAAGTCAACAAAAATGATAGTCATAAAAATGACAATGAGTGTATATATACACATAAACACACTCATATACAGCCATATAGCTATATGTGTGTGGTGGGGGAGACAGAGAGAGGAGGAGAGAGAGCAAGAGTGAGAGTGGGTGTGAGAGACAGAGAAAGTGCATAAATGTACCAAAATGTTATAAATTGCTGAATATTTGGGGATTCATTGTGCTATTCTTGCATATTTTTTACAAGTTTAAATTTTTTCCAAAATTGAAAGTTAAAAATTTAAAAAGTAGTGTCCCTGAGATGGTTTTTTTCATTCAAGCCTGCATGCTTGTACAGATCTGAGACTATGTTCTCAGCCATATTCTCTCTTGCTGGCCATTTTCCTCTTAGAAACATGGCAAACAGATATGAGAAATCCCATTTGCTTATCAAGTCTACCTGCTTGCCAGTGCCAGATTATTCCCTGTGGCATCATTTTTTACTGCAATTTTGAGTCCATTTTTAGGAGTCTCAAATGTGTGGGATTCCACCATTTCCCTTGAGAGGCATCTTCTGTTAACTCTCTTTTCCTGAAATAGAGATCACCCTTAAATGTTTCCTTAGTTGTGTTACCAATTATGTAGCAGAACTCTGCCACTCAGGAAGATACTACTTATTTCTAATGGTCTGTACACTAATGTTCTTTAAGTATTAACCTTTGTCTTTGTTGTAGGGAAATTTGAGAAATGTTGTATTTGGGATAAATTGTTGCATATAAGTATGCACGTATTATTGGTCAGCCTTCTGTTCCTCTCTATCCCTTGGTCTGTCTACAGAACCCAGGACAATGTCCAAGCTCTGATATCTGACCATCCAAATAGAAATCACTTTTGCATAGATAACACTTGCTGGACTCTGCTTTGTTACCCAGTAATTTTGACTCTTGAACTACAGGCTCACAAAACATCAAAGCTGGAAGGGACACCAGAGACAACCAGGTTTAATACCCTCATTTTATAAATAAATAAGGTCCAGACAGGTTAAATGACCTACTCAAACTAATACGTTAAATTGAAGTCAGAGCAAAAATAAGAAACCTAGTTTATTCACTTCCTGACCTGACTGTCATCTTTCCACCTACCATGATGACTCATCAACTGCCATTTAGCTGATTATCACTTTAAGTGTTTGAGAGAATTTATAGAATACTAATTTGCTTTTCATAAACACCACACTTGCAATAAACTTTTAAAGCAAGATTTATTTCTAGCAATGCTGAAAAAGCCTTCTTTCTTAAGGTTCGGAGCAAAACCCAGTTAATCTTGGTCCTATGTAAAATACATGGGCACATGATGCATATCTTTAGTCTTCTCATTTTTGGACATATTTCTGCCTAAATACTTGTTTCTTTGCCAACTAACAAGAATTCTCTGAACAATATTTAGATCACTTTGGAAAAGGGAAGTTGGCTCACAGAGTTTTCATCTACACAGACAGGGCTGGGAACCAAAATTCTAATGTTCTTGCTAATGGGGCTTGATTACAATAGAAAAGGGTGACAGAGTCCCAATTTTTCTTCGAATGCCTTTTTAACTTCCACATTCCAATACCTGTTTTTCCTTTCATTTCTGGTTTTGGCCAAGATTGCAATCGCGTATGGTTTCAGCAATAAGAATAGTTTTGCAGTACTTTTGGCTATGATCAAAAAACAGAAATGCGGAAAATATCAAGAGAAAATCTATTTGTACATAGAATCTTTAAGAACAAAGAAATTTGAGAGACTTTGGCAACATGCAAGTGACTGATAAGAACCATTCAACAGAATGACAGAGATCAAAGGCTAATTAGTGTGGACGGAAGAGATCATGGGAAGCCAGAAAGTGGAGAGAAGGGCCATGAGGCAATGGGGTTCAAGAACTGTGATTGTAATGGGAGCAAAAAAATTTGGCTGTTATATTTTAAATAGCTTGTTTTCAGACTCTTTTTCTTTTTTGTGAGATGGAATCTCGCTCTGTCACCCAGGCTGGAGTACAGTGGCACAATCTCAGGTCACTGCAACCTCCGCCTCCCAGGTTCAAGTCATTCTCCTGTCTCAGCCTCCTGAGTAGCTGGGACCACAGGCATGCACAACCATGCCCTGCTAATTTTTTGTGTTTTTAGTAGAGATGGGGTTTCACCATGTTGGCCAGGCTGGTCTCGAACTACTGAACTCAACTGATCCAACCGCCTTGGTCTCCCAAAATGCTGGGATTACAGGTGTGAGCCACTGCACCCGACCTTGTTTTCAGACACTTAAAAGTTTTATTTATATCTATCATAAATGAATATTAGTCGTTGCCTAATCTGATGGTGAATATTCTGTTTTCATAATACCCGAAATTGCAGGAACATTTAGAACAGTCCCTCCTTTCTTCTTGAAAATGTTTTTTCTCTGAGCCTCCATAACGCTAAGCTCTTCTGGCTTTCTTTTTGCTGGTTGCTCTTTCTCACTGTCCTCTGCTGGCTTTTCCATTTTTATTTCACATTAGATAATAGAGTGCCCGAGGTCAGATTCTCAGGACTTCTTGTCTCCATGTACACTTTTTCCCCATGTTGTTGCATCTAAAGATAGATATGCTGATGACTTCTAAATTTACACCTTAAACTCCAATCTCTCCTCTGAGCTCCACGCTTTTATACTTTAAATGTGATGTACCCATTATTTGGTTAAAAGCCCAGGCTTAACTCACTATTCTGAGCGACTAGAAAAAAACATAATGTTTTACTTTTGTTTACAGCCAATTTAATTGTTCACCTCTTCCTTCTACTTGCCAGCTACCAGAAAATCAAATGAACTAAATATCTTATCTAGTTAAAATTTGGTCTAGTCTAATAGTTTCATAGCTCCTTCCAATAATACTTCATTTCTCTCCAGGAAAAAAAAGTTTGGTTCTTCAAATAGTCCCCCTCATGATATTGGTGGGGAGGAGTCCATTGGCCTTCATGATGATCCTGTATGTGTGCTAGCTCTTTGCTACTCAAAGTGTGATCTATGGACCAGCACCACCAATGTCTCCTGGCAGGCTGTTGGAGTTGCAGGCTAAACTCCAGCCCTACTGAATCAGAATCTGCATTTTAACAAAATCCTTAGGTGATTCATAAGTCTGAGAAGCACTGAAGATCTGATATCTGTTCAATGTGCCCCTGAGTACTACTTGCTCTACTGACATTGAAAGCTGTGATCTATGGTTGGTAACATTTTTGTGGTGGTTTGGATGGTTGATTGCCTTAATGTGGGCACTTATTTTTTTGTCCCCATTGGTTTGCTGAGAGCCTGATAGTTCTTCGTAGCTGAATCAGCCTCACCTCAGCCTCCACTGGCAGCAACCTCTTGAATGACTCATTTGTCTTCCATTCAGTCTGTAGCTCAGGAATCAGCCCAGCCTCTGCTATTGGGACCCTTTGTCCATTAGCCTTCTGTCTCTCAACCCAGCATCTGTGGCTCAGGAAAGCTAAATCACAGGGAATCCCTCTGTTCACATAATAGTGTGGTCAATTTGCTGTGGCACAGTATAAAAGTGATGGGAGAACAAAGAGGTGATATTTTACCAGAGATGGGGGCAATGATGTTATTGTTTACTTAATGCATCTACCCATCTCCAAGCTAAAGCCACAAGGGTATGTCAGAACACACCTCTCTAACTACCTTACTCTCATCTGTCTCCTCTCTTTTCTCCCTAAAAATCCTCAGGGCAAAATAAAAGGCTTTTACTTTCCTTCTACTATATTTTATTTTTCTTCTTTCTGACTCTAGCTAGACCTTAATAGTGAATGAGGTCTCTCCTCCAACTAGGGAAAAATTGCATGAGCTGAGTCTCAGGCTCAGGTGGAATCAGGAAAATCTTATCTCAAGATGAAAGCCTGTCTTGCTGTATTTGGTACAGAAATTCACACTTTAGGCCTTTGTACTAGTTGTTTCTTCTGCTGGTTGCATAATTATATTTTTGCAAAACAAAGCTGCATCTCATACTGACTACTTCTTGGAATTTCTTATTACAAATTTGAATCACCCTTCAGGGAAATAAATGACTAGGGCTGATGAGGGCAAAGTTTTTTGTTTGGTTTGTTTTTTTGTTTTACATGTTAAGCAACAGATAAAAGCATTTTAAACATTTTAAAATATTACCCTTCCATTACATGAGAAAGACAGAATTCTGTTTGGGGATGAGGGCAACTTGCTCTTCTCTTGGAATCCCACCGCTCACTTTATAGCACCATTATCCACATAGCAGCACCACTGTCTACTACAATGTAGAAACCTGACTTAAATCCTCTTTTGTCATATCCCTTATACACAATCCATTAAGAGTCTTTTTAGGTCTGTGTTTAAAATATCTCTGGAATACTATCATCTCTCAACATCTCTTCAGCTATTAGGGAAGTCCAGTATTCAGCATCTGTTGCTCCCCT